>NC_136797.1:3105458-3370768 GCF_951216825.1 Electrona antarctica | reverse complement strand
ACCCGTGTCTCCAAACGTAGTGACAGCGGAACAACAACAACAACAGCTGCTACCCCAGACAACGTGGGTCCGTCGCGCAGCCGTGACGTCACGCGTCGGGCCGCCCCGTCGCGCGGCGGTGACGTCACGAAGCCGTCCCGGTCCGATGACGTCACGCAGCGTCCCCCTGCCACAGTGTCCCAGCATTGATTGATTGATTGCAATATTTATCAACAGTTTGCAGAATTACAGTACATTTCCGTCCAACTCATCAAAACAAGCAAGCAACAGCTCTTCCCACCAGACGTCCACGTCCAGGAGCTCCAGCCACTTCAGTCCCATCCATCCAGCAAACGGCCAGTCTCCCTCCTCCACTACACAGTACACACTGCTCCACAATTCTATTTCCACCTGGTTTTCTCCCTTCTGCCCCACCTGTCCCTCCCTCCTATTTCCAGCAGGCCGCAGCACCCCACCTCCACCCCCCCCCCCCCCGTGACCTTGGATGATCAGGCCCGTTATGGCATCCCCCGCCCCTGGCCATCTAAGCCGCACACCGCACTCTTGCAATAAAGCGTGTGGTGCTGACCTTCGATGACCATGCTGGCTTCACCCTCACCTGTCCTGCCGTGGCCGTTTATGCCTCACCTCCCATGCTCCTCCCCCATGCGACGTGTACATAAACGACCACGCTCCACATCTATTCAATGCCCAGCTCTCCATGGTCTCGTAATCCGAGGGTAAGATACTTTTGGGGTTCCTACACAATCACACAGGCGCTCGCCTCGACCCCTAAGCCAAAGTACCTGGGTCCACGCCCCCTCAAACCTAATCCCACTGTCGCCGACGTCCCGTGCTCTGACCATCTAAGCCGCACACCGCACGCTTCGCGTGTGGTGATGACCTTCGATGACCAAGCACCCCGACGTCATTCATGCCCCACGCCCACTCCGTGCTCTGACCATCTAAGCCGCACACTGCACGCTCGCGTGCGGTGATGACCTTCGATGTTCTTGCTGAGCACCTTTAATGGCATCCTCCCCCCGACCTGACAATCCAAGCCGCATGCTACACGTTCGCGAGTAGTGATGCCCCTGGATGGTCACGCCGGCGCCCCACATGCCATGCGTGCCCCGACCACCCAAGCCGCACACTTCACGCTTGCGTGAGGTCGTGACCTTGGATGATCAGGCCCGTTATGGCATCCCCCCCCGCCCCTGGCCATCTAAGCCGCACACCGCACTCTTGCAAGAAAGCGTGTGGTGCTGACCTTCGATGACCATGCTGGCTTCACCCTCACCTGTCCTGCCGTGGCCGTCTATACCTCACGTCCCATGCGTGAGGCATAGACGAGTACATAAACGACCACGCTCCACATCTATTCAATAAACCATCTAAAAGGTGTGATGTTTGGTCTTTCCTAGTGAACACGTTTTTTTCTAATGTAAAAATGTGACAGACCAATATTATTATGAAGCAAACAAGATGGTAAATCAGCTCGAACAGATAGAACAAACCTTACCTTGAGAAAACAAAAGTTGTAGACTTCTTAAATAACCTCTGTTAACATGTAGTGTCTATGGAGTGACGTCACGCTATCACCACTAGCCCCGAAAGGGGGTCGTAAAAAGGGGGCGGGGAAATTCTGTGAGATAGGCTTATTCTGCAAACTGTTAATAAATATTTCAATCAATCAATCAAACCGGGGACTACAGGACTACAGGACAAGCTTGTAATTAATTCATCTTCAGAATAATCTCCAATAATCCACCCAGCAGCTGCAGAGTCACATTCTCTGCAGACATGGGATGTTTTAGCCTGGAAACTATAGACGAATCTGCCACAGGAAGAGACAGTTCCCTGGGGAGATTGGTCTGGCACTGATCACTTTGAATTACATTCATTCATACAGCGGTGACTCAGCGGTAAGAGTGACCGGATGGGAAGCACAAGGTTCCCAGTTCGAACCCTGTGGGCTCCTCCAGAGTTAGTGTCGAAGTAGACTGGAACTCACCTATGCTTTTTGAGTGGTGTAAACCACTCCTACAACTGGCTTTGTTAGTCTGTGCAGAAAAAATGAGCATGGTTGCTATGTTCACCCTGTTCACCCGGGTGTGATTTTTGAGTGGTGTAAATCACTCCTACAACTGGCTTTGTTAGTCTGTGCAGAAAAAAATTAGCATGGTTGCTATGTTCACCCTGTTCACCCGGGTGTGATTTCATTACGTCAAACATGATTTAATTACGTCAGACAGGCTATATAAGACCTTACACCACTCAGTTCACACGGGTGTGATTTTTATGGCATAGGCAGCCAGTGGCGTGCACAGACATTTAGAGGGGCAGGTGCTCAAGTTAAAAAAGGGCACCTTGTGCAGCGCGTGGAACCGGCCGGTTGCCTTAATCCATTTTGGGCGGGAACCCCTTTTGGTGTTAGCATTATGTTATGCTTTAGCTATTGAAAAATAGCAGATCTACAAGCTCATAGCGCGCCACCGAGTGGCGCGCTATGAGCTTGTAGGTCTGCTATTTTTGAAAAATCAAAAAAAAAAGAGAAAAAAAAGTTTTTTTTTCTTTTTTTTTTCAAAAGGGCACATTGCCAAAAGGGCAGGGGGTGCTCTAGCACCCCCTAGTGTCTATCTGTGCACGCCACTGTAGGCAGCTCCCGACAGGATCCGCCGGGAGAAACTATAGGCGCAGCTGCATGACATGAGACTAATTAATTAGAGCGACAGAGAGAGAGAGAGAGAGAGAGGAGTGTGTGTGTGTGTGTGTGTGTGTGTGTGTGTGTGTGTGCATGTGTGCATCAATTTAACAAAGGTGCAGACGATCAGAAATCATCAGAGAGTGAGCGACGTTTGCGCTACTCTATGCCCAATTGAAGTGGACTCGGCCCCAGACTACTCTATGCCCAATTGAAGTGGACTCGGACCCAGACTTTGTTTTTCTCCCTGGAAATAAAAACGTCTGGGTTTCCAAGGCTAGTGTCGAAGTGTCCTTGAGCAAGACTCTGAACCCCTAATTGCTCCCGATGCGCAGGTTGGTGCCTTGCATGGTTTCCCCCGCCATCGGTGTGTGTGTTCACTGTTTCCCTTATAATAACTAACAACTAAAATCGGTTGACATTTAGTCAACTAAAACTATAGACTAAAATGAAAACTTTCCAGATGCCTAAAATGTGACTAAAACAAAATTGAATGTTATTCAAAAGACTATGACTAAAATTAAATAAATTACAAAATTCAGTGAAAGTCAACACAGTGGGGAATAGGGTTAGTTTATGACGGACGGGACCAGTTGGACCAACATTGATTTAAAAATACTTAATGTTTGTTTACAAAGACATTGTTTCCATCTTGCAGCAGTATTGCACAAACACTGTGTTTCTCCTCCTGTCCAAATGAAATGACCACAATGGAAAGAATCTTCCCAGCCTTCGTGTGTCTATCCTTTTGACTGCTGTGTGCATCTGTCTTCAACTGGACATGTGGATTATAATACAGTTGGGTGCCACCAATATTGTCCCTTATCATTTGACCCATTTAGGCCTGACCTCAAAATTTAAAAAAAATCCTTCTAAATCCTTTGTTTGTTTTAAAACTCTATATCAGTGGTTCCCTAACGGGTCCATTTGGTTCCATTTGTACACTCTGAGTTAAATTCACATTGATTTTACAATATTAATTGGGGGGTCCCCAGAGATAGAAATGCCATTAAATGGGGGGTCCGTAGACTAATGCATGTCAAACTGGGGGTCCTGAAATTAAACGGGTGGAGAATATCTGCTAGAGCCGTACAAATCTTCTCTTATGGGGGTCCCTGGCATAGTTTTTCAAATGGGGGTCCGTGGGATAATTAGTGTCAATTTGGGGGTCCTTGACGTGAACAAGTTTGGGAACCACTGCTATATAATACACTCTTAATGTGTGAGTGCTTAATGTTTTGCGCGAAGCTCTTTGATTTGCATTGTTGTTGTTTTTCTTGCGTACATAAATCATCCTGTTTCCTACGACATAATGACACAATGACATCATTATGCCACACATAAGGCCACACCACATCAGTGTAATTAAAGGAGAAATGTTGTGGATTATAAACTGCAATAGAGCGGAAACACTGCATGGAAAGACAGAAGCTTCATGTCAACACACACAATACATGGTCTCTCTTTGTTAAAGGACCACTTCACCACTTCTCAACCTATCTTCATATAATAGGTCCTCACTAATAATCATGATAAAATGGCAAAAAAATAAATTCTACTCAGTCTGTGTCTCATAGGAGGGCTGTGGGCAGTTCAGAAACCATCCTCCAGTGACATCATCATTAGGCAGATTCTGTTTTAAACAAAAAATGTTTAGATTTTCATTATCGTGAGAACGATGGCTTCCTTTTCGCATTGCAACATAGTAGCATGTGACAATATGACATGTCAAACTAGGGGGTTTTCATGATTCTGAATCCATTCCAAGCATTAGTTTTGCACGAAAAACACAAAATGTGACCTCATCACATTTGTGATGACGGCTATGGCCGTTTTTAGGCCAAGGAGTGTTTTTCGTGCTAAACTAATGCTTGGAATGGATTCAGAATCATGAAAACCCCCTAGTTTGACACATCACAATATTGTCACATGCTACTTAAAGCATGATGGAAATTGGAAAATGTTGCCTTATATTGGTTGTCTATGGTGTGGTATACAAAAATGGCCATAACCTTTTCTTCGCAGTGTTTCTGGTAGAGCAGGCCTCTCATTCTGTGGACCTTAACCCATTTAGCGCTAGCATTTATTGAAAAATTAGGATCTAATTCATGCCAGCATTTTGTTTAATTTGAGCTCTTATTTTGAAAAGTCACAGTTCCAGACTTCCGGTAGGGAGCTTATCCTAGGAAGTTTAAAGGTGTAGTGAAATGAAAAATACGTTTTTCACACTTTTAGACCATCTCCGTGGTCATCATATGAGCATACCTAACAATGGATGCCAAAAAAATGGGAAAATTCTCATTTTTGTGTGTTTTTATATCAAAAGTCCATAAAATATTTGTTTTATTACTTCCTGAAAACGAAAACGTGCTGCGTGATGACGTGTCGAGGCCCACATCGATAAAAGCCAATAAAAATGAAGCTCACCCGTATCCTCTCCATATGTGCGCATCCGTGCAGCACAGCTGCTATTGATTACAGAAATCCTCCGTTTTTATTCCCATTCCAGATAACATCCAGACAGTGTATTACTTGGTTTCAACTTAATCATCACGCTAAAATATGTATCTGAAAACATTATAGGGTAGAAATAGCCACATAACAGTAAACTGGTACAGCTGTCCGTCTATTTGATTTGTAAACAAACACACACCACGCTGCTGCGTATAGCATAGCAACAGTCCCTAGCTACCGTCCCATCGCCTGAAGGGATGCGACGCTCTGATTGGTTCAGAAACTTCATAGCGGTGTTTCAACTTGAGACCGTCTGAAACTTCAAAATAAAATGTCCACCATTTCCGTTTCACTACGCCTTTAACAGGTCCCGTTCAACTGTTGTTTACAATGTGGGTCCATGCCAGTGCACTTGGGGGGCTCCTCATCGCCTGCTCTGTGCCGTCAAAGCTGTTTTGACCAAAATGCCATCTGGGACCAGGAATAGGAGATACAGGTGATTGAAAGAAACGGATAGAATGGATTATTATGGCGACGACGATCTAAGATGGGCGATCCAGTGCTGTGCTAACAACACAGCTAGCTAACCGGCTAATGTAAGTAGCAGTTTGGCTCGAGCAATCGAACGCACTATAAAAGCTCAATTGCCGAAGGGCTCCGGCAATGGCGTTAAGTGTTAGTATCAAAATTAGTCACCACAATGCAATGGCGCGGAGGGAGTTAATGACCAAATTAATAGAAAAAACGCCGCCGCCACAGATATATGCTGAGTGACATGCCTATTGTATGAAAACACATGCCATGATTTTGTACTTGAGCTGTATTCGGGGTAAAGTGGTGATAATATCACAAAGTCACAATACCAACTTTGATGAGGCAGTATAGCTGTGTTTAAAAAATATAAGGTTTTCTTCAATTTCGAGTGTGTGTGTGTGTGTGTGGGGGGGGGGGGGGTTGGCGGGGCAGGGCTGGGGGGTCCTTGCTAATTCCTCTCTCTCTCTCTCTCTCAGCTAAGGGGGCCTGAATTGGCCCTGAAATATGCCGGAGACCCTAGCTGGTATAATAATTTGCACACCCACTTGTGAGTTCTGGCACTAATAGTTGTATTTGCGGGTGAGTGAGTGCGATGAAAGTGTCGTCCTATGATGCTAATCTTTGATATGACACACGGTTAGAGTGTATACTGTACTGTAGAGCTTGTATTGTGCAGACAGTGCAGAGTGTTTTAGTTTGTCACGGCGTGTGTATAATATAAACATGAACTAATATGGACTTGAAGACGCCGTGCTGCTGAGCCCTTTGGCGGCAACATCATCATCACCTCATGTCCTGCACTTAAGAGTATATATTAATAGAGACAGGACCCGGAGGGAAACCCTGGCGCGAAATGCACATAGTGGCCGAATTTGGTATTGCAGCGCTGGGCCAAACACATGAACGCGCTGGTCCGTTGGCTATCATTGCGCACGTTCATGATGACACGTGAACGCTGAACGCGCTCAATGATAGTTAACGGCCAGCGCCGTTCATGTGTTTGGTTTGCTGTGTTTGATCTCGCCAACAAAGCGGGTGCCTATGGACTAGCTATAGTTCCAAACATTGGAACTATCCCATTGAGACAAAGCGGGGTGCCTATGGGCTATAGTTCCAAACATTGGAACTATCCCATTGACACAAAGCGGGGTGCTATGGGCAATAGTTCTAAACATTGGAACTATCCCATTGAGACAAAGCGGGGTGCTATGGGCTATAGTTCCAAACATTGGAACTATCCCATTGAGACAAAGCGGGGTGCTATGGGCTATAGTTCCAAACATTGGAACTATCCCATTGAGACAAAGCGGGGTGCCTATGGGCTATAGTTCCAAACATTGGAACTATCCCATTGAGACAAAGCGGGGTGCTATGGGCTATAGTTCCAAACATTGGAACTATCCCATTGAGACAAAGCGGGGTGCTATGGGCTATAGTTCCAAACATTGGAACTATCCCATTGAGACAAAGCGGGGTGCTATGGGCTATAGTTCCAAACATTGGAACTATCCCATTGAGATAGAATGAGCACTTCCGCATCCCATTGTTACAAAACTTACAATGGTAGTCAACGCTAGTGTCGCCACTCTCTTGGTTGGTTGGAAAGTTTAACGGGAGTTTCCTGTAATATACACATCCGTATTCCATGCTTTTTGCACAGTGTAAAATTACTATTCCACTCGGGGTCTTACATAACACTGTATACACCCACAATAGTAATGCATCGTATTAACCCCTCGAGTATATCTGACTGAACTGACTCTGCAAGCTAAGTGAAAATACCTCAATGTTCCTCTAGTTACTTTCCACTACTCCGCACGAGCGAGCGCACGCACGCAAACGCGCACACACGCAAACGCGCACACACACACGCGCACATGCACACACACACACACACACACACCACTGCACTGCAGGACATGGCTGGCCCGTCTGGCCGGTCTTCACACACTCTGGCTGGAGCTGTTGAGCAGCCACCAGTTCTGCTCCGCACGCACGCACGCACGCACGCACGCACGCACGCACGCACGCACGCACGCACGCACACGCGCACACACGCACAGCTGCAGAAAGCCTGTGGTGTGCGTTTGGGCAGCCTGGCTGGCCTGGTCATTATGGAAAATGTGTGGGAGCAAAGAAATTGGGTCTTTCTCACTGGCTTTTTTTTCTTTTTTACTTTCAATGTGAGTTCTGAGAAATAGGCATGCAACCAAGTGTAAAATGATACTGGATCTCTTGTCCACAAGTCCCTTCCTAACATTTTAGTCTATAGTTTGTATTTGTTGACACAATCAACAGTATATTTAGTCATAGTTTTAGTCATCATACATCAGTTTTAGTCATCATACATCAGTTTGTCAGTTTTAGTCATCATACATGTAGCTTAGTTTTCATTTAGTTTTCATTTAGTTTTCATTTAGTTTTCATTTAGTTTATTTAGTTTATTTAGTTTTCATTTAGTTTTCATTTAGTTTATTTAGTTTTCATTTAGTTTTCATTTAGTTTTCATTTAGTTTTCATTTAGTTTTCGTCAGTGGAAAAAAAGGTATAGTCGACGAACATTTTCCGTCATAGTTTTAGTCGACGAAAACACCACTGCATTAGACATAGACACACATGGAGAAAACACCACTGCATTAAAACACCACTGCATTACACATAGACACACATGGAGAAAACACCACTGCATTAAAACACCACTGCATTACACATAGACACACATGGAGAAAACACCACTGCATTAAAACACCACTGCATTACACATAGACACACATGGAGAAAACACCACTGCATTAAAACACCACTGCATTAGACATAGACACACATGGAGAAAACACCACTGCATTAAAACACCACTGCATTACACATAGACACACATGGAGAAAACACCACTGCATTAGACATAGACACACATGGAGAAAACACCACTGCATTAAAACACCACTGCATTAGACATAGACACACATGGAGAAAACACCACTGCATTAGACATAGACACACATGGAGAAAACACCACTGCATTAAAACACCACTGCATTACACATAGACACACATGGAGAAAACACCACTGCATTAAAACACCACTGCATTACACATAGACACACATGGAGAAAACACCACTGCATTAAAACACCACTGCATTACACATAGACACACATGGAGAAAACACCACTGCATTAAAACACCACTGCATTAGACATAGACACACATGGAGAAAACACCACTGCATTACACATAGACACACATGGAGAAAACACCACTGCATTAAAACACCACTGCATTACACATAGACACACATGGAGAAAACACCACTGCATTAGACATAGACACACATGGAGAAAACACCACTGCATTACACATAGACACACATGGAGAAAACACCACTGCATTAGACATAGACACACATGGAGAAAACACCACTGCATTAGACATAGACACACATGGAGAAAACACCACTGCATTAGACATAGACACACATGGAGAAAACACCACTGCATTACACATAGACACACATGGAGAAAACACCACTGCATTAAAACACCACTGCATTAGACATAGACACACATGGAGAAAACACCACTGCATTACACATAGACACACATGGAGAAAACACCACTGCATTACACATAGACACACATGGAGAAAACACCACTGCATTACACATAGACACACATGGAGAAAACACCACTGCATTAAAACACCACTGCATTAAAACACCACTGCATTACACATAGACACACATGCCGGCCACCAAATGGTGATCAAGGCTTAATTGATCTAGACCAGGGGTTCTCAACCCGTGGGTCGCGACCCCTCGGGGGGTCGCCAAATTATTTTAGGGGGTCCCCAAAAATGTTTAAAAAAAATAGCAGACCTACAAGCTCGTAGCGCGCCACTCGGTGGCGCGCTATGAGCTTGTAGATCTGCTATTTTTCAATAGCTAAATTATAACAATGCTTAAAACACCAAAAGGGGTTCCTGCCCAAAATGGGTTAAGGTTATTGTAGCAGTCAATTTATATTGGGGGTCGGGAGGGTGCGGGGCGGGGGTCCCGAGACATTGCCAAAGCATTTCCGGGGGTCCCCGGCCAAAAACGTTGAGAACCCCTGATCTAGACAATGACACACTGGACTGGCTTGCTGCAATGGAGCTGAAGGTCTAAGGACATATACGACAGAAGAAGCACAAACAAATTCTACATGCCACAGGAATCCATCTGCACTACATTGCCTCCGCTCACCTGTCATATGTATTGTACAAATATTGCTTTTGTGTGCCATACTGTTATTGTGCAACATTTTGCTGTGACGCAAATGATATCACAATTTCCACATTCACCGACCCCTCCCTTTTTCACTACACAGTACACACACACGCACACGCACACGCACAGCAGCACGGTATGGTACAGTACAGTATGGTACGGTACAGTAACGTACAGTCTGGTACAGTACGATACAGTAACAGACAGTATGGTACAGTAACATACAGTATGGTACATTGCAGTACGGTACGGTACGGTGCGGTACGGTGCGGTACGGTACGGTACGGTACGGTGCGGTGCGGTGCGGTACGGTACGGTACGGTGCGGTACGGTACGGTACGGTACAGTACAGAACTGCAGCATCACTCCCGATCTTCCGCCGTAGTCTGAAAACCCACCTTTTCAGACTCCATCATGGCCCATAGCACTTACCCTACCCCCTTAGACAGCACTTTTTAGACTTAGATAGCATTTGAAACAGACTTATAGCATGTCATGTAGACAGTACAATAAGTGCATTGTATGTAGTCATAGCACTTCATAGTATATATATATGTACAGCATAGTATAGCATATATGTATAGTTTATATGTATAGTGTCATTATATAGATATGTTCTAGTTATAGTTTATATGTATAGTGTCATTATATAGATATGTTCTAGTTACGTTCTTAGCTTACGCATGTTTCGCGATAAATGCATTTTACATATGTGATGTTTTCCCATGCTTTTTGTTCTTGCTTAATGTAAGTCGCTCTGGATTAAGAGCGTCTGCTAAATGCCTAAATTGTAATTGTACAGTACAGTACAGTACAGTACAGTACAGTACAGTACAGTACAGTACAGTACAGTACAGTACAGTACAGTACAGTACAGTACAGTACAGTACAGTACAGTACAGTCTGGTACAGACTGGTGCACATTTGGAAATAATCATCATTTTATGATGTATATAGTCTGAGAAATACTAGGCGGATTTTCACATATTTCACATATTGCATTGATAATAATGTCTTGCAATTTGATATTTAAAATAGATATTTGACAAGGGCTCCTAGGCTAAAATTCAATAACTGACCCTAACGAACCATCATGCGCTTTTATCCGCAATTGCACTATCCTTTCACTAAGCCTCCGGACTACATGGAGCACCATGGAGACTATCAGTGGTTGCCACAGAGATGGAGACTATCAGGTCTTGTGTTGCAACAAACATGCTGACCGAGTAACAAACACATGAGGTCATTATTTGACAGCTAAACAGTTACGCTAAAGAATGTTCCAGAACTGCAGCATCACTCCCAATGTTTCAGCCGTAGTCTGAAAACCCACCTCTTCAGACTCCACCATGGCCCGTAGCACTTACCCTATACCCCCCTTAGATAGCACTTTATGTAGACTTAGATAGCATTTGATACAGACGTATAGCATGCTACGTAGACAGCACTTCATAGTCATAGCACTTCATAGTACACATTGATAGCATAGTATAGTTACAGTATATATGTAGGCCTATAGTTTATATGTATAGTTTCATTAGATATTCCACTGTTACGTTCTTAGCTTACGCATGTTTCATGATAACTACTTTTTATGTATGTGATGTATTGCCATGCTTTTTGTTCTTGCTTAATGTAAGTCGCTCTGGATTAAGAGCGTCTGCTAAATGCTTAAATTGTAAATTGTTGAACGGGCTGGTTTAGCGGTCCAGGCAACTATGGGCTTTGTAATCCAACATGACAGTGTGTTGCGGGTTCGAGTCCCGATCCCAACTAACTTTGCTGCATGTACAACATGTGAGGGTACCTACCCTAAGGGACACGGGGAGAACATGCAAACTCCACACAGAAAGGCCCTTTCGCCAACCCCGCCTCGGGTATGGGCACTGATGATTCGGGGGGATTCCTGAGCCCTCTGTGTGTTGCATCACTCTGTCTGTGTTTACTTATCAATGATGTTTTTCATTCATGCACACGCACGCAATGCACACACACGCACACACACACGCACGCACACACGCACGCAATGCACACACACGCACACACACGCACGGACACACGGTCCCAATAAAAAGGGTTGTGTCATAGAGTTCTTATACGAGTTATACAGTAGGACATCTATCCCATTTGGCCTACATGTTTGACTGTACTCTGTTTCTGTTTCTGAGGGGCGATATAGCCCCCTTAGGTGTGTGTAACCCTGGTAACCCACATTATTGTCCTAACACAAACATGAACCCATTTTGACCTGAGAAAAGATTCTACAAATGTCTTCTAAATCATAAGAAAAACCTCATGTTTCTGTTCTCAAACATTTTCATGTCAAGGACCCCCAAAATTATATGTAATTGGCCTCCGACCCCCATCTGAAAATATGTTATTCCAGGGACCCCCCCAGAAGCAAAGATATGAGTTAAAAACGTTAGCTCGTAGCGCGGCACTCGGAGCTTTTAGATCTGCTATTTTTCAATAGCTAAAGCATAACATAATGCTAACACCAAAAGGGGTTCCCGCCCTGAATGAATGGACAGTTTTGAGTGTTCGTCCCAACATTGCGTAACACAATCATTGATGACGAAGGTGAGGATGCAAATTGTGATTTAGTGGAAATGAGATGATGTGCGAAGATAAGAGAGCCCCTCACTTCACACAGGTGTTTTTAACATTTCTGTCTAATGAACCAAAGTGGGAACCAGAAGTGGAACCAGTGGTTCCCAAAGTGGGAACCAGAAGTGGGAACCAGTGGAACCACCCTGGTACTTGAGGGAGTTCCAGGGGGGACCCAGCTAAATGATAGTTTGGAACCAAATGGACCATTTATGGGTCTGTAACTCAGAGAGTGTACAAATGGAGCTAAATGGACCCTAACGGGTCCATTTATTTAAATGGACCCTAATGGGTCCATTTAGCTCCATTTGTACACTCTCAGAGTTAAATTAGCATTGATTTTACAATATAAATTGGGGTCCCAGAGATAGAAATGCCATTAAATGGGGGTCCGTAGACTCTAATGCATTTCAAACTGGGGGGTCCTTGAAATTAAACAGGTTGAGAATCACTGCTAGAGTCGAAAAAGTTTGGGAACCACACTGTAATAAACAATTCAATCAATGAGTGAGCATGTTTTTTAGGGTGAATACTAATGTGTGTATATGCCAGTATCGTGGTGTGCCAGTAAGTAATGTGGTTATATGACTCCATTCTTTTCCTGTGCAGAACTTTCAGACATTGTTGATGATCACGGACGGCCATCTGCTGACGAACGTCATTTTATACACAGATGACTGATTCTATTTGCATATCCACTTGTTTAGCTGGAAACGGACAACATGGAAGCAAATATTTAGCTGCCTAATGGGAGGCTATGTCACTTTGTGATGCGTTTGTTGTAGGAAAAATAAACTGTAATGAGGCTATAATAATACAAAATGTCTCAGCAACGGTCACGTACTCATAGCAGATAGAGAGGCTATACGTAGCTAACATAAATGGAAAATGGTGCATTTATAAAGCGCTTTTATCCAACGCGCTTTACATAGATTGTGCATTACATTCACACACACACATTCACACACCGTTACATAGATTGTGCATTACATTCACCACACACATTCACACACCGTTACATAGATTGTGCATTACATTCACCACACACATTCACACACCGTTACATAGATTGTGCATTACATTCACACACACACATTCACACACCGTTACATAGATTGTGCATTACATTCACCACACACACACACACACACACACACACACACACACACACACACACACACACACACACACACACACACACACACACACACACACACACACACACACACACACACACACACACACACACACACACCTTGGCAATAATGGACACATTTAGCCCAAGGAGTGGGTTTTTTTGTGCAAAACTAATGCTTGGAATGGGTTCAGGATCATGAAAACCCCCCTAGTTTGACACGTATAATGACATTTAGAACATTTTGCCTGGTTGTTGATGGAACCCCAACTTCCAGCAGCTGTCAAAAATCCCCCTAGGGTGTCTGAATAGAAACCAATGTGGGGGCATGTCATAGTAGACACCTTTACAAACACAGTGGTGAAGAAAATTCTCGGTAAGAAATGCATTCCCAGAAGTTATTAATATCCCTGACTAAGTGTGTTTGCTGCTCTTCTGCACTGCGTATATCTGTGAAAGGAAATGATCTCACGGAGTGTGGAGGCTTTCCAGATCCTTCCAGGAGAGCTTTCCACTGGAAGCACTAATAGTCCATACGGGGGAAATACGTCAATAAACTAAAGTGCATAATTTACCTGAGTGTACTGCAGTGTCCTAATTGTTACAGTCAGCCTAACATCAAATCCACACATCCCGTTTAGGCCTGACCTCAAAATAAATAAAAAAAAATCTTCTAAATCCTCCAGTTTTCTGAAATAAATATTTTCACGATTTTTCAAAAATCTACAATCTACAATCTACAAGCTCGTAGCGCGCCACTCGGTGGCGCGCTACGAGCTTGTAGATCTGCTATTTTTCAATAGCTAAATTATAACATAATGTTTAAAACACCAAAAGGGGTTCCCGCCCAAAATGAGTTAACACTTTTAGGCCTGACCTCGAAATAACGAAATAACGAAATAACGAAATAAATAAAAAGTCTTCTGAAAGAATATATATTCAAAGATTTGTGCCACATGTTCACGATTTAAAAAAAATAGCAGACCTACAAGCTCGTAGCGCGCCACTCGGTGGCGCGCTACGAGCTTGTAGATCTGCTGTTTTTCAATAGCTAAAGTATAACATAATGCTTAGTTAATTAAAACACCAAAACGGGTTCCCGTCCGGAATGGGTTAATGCTTAACCCATTCAGGCCTGACGCCGGAAAAAAAAAAGAAAAAAAAAAAGTCTTCTAAATCATGACAGCTTTCTGATATGTTTCTATATCAGTGGTTCTCAATATTTCATGTCAAGGACCCCCAGAATGATAATGTATTTGGCCTCCGACACCAATCTGAAAATATGTTGTTCCGGGGCTCGCATTTTCATAATTTTTCAAAAAATAACAGATCTACAAGCTTGTAGATCTGCTATTTTTCAATATCTAAAGTATAACATAATGCTCAAAACACCAAATGGGGTTCCCAACTTCCCGCCCAAAATGGGTTAAGTGTGTTTCTGTACCAGGAAACTGAAACTACAAAGTAGCTTAAGTTTTTATTTTGTTGTTATGTCTTTCCTTGTAATACTTTTGTTTTTGCGACCGCAGGTCGCATTCACTATGAAATCGTGCATGTCCCGTCATCAGTCAGTCACCCCCAGGCATGACCATATATGGTCATGCCTCGTGACATCAGGTGACATCATCAGGGATGGAGATCCCTGATGTAATCAATAAATATTAAGCCCATATATGGAGATCCCTGATATCATCAATATTGGCCAGCAACTCTACATCTGACCTCAAAAACCATAGATCTCCATATATGGAGCTGACCTGACATTCCATATGGTGATCCTTCCCCATCCATCATTCCTCTTCGATGTCTCCCTTTGGACTGATACCTGTCCATTCAAACTCTAGACGGGCCCGCCTCAAAGGTATTAGTGCAGCCGTGCCCGGCAGCCAGCGAAAACTAGGCCCGGAAATTAAGTCCCGGCCCTACCTGGGCCCTCATCAAACCCTGTGCAGTGTGTACACTCAAGACACTGCCCCCGCTGCCACCCTTAGATCTCCATATATGGAGCTGACCTAGGTGCATGGCTTCTCGCCCTCAGGGCGTCTTAATGGTAATAAAATAGTAAAAACTAGCAACGCAACATGTTGTGAGCTTGTAGATCTGCTATTCTCACTACACTATTGTGCGACACTCTTGAATGAGGACGTAGGAGTAGAGAGAGGAGAGGAGAGGAGAGGAGAGGGGAGGGGAGGGGAGGGGAGGGGAGGGGAGGGGAGGGGAGGGGAGGGGAGGGGAGAGGAGAGGAGAGGGGAGGGGAGGGGAGAGGAGAGGAGAGGAGAGGAGAGGGGAGGGGAGGGGAGGGGAGGGGAGGGGAGGGGAGGGGGGAGGGGAGGGGAGGGGAGGGGAGAGGAGAGGAGAGGAGAGGAGAGGAGAGGAGAGGAGAGGAGAGGAGAGGAGAGGAGAGGAGAGGAGGAGGAATTCACTCTTGAATGAGGACGTAGGAGTAGGAGGAATTCACTCTTGAATGAGGACGTAGGAGTAGGAGTAGGAGGAATGAGGACGTAGGAGTAGGAGGAATTCACTCTTGAATGAGGACGTAGGAGTAGGAGGTAGGAGTAGGAGGAGTAGGTAGTATGAGGACGTAGGAGTAGGAGGACGTAGGAGGACGTAGGAGGACGTAGGAGGACGTAGGAGTAGGAGGACGTAGGAGGACGTAGGAGGACGTAGGAGGACGTAGGAGGACGTAGGAGGACGTAGGAGGACGGAGGACGTAGGAGGACGTAGAGACGTAGGAGGACGTAGGAGGACGTAGGAGGACGTAGGAGTAGGAGGAATTCACTCTTGAATGAGGACGTAGGAGTAGGAGGACGTAGGAGGACGTAGGAGGACGGAGGAGTAGGAGGAATTCACTCTTGAATGAGGACGTAGGAGGACGTAGGAGGACGGAGGAGTAGGAGGAATTCACTCTTGAATGAGGACGTAGGAGTAGGAGGTAGGAGTAGGAGGTAGGATGTAGGAGGAGTAGGTAGTAGGAGGACGTAGGAGGAGTAGGAGGAGTAGGAGGAGTAGGAGGAGGAGGAATAGGAGGAGTAGGAGGAGTATAGGAGTAGGAGGAATGAGGACGTAGGAGGAGGAGGTAGGAGTAGGAGGAGTAGGTAGTAGGAGGACGTAGGAGGACGTAGGAGGACGTAGGAGTAGGAGGACGTAGGAGGACGTAGGAGTAGAGAGAGGAGAGGAGAGGAGAGGAGAGACGTAGGAGTAGGAGGACGTAGGAGTAGGAGGACGTAGGAGGACGTAGGAGTAGGAGGAATGAGGACGTAGGAGTAGGAGGACGTAGGAGGACGTAGGAGGACGTAGGAGTAGGAGGAATGAGGACGTAGGAGGACGTAGGAGGACGTAGGAGGACGTAGGAGTAGGAGGAATTCATGGAGATACAAGCCTTTCGGAGCGTCTCACAACTCAAACTCATTAATATGTAACTCCAGTCTTCTGCAAAACGCTGTTCAACACAAACAAAAAGCTATACAGGATTATAGGAACAATCATGAGGAATTTGCATTTGGTATAATTTCAAAGGAAAAGGAAACGTTAGACAAGCCTATATTATAACAGGCGGTCTTTGATCAGATGCACGTGAGCGTGGTCCGTTCCAAACAGCTGTTCAGATGTTCACTGATGCATGTGAGGAGAAGTGGAACTCAACGCCAGGTCAATGTTTGGTCACAGAGACACAACAGAACTACGTCTAAGGAAGGTGGAAGAAGTATTGTTTAGTTTTTGCGTGGTGCAACCACTCCCTCTCAAAGGGCACCTACGGACGGCTGCAATTCGAAACTGGCCTCCGTAAAATCTGAATCCGTACAGTACAGTACAGTACAGTACAGTACAGTACAGTACAGTACAGTACAGTACAGTACAGTACAGTACAGTACAGTACAGTACAGTACAGTACAGGGACCCCCACACGGTAACTCTGTCATTTCTCAACCGTTTCGGACGCGGGCGGCTCACCGGAATCGGGCCGGCACCCTGGGTGTGTTCCTGTGGGTCTGGAACCCCCCCCCCGGGTGACACACGGGTGTGATTTTTTTTACTCTTACTTTGCCCATTTTCAACCTAACTTCACAGTATTGGTCACAATACGCATTAGAACACGAGACCGATCTCACCCGAACACGGTGAAATAACACAGATTGGCAATCCTGTACATACACGACTAGAAAACCCCCAAAACCCATACATATTAAATGGTAAATTTTTATAGCGCCTTCATCCAAGGCGCTTTACATAGACATAGACACACACACATTCATATATACACTGATGGCGGCGGAAGCCATGCAAGGCACCAACCAGCACATCAGGAGCAATTTGGGGTTCAGTGTCTCGCCCAAGGACACTTCGACATGTTGACAGGAGGAGCCGGGATTCGAACCGCCGACCCACGGATCATTGGACGACCTGCTCTACCTCCTGAGCCACAGTCGCCCAACATATTACACTGCTACGCAGTGGTGGAAAGTAACTAAGTACTTTTACTTAAGTACAATTTTGAGGTATTTGTACTTTACTTGAGTATTTCCAAGTTCCAGTACTTGTACTTCTACTCCACTACATCTCAGAGCCAAAATTTTTACTTTTACTCCACTACAATTATTTGAATGTTTTAGTTACTAGTTACTTTGGCGATTTTAATTTTGATTAGAAAACATACATTAGATTTTTGATTTATTTATTAGATCCCCATTATCTTACTGTGCTACTCTTCCTGGGGTCTTAAACATATCATCATTACAACATTTATTCCATATTATTACATACATTTACATACAACATTCATCCAACACAACAATACAACACAAAACAACTCATTATCCGTCTACTACATTTCATAGCTAGCTCCACAGTACAATCAAATCTTCAACATTGATAATGAAGTAAATATACATTATAATGGGATATATAGCTCATATGCATTAACCACTTCAACCCTATACATTTTGGTCATTTGAAAATAGCCGATCTACAAGCTAACAATGCGACGCAACGCGACGCATTGTCTGCTATTCGTGAAAATATGCCTCAAATCTTTGAATATATATTATTACAGAGTGAACATTTTAACTCAAATCTTTGCTTCTGGAGAGGTCCCTGGAACAACATATTTTCAGATGGGGGCGGAGTCATATTACATATAATTTGTGGGGGACTTGACATGAAATATTGAGCACCACTGATACAGAAACATAAGGTTTTTTCAGAAAATTGTCAGGATTTTGAAGATTAAAAAAAAAAAATGTCGACGTCAGGCCTATAACCTGAACCACTTTGCAAAGTTTTCTTGTAAACTATAGTCACTATAGTCACTATAGTCACTATAGTCACTATAGTCACTATAGTCACTATAGTCGTGGCACATCTTGTCTTGTAAACTATAGTCACTATAGTCGTGGCACATCTTGTAAACTATAGTCACTATAGTCGTGGCACATCTTGTCTTGGGTAACTTCTCTTGTAAACTATAGTCACTATAGTCACTATAGTCACTATAGTCACTATAGTCGTGGCACATCTTGTCTTGGGTAACTTCTCACAGAATCATTTCAGAAGATGACAGAGCCGAGAGAGGCCAATCATTATTTAAGATATAATGGCCTAAAAGCACTGATGTAAACAATGTGCCGTTGCTATGACGACGCCTTCAGATGTGGAATGCCTGCCTGCGTGCGTGGTGGGAGAGAGAGAGAGAGAGGGGGGGAGAGGAGAGGAGAGGAGAGGAGAGGAGAGGAGAGGAGAGGAGAGGAGAGGAGAGGAGAGGAGAGGAGAGGAGAGGAGAGGAGAGGAGAGGAGAGGAGAGGAGAGGAGAGGAGAGGAGAGGAGAGGAGAGGAGAGGAGAGGAGGGTGGGAGAGAGAGAGAGAGAGAGGAGAGGATAGGATGAGGAGAGGATAGGATGAGGGGAGGGGAGGGGAGGGGAGGGGAGGGGAGAGGAGAGGAGAGGAGAGGAGAGGAGAGGAGAGGAGAGGAGAGGAGAGGAGAGGAGAGGAGAGGAGAGGAGAGGAGAGGAGAGGAGAGAGGAGAGAGGGCGGGAGAGAGAGAGAGAGAGAGAGAGAGAGAGAGGGGGGGGACATCTCTGTGGGTGATAATTCTCCTCCATCTCCACCCGTCAGTGATCCATGGGTTAGGGTTAGGGTTAGGGTGATAATTCTCCTCCATCTCCACCCGTCAGTGGGTTAGGGTTAGGGTTAGGGTCAGTGATCCATGGCTGGTCGGCTCGACTGCCACCAAAACATGCTGCTCTTTTCCATTTCATCTGAATGATGAAACACAAACCATTTCTTCCACTATAAACTGAACTTTGTTGTTGTTGTTGTTTGTTTGCAAATTAGTGCCTCCGAGTCCGGCAGCCAACAGGCTTCTTTTGTTAACCCATTTAGACGATTCTAAAAAATGTCTTCTAAATCATGACAGTTTTCTGAAAAAAACTTCTAAAAATGTCTTTGTGGTGGTGCTCAACCTTTATAATTGGCCGCCGACCCCCATCTGAAAATATGTTGTTCCAGGGACCCCGACAGAAGCAAAGATTTGAGTTGAAAACGTTTCGCTCTGAAAGAATATATATTCAAAGATTTGCGCCACATTTTCACGATTTTCCAAAAATAGCGAGTGCCGCGCTACGAGCTTGTAGATCTGCTATTTTTCAACAGCTAAAGTATAACATAACTTAAACTTAAAACACCAAAAGGGGTTCCATTTTCAACATTTTACTATGTCATTAATATACCTTAGAGCTGTTGTGTGGAAATAATAAAAAGTCCCCCCATTCTGTGTTTCCTAGAACTAGAGGTCCGAAAAAACCCATCAAGATGTGTTTCACCATGTTAATGATTTTTTTCAGTTCTAGGAAACACAGAATGGGGGGACTTTTTATTATTTCCACACAACAGCTCTAAGGTATATTAATGACATAGTAAAATGTTGAAAATGGGTGGTTTTCCCCTTTAAGTGCAAAATTTGGTAGCCTATAGTCTTTTTTTTATTGGCCTAAAATATTGTCAATATACAGAATCCACTTGCTGACCGGCTGTCTGTATTGAGCAATTTGTTTAATAGGGGTTTATATGTGATCCTACCATTAACATCATACTGTATAGAAGGCAAAAATGTCAAACTTTTACTTTCCTTATGCTTCACCATTTAGGCCTGAGGTCGAAATTTAAAAAGTGTCTTCTAAATCATGACATTTTTTCTGAAAAAAACTCATGTTTCTGTATCAGTGGTTCTCAAAATTTCATGTCACAAATTATATGTAATTGGCCACCGACCCCCATCTGAAAATATTTCAGATTTTACGGGGGCCAGTTTCGAATTGCAGCCGTCCTTAGGTGCCCTTTGAGAGCGGTTTTGAAGGAGTCAAGGGATTCGAATGTCTTAATGACTGTTGGTAGGGCGTTCCACATTTTGGTGGCATAGGAGCGAAAATAATTTAGTCCCTTGTTTGTTTGTAGTCCCAGCTCAGTGGCCTTGTGGTTGGAGGGTCTGCCCTGAGACTGGGAGGTCGGGGTTCCATCCCCGGCCGGGTCATACCAAAGACAAATGGGACCCAGTGCCTCCCTGCTTGACACTCAGCATCAAGGGTTGGATTGGGGGGTCAGTCCCTGCGACATATACTCACGTCATGAACGGTCATGGACATCAAGCTGCGTCACGCTACAGAAACAGGAGATAGGCTCCTGCCCTATGGGCCTCATGGCTACAGTAACAGGAGATAGGCTCCTGCCCTATGGGCCTCATGGCTACAGAAACAGGAGATAGGCTCCTGCCCCTATGGGCCTCATGGCTACAGAAACAAGAGATAGGCTCCTGCCCTATGGGCCTCATGGCTACAGAAACAGGAGATAGGCTCCTGCCCCTATGGGCCTCATGGCTACAGAAACAAGAGATAGGCTCCTGCCCTATGGGCCTCATTGCTACAGAAACAGGAGATAGGCTCCTGCCCCTATGGGCCTCATGGCTACAGAAACAAGAGATAGGCTCCTGCCCCTATGGGCCTCATGACTACAGAAACAGGAGATAGGCTCCTGCCCCTATGGGCCTCATGCAGAAACAAGAGATAGGCTCCTGCCCCTATGGGCCTCATGCAGAAACAAGAGATAGGCTCCTGCCCCTATGGGCCTCATGGCTACAGAAACAGGAGATAGGCTCCTGCCCCATGGGCCTCATGGCTACAGAAACAAGAGATAGGCTCCTGCCCCTATGGGCCTCATGGCTACAGAAACAGGAGATAGGCTCCTGCCCTATGGGCCTCATGGCTACAGAAACAGGAGATAGGCTCCTGCCCTATGGACCTCATGGCTACAGAAACAGGAGATAGGCTCCTGCCCTATGGGCCTCATGGCTACAGAAACAGGAGATAGGCTCCTGCCCTATGGGCCTCATGGCTACAGAAACAGGAGATAGGCTCCTGCCCTATGGGCCTCATGGCTACAGAAACAGGAGATAGGCTCCTGCCCCTATGGGCCTCATGGCTACAGAAACAGGAGATAGGCTCCTGCCCTATGGGCCTCATGGCTACAGAAACAGGAGATAGGCTCCTGCCCTATGGGCCTCATGGCTACAGAAACAGGAGATAGGCTCCTGCCCTATGGGCCTCATGGCTACAGAAACAGGAGATAGGCTCCTGCCCTATGGGCCTCATGGCTACAGAAACCGGAGATAGGCTCCTGCCCTATGGGCCTCATGGCTACAGAAACAGGAGATAGGCTCCTGCCCTATGGGCCTCATGGTTACAGAAACAGGAGATAGGCTCCTGCCCTATGGGCCTCATGGCTACAGAAACAGGAGATAGGCTCCTGCCCTATGGGCCTCATGGCTACAGAAACAGGAGATAGGCTCCTGCCCCTATGGGCCTCATGTCTACAGAAACAGGAGATAGGCTGCTGCCCTATGGGCCTCATGGCTACAGAAACAGGAGATAGGCTCCTGCCCTATGGGCCTCATGGCTACAGAAACAGGAGATAGGCTCCTGCCCTATGGGCCTCATGGCTACAGAAACAGGAGATAGGCTCCTGCCCTATGGGCCTCATGGCTACAGAAACAAGAGATAGGCTCCTGCCCCTATGGGCCTCATGGCTACAGAAACAGGAGATAGGCTCCTGCCCCATGGGCCTCATGGCTACAGAAACAAGAGATAGGCTCCTGCCCCTATGGGCCTCATGGCTACAGAAACAGGAGATAGGCTCCTGCCCTATGGGCCTCATGGCTACAGAAACAGGAGATAGGCTCCTGCCCTATGGACCTCATGGCTACAGAAACAGGAGATAGGCTCCTGCCCTATGGGCCTCATGGCTACAGAAACAGGAGATAGGCTCCTGCCCTATGGGCCTCATGGCTACAGAAACAAGAGATAGGCTCCTGCCCTATGGGCCTCATGGCTACAGAAACAGGAGATAGGCTCCTGCCCTATGTGCCTCATGGCTACAGAAACAAGAGATAGGCTCCTGCCCTATGGGCCTCATGGCTACCAGCCCTATGGGCCTCATGGCTACAGAAACAGGAGATAGGCTCCTGCCCTATGGGCCTCATGGCTACCAGCCCTATGGGCCTCATGGCTACAGAAACAGGAGATAGGCTCCTGCCCTATGGGCCTCATGGCTACCAGCCCTATGGGCCTCATGGCTACAGAAACAGGAGATAGGCTCCTGCCCCTATGGGCCTCATGGCTACTTGTAGATCTGCAATTTTTTTGAAAAATCTTACGGCACAAATCTTTGAATATATATTCTTTCAGAGAGAGCGTTTTTTAACTCAAATCTTTGCTTCTGGGGGGTCCCTGGAACAGCATATTTTCAGATGGGGGTCGGCGGCCAATTACAGATATTTTTGGGGGCTCTTGACATGAAAAAGGTTTTGTAGAATCGTCCTCAGGTCTAAATGGGTTAAACTAATTTAGCCGAGGAGGACCCCCTGGAACCACATCGTCTCGTTATTCCAGCAAATAAGAATTTGCGTCACCACCTTCGTCTTCAATGTTAGCTGGCCATTCATTATCAAATGGCATATGGCGTTTGTGTTGGGACACTGTTTGTGTTTACAGCCACACACCCTCAAAGCTGGACACAACACAAAGAAAAAATATAGCTGCTGAGTTGTCAGTACCCAGATTTGAACACACAACCTTGTGGTCCGAAGGCAAAATCTCAACCAACTGAGCTATCTGGACACAGTCAGTGGTTTTATTGTAAACTGTAACATCATTCAGGTAACAGTATGTGTGTCCTCATTTTGGGCATGTCATTATCCATTTCTACAGTGTGTTCGATCATGTTTTCACGTACAAACTTCTCTTCAACCGGGATTTCAGTTAATGGTCCATAGATTGTGTGTAGAACGTTTCATGCAAATTGTTTTTTTTTTAAAAAACAGGCGGAAATAAGGTATAAGCGTTTTTCAAACTGCTCAAAATGGCGGAAAATCTGAGGGCGGAGCTTACTGATCAAAGTGACAGATGTGTTCCCCATGAGTCAAGGAACATGTGGAAACAAGTGCCATGAATATTGGCCAAACAAGGCATGAGTTATGACTGTTCAAAGGTTTCATTTTCAAAAAAGATTCTATAGCGCCCCCCTTTGGCCAATTGGAGTAAGACTGCTTCCAGTGCTATTTGGCATGACCCTCTACTATACTGTAAAGTGACATAAGCATATGACGCTGCATGTACGTATTAGAGGCAGAAGAAGAATTTTCACAAAACAGCAATTTTCATTGGCTCATAAAAACTGTTTTTCATATAATTCAAAATGGCGGGTGATCTAAAGGTCAGAGGTCAAAAGTCAGAACACAAAAGTTGTTCGGCATGAGGAGACACATGTGTGTATCAAAGTGTCATTGCCAACGGTCAAACGGTTCATGAGCTATGCACATTCAAAGTTTGCATTTTCAATTGAGTGCTGTAGAGGAAAGTGACAGAGTGCAGCTTTAACTCGTTTGGCCGAGGACCTCCTGGAACCCCCTGAAGGAACATGAGAGTCCACGGAGGACCCCCTGGAACCCCCTGAAGGAACATGGGAGTCCACGGAGGACCCCCTGGAACCCCCTGAAGGAACATGTGAGTCCACGGAGGACCCCCTGGAGGAACATGATAGTCCACAGAGGACCCCCTGGAACCCCCTGGAGGAACATGGGAGTCCACGGAGGACCCCCTGGAACCCCCTGGAGGAACATGGGAGTCCACGGAGGACCCCCTGGAACCCCCTGGAGGAACATGGGAGTCCACGGAGGACCCCCTGGAACCCCCTGGAGGAACATGGGAGTCCACGGAGGACCCCCTGGAACCCCCTGGAGGAACATGGGAGTCCACGGAGGACCCCCTGGAACCCCCTGGAGGAACATGGGAGTCCACGGAGGACCCCCTGGAACCCCCTGGAGGAACATGGGAGTCCACGGAGGACCCCCTGGAGGAACATGGGAGTCCACGGAGGACCCCCTGGAACCCCCTGGAGGAACATGGGAGTCCACGGAGGACCCCCTGGAACCCCCTGAAGGAACACGGAGGACCCCCTGGAGGAACATGGGAGTCCACGGAGGACCCCCTGGAGGAACATGGGAGTCCACGGAGGACCCCCTGGAGGAACATGGGAGTCCACGGAGGACCCCCTGGAGGAACATGGGAGTCCACGGAGGACCCCCTGGAGGAACATGGGAGTCCACGGAGGACCCCCTGGAGGAACATGGGAGTCCACGGAGGACCCCCTGGAGGAACATGGGAGTCCACGGAGGACCCCCTGGAACCCCCTGGAGGAACATGGGAGTCCACGGAGGACCCCCTGGAACCCCCTGGAGGAACATGGGAGTCCACGGAGGACCCCCTGGAGGAACATGGGGGTCCACGGAGGACCCCCTGGAGGAACATGGGAGTCCACGGAGGACCCCCTGGAGGAACATGGGAGTCCACGGAGGACCCCCTGGAGGAACATGGGAGTCCACGGAGGACCCCCTGGAACCCCCTGGAGGAACATGGGAGTCCACGGAGGACCCCCTGGAGGAACATGGGAGTCCACGGAGGACCCCCTGGAACCCCCTGAAGGAACATGGGGGTCCACGGAGGACCCCCTGGAGGAACATGGGAGTCCACGGAGGACCCCCTGGAGGAACATGGGAGTCCACGGAGGACCCCCTGGAACCCCCTGAAGGAACATGGGAGTCCACGGAGGACCCCCTGGAGGAACATGGGAGTCCACGGAGGACCCCCTGGAACCCCCTGGAGGAACATGGGAGTCCACGGAGGACCCCCTGGAGGAACATGGGAGTCCACGGAGGACCCCCTGGAGGAACATGGGAGTCCACGGAGGACCCCCTGGAGGAACATGGGGGTCCACGGAGGACCCCCTGGAGGAACATGGGAGTCCACGGAGGACCCCCTGGAGGAACATGGGAGTCCACGGAGGACCCCCTGGAGGAACATGGGAGTCCACGGAGGACCCCCTGGAACCCCCTGGAGGAACATGGGAGTCCACGGAGGACCCCCTGGAGGAACATGGGAGTCCACGGAGGACCCCCTGGAACCCCCTGAAGGAACATGGGGGTCCACGGAGGACCCCCTGGAGGAACATGGGAGTCCACGGAGGACCCCCTGGAGGAACATGGGAGTCCACGGAGGACCCCCTGGAACCCCCTGGAGGAACATGGGAGTCCACGGAGGACCCCCTGGAGGAACATGGGAGTCCACGGAGGACCCCCTGGAACCCCCTGGAGGAACATGGGAGTCCACGGAGGACCCCCTGGAACCCCCTGAAGGAACACGGAGGACCCCCTGGAGGAACATGGGAGTCCACGGAGGACCCCCTGGAGGAACATGGGAGTCCACGGAGGACCCCCTGGAGGAACATGGGAGTCCACGGAGGACCCCCTGGAGGAACATGGGAGTCCACGGAGGACCCCCTGGAGGAACATGGGAGTCCACGGAGGACCCCCTGGAGGAACATGGGAGTCCACGGAGGACCCCCTGGAGGAACATGGGAGTCCACGGAGGACCCCCTGGAACCCCCTGGAGGAACATGGGAGTCCACGGAGGACCCCCTGGAACCCCCTGGAGGAACATGGGAGTCCACGGAGGACCCCCTGGAGGAACATGGGGGTCCACGGAGGACCCCCTGGAGGAACATGGGAGTCCACGGAGGACCCCCTGGAGGAACATGGGAGTCCACGGAGGACCCCCTGGAGGAACATGGGAGTCCACGGAGGACCCCCTGGAACCCCCTGGAGGAACATGGGAGTCCACGGAGGACCCCCTGGAGGAACATGGGAGTCCACGGAGGACCCCCTGGAACCCCCTGAAGGAACATGGGGGTCCACGGAGGACCCCCTGGAGGAACATGGGAGTCCACGGAGGACCCCCTGGAGGAACATGGGAGTCCACGGAGGACCCCCTGGAACCCCCTGAAGGAACATGGGAGTCCACGGAGGACCCCCTGGAGGAACATGGGAGTCCACGGAGGACCCCCTGGAACCCCCTGGAGGAACATGGGAGTCCACGGAGGACCCCCTGGAGGAACATGGGAGTCCACGGAGGACCCCCTGGAGGAACATGGGAGTCCACGGAGGACCCCCTGGAGGAACATGGGGGTCCACGGAGGACCCCCTGGAGGAACATGGGAGTCCACGGAGGACCCCCTGGAGGAACATGGGAGTCCACGGAGGACCCCCTGGAGGAACATGGGAGTCCACGGAGGACCCCCTGGAACCCCCTGGAGGAACATGGGAGTCCACGGAGGACCCCCTGGAGGAACATGGGAGTCCACGGAGGACCCCCTGGAACCCCCTGAAGGAACATGGGGGTCCACGGAGGACCCCCTGGAGGAACATGGGAGTCCACGGAGGACCCCCTGGAGGAACATGGGAGTCCACGGAGGACCCCCTGGAACCCCCTGAAGGAACATGGGAGTCCACGGAGGACCCCCTGGAGGAACATGGGAGTCCACGGAGGACCCCCTGGAACCCCCTGGAGGAACATGGGAGTCCACGGAGGACCCCCTGGAGGAACATGGGAGTCCACGGAGGACCCCCTGGAACCCCCTGAAGGAACATGGGAGTCCACGGAGGACCCCCTGGAGGAACATGGGAGTCCACGGAGGACCCCCTGGAACCCCCTGGAGGAACATGGGAGTCCACGGAGGACCCCCTGGAGGAACATGGGAGTCCACGGAGGACCCCCTGGAGGAACATGGGAGTCCACGGAGGACCCCCTGGAGGAACATGGGGGTCCACGGAGGACCCCCTGGAGGAACATGGGGGTCCACGGAGGACCCCCTGGAGGAACATGGGAGTCCACGGAGGACCCCCTGGAGGAACATGGGAGTCCACGGAGGACCCCCTGGAGGAACATGGGGGTCCACGGAGGACCCCCTGGAGGAACATGGGAGTCCACGGAGGACCCCCTGGAGGAACATGGGAGTCCACGGAGGACCCCCTGGAACCCCCTGAAGGAACATGGGAGTCCACGGAGGACCCCCTGGAACCCCCTGAAGGAACACGGAGGACCCCCTGGAGGAACACGGAGGACCCCCTGGAACCCCCTGAAGGAACATGGGGGTCCACGGAGGACCCCCTGGAACCCCCTGAAGGAACACGGAGGACCCCCTGGAGGAACACGGAGGACCCCCTGGAACCCCCTGGAGGAACATGGGGGTCCACGGAGGACCCCCTGGAACCCCCTGAAGGAACACGGAGGACCCCCTGGAACCCCCTGAAGGAACACGGAGGACCCCCTGGAACCCCCTGAAGGAACACGGAGGACCCCCTGGAACCCCCTGGAGGAACACGGAGGACCCCCTGGAACCCCCTGAAGGAACACGGAGGACCCCCTGGAACCCCCTGAAGGAACACGGAGGACCCCCAACTTTGAGGAACCACTGCTTTTTACACAAACATGCTTTCTGGTGTTTAACCCATTTAGTCCTGACGTCGAAATTTAAAAAATGTCTTCAAAATCCTGACAGTTTTCTGAAAAACCTTATGTTTCTGTATCAGTTCAGTGGTGTGCAATATTTCATGTCAAGGACCCCAAAGAAATATATGTAATATGCCTCCGCCCCCCCCATCTGAAAATATGTTGTTCCAGGGACCTCCCCCAGAAGAGAAGCAAAGATTTGAGTTAAAATGTTCACTCTGTAATAATATATATATTCAAAGATTTGCGCCACATTTTCACGATTTTTCAAAAATAGCAGACCTACAAGTTCATTGCGTGGCACCGAGTGCCGCGCAATGAGCTTGTAGATCTGCTATTTTTCAATAGCTAAAGTAATGCTTTAAAACACCAAAAGGGGTTCCCGCCCAGAATGGATTAATGTTTATGACGGCGGTGTTTAGTGTTTTGCCTGTAGAGTAGAACTACTCCTCATGTCTCGGAACAACATGTGAATGGAGCTTTCATAGGCATGTGATGGTGTTTTTATAAAACCATGGTGAGGAAAACAAACACAGAGGCTCTCAAACCAGATGTGCTGCTGACAGAGCATCCAGCTGCCGTTCAGGCAACCTTCCAGAAAACGACCCCTCTCAAAGCTAAAGATAAAGTTCTTAAACCAGACTCCACATGGAGAAACCTTCCAGAAAACGACCCCTCTCAAAGCTAAAGATAAAGTTCTTAAACCAGACTCCACATGGAGAAACCTTCCAGAAAACGACCCCTCTCAAAGCTAAAGATAAAGTTATTAAACCAGACTCCACATGGAGAAACCTTCCAGAAAACGACCCCTCTCAAAGCTAAAGATAAAGTTCTTAAACCAGACTCCACATGGAGAAACCTTCCAGAAAACGACCCCTCTCAAAGCTAAAGATAAAGTTCTTAAACCAGACTCCACATGGAGAAACCTTCCAGAAAACGACCCCTCTCAAAGCTAAAGATAAAGTTCTTAAACCAGACTCCACATGGAGAAACCTTCCAGAAAACGACCCCTCTCAAAGCTAAAGATAAAGTTATTAAACCAGACTCCACATGGAGAAACCTTCCAGAAAACAACCCCTCTCAAAGCTAAAGATAAAGTTCTTAAACCAGACTCCACATGGAGAAACCTTCCAGAAAACGACCCCTCTCAAAGCTAAAGATAAAGTTCTTAAACCAGACTCCACTTGGAGAAACCTTCCAGAAAACGACCCCTCTCAAAGCTAAAGATAAAGTTCTTAAACCAGACTCCACATGGAGAAACCTTCCAGAAAACGACCCCTCTCAAAGCTAAAGATAAAGTTCTTAAACCAGACTCCACAGCAACCTTCCAGAAAACAACCCTCTCAAAGCTAAAGATAAAGTCCTGAAACCAGACTCCACATGGAGAAACCTTCCAGAAAACGACCCCTCTCAAAGCTAAAGATAAAGTTCTTAAACCAGACTCCACAGCAACCTTCCAGAAAACAACCCTCTCAAAGCTAAAGATAAAGTCCTGAAACCAGACTCCACATGGAGAAACCTTCCAGAAAACGACCCCTCTCAAAGCTAAAGATAAAGTTCTTAAACCAGACTCCACAGCAACCTTCCAGAAAACAACCCTCTCAAAGCTAAAGATAAAGTCCTGAAACCAGACTCCACAGCAACCAGAAAACAAACCCTTTTTATACATAACGCTTTGTGTGCCCACACAACACTTTCAAAATAGTAACCCAGGGTGCTCACTTTTTACATTAATTTTTTTGACATATTATATTTTTTTATAATAACAAAAAAACAAACAAAAAAAAATACGTCTTGGGCACCACATAGCGGTAATTCCCAGGACGTCTGTGGACGTCTTGGGCACAAAAACTGTTAAGACTGCGTGCACATTCTGGTGGCCACACCTCAGTCTTAACCGACCACGTAGGTCACTAACCCTAACCTCAGCCTTAACCGACCACGTAGGCCACTAACCCTAACCTCAGTCTTAACCGGCCACGTAGGTCACTAACCCTAACCTCAGCCTTAACCGGCCACGTAGGTCACTAACCCTAACCTCAGCCTTAACCGGCCACGTAGGTCACTAACCCCTAACCTCAGTCTTAACCGGCCACGTAGGTCACTAACCCTAACCTCAGTCTTAACCGACCACGTAGGCCACTAACCCTAACCTCAGTCTTAACCGGCCACGTAGGTCACTAACCCCTAACCTCAGTCTTAACCGGCCACGTAGGTCACTAACCCTAACCTCAGCCTTAACCGGCCACGTAGGTCACTAACCCTAACCTCAGTCTTAACCGGCCACATAGGCCACTAACCCTAACCTCAGTCTTAACCGGCCACGTAGGTCACTAACCCCTAACCTCAGTCTTAACCGACCACGTAGGTCACTAACCCCTAACCTCAGTCTTAACCGGCCACGTAGGTCACTAACCCCTAACCTCAGTCTTAACCGGCCACGTAGGTCACTAACCCTAACCTCAGCCTTAACCGGCCACGTAGGTCACTAACCCTAACCTCAGTCTTAACCGGCCACATAGGTCACTAACCCTAACCTCAGTCTTAACCGACCACGTAGGCCACTAACCCTAACCTCAGTCTTAACCGGCCACGTAGGTCACTAACCCCTAACCTCAGTCTTAACCGGCCACGTAGGTCACTAACCCTAACCTCAGCCTTAACCGGCCACGTAGGTCACTAACCCTAACCTCAGCCTTAACCGGCCACGTAGGTCACTAACCCCTAACCTCAGTCTTAACCGGCCACGTAGGTCACTAACCCTAACCTCAGCCTTAACCGGCCACGTAGGTCACTAACCCTAACCTCAGTCTTAACCGACCACATAGGTCACTAACCCTAACCTCAGTCTTAACCGGCCACGTAGGTCACTAACCCCTAACCTCAGTCTTAACCGGCCACGTAGGTCACTAACCCTAACCTCAGTCTTAACCGACCACGTAGGTCACTAACCCTAACCTCAGTCTTAACCGGCCACGTAGGTCACTAACCCCTAACCTCAGTCTTAACCGGCCACGTAGGTCACTAACCCTAACCTCAGTCTTAACCGACCACGTAGGCCACTAACCCTAACTTCAGTCTTAACCGACCACGTAGGCCACTAACCCTAACCTCAGTCTTAACCGACCACGTAGGTCACTAACCCTAACCTCAGTCTTAACCGACCACGTAGGGGAGTTAGATTCGGACTTCTGGGCAGTCCCCAACATGGTGGCCTGCCCCAGGGCCCTGCTGGTATGCCTTATATGCTCATGCACCTTTTAGGTATGATATGATATGATATGATATGATATGATATGATATGATATGATATGATATGATATGATATGATATGATATGATATGATATGATATGAGTTAGTACTTTATTGTCAGTTCACACTGAAATGTGTCTTGCGCCCCAGCAGCCAAGTATGCAGAACACATATACACACATTTGACATAAACACAAAGAACAAGACAATTTACATACAAAAATGTCTTACCTTAACGCTCCTTACACCACATGGAAGCTGTCATCCACGTCAGCAGAACTCTCCGTCCAGAACCCATCCATGTACCATATTATATCCTCCACTGGTCAGAGAGAGAGAGAGAGAGAGAGAGAGCTTCAAGTTGGTCGACTCGTCCTTAATCCATCAGCTCCATGATTCCTTCGTTGTACATGTTCCAGTCAGTGTCAGTCCAGAAGGTGGGTGGCCATTATTCTAATATAAAAAGAAAGGGCAGTGACATTTACATTCAATAATTTAAAAGTTTAAAACATTAAACTATAAGCTAAACAGACACACCATACATAACGTGGCTACACCAGAGACAGACACACCATACATGACGTGGCTACACCAGAGACAGACACACCATACATGACGTGGCTACACCAGAGACAGACAGAGAGGTGCGTGCGCGGCGCGCATGCATGCAGCGAGGCAGGCAGGGCGTTCTAATCAATAAGCGATGTACGACTAATTACAATCAGCCCGAGCTAAACCAGGTCAGTGCATGCAGATCCAGACAGCTGGCTAATTAGTCTAGGGCAGGTCATGGGTCTTCAACGGGGGGTCCTGGACCCCCCGTTGAAGACGGGGGGGGGGTCCTTGGAGTTACTACAGGGGATTGGAAATGTTTTTCCTTTTCCATTTTTTTTGTTTTGTTTTTTTTAGCGCCTACAGTTTAGTGTGTTATGTCATTATATATTATATATTTCACGTGGTTTTTAAGCTTATGATTCCTGATAACTAGTTTTATGTATTTGATGTACTACCATTGTCACGGTAAGCAGGTGTTAATTAGAACCCAAAGTGCAGGAACTCAAACTCAGAACTCAAACAAATTTAAGGCAGGAGAAGAAGATCACATAAACTTGACTTTACTTGGTAAAAGACACAGGATAACAGAAGTACACATAGTTTACACTGAACATAAAACCTGACACTAACTTCAGATCCAGCACTGAACAAACACAACAAGGCACAGTCTAAATACTCACTGGAGCTCATCACCCAACCTGGCCTGTCCCCACAGGTGAAGGCACTCCTACTGGGGACGCCGATTAGGGACAGTTCCTGCGCCAGATGTTGACAGACTGCATGGATCCACATGGCTTCGTCTTTTTGGCAAATCTAGAACTTTTGAGAGCTAGCAAATTTAAATACCTTTTAATTAATCATTGCTAATATAACAGTGTACACTTTCAATGGAAAGAAAAAGGCATACAGTTTACAACTTTTTTACGTTATTTAATTACTTATTTTTACACAGAAACATAATGTGTGTCTTCACCATAACTGTAATGTAATAATAATACTAATAATGTAATGTAATAATTATTTAATTTACTACACTTTTATTCTGAAAGCAACCGGATGTCTTAAATTTGCTAGCTCTCAAACAGGAAGTTCTAGATTTGCTAAAAAGACGGAGAGCCTGATTAGGGACAGCCTGGGGTCCCTAATCAGGCTCTCCATGAGAGCGCAGCTGTGCGCCCGAGCGCTTCCGGGATCACGTGACCGGGCTGTTCTGTGCCCCCTCAATAACGCAACTCAAAGACGGACTGCTTCCGGTTCATGGAGTGAGGACGCGTGTCAGACAGCCCCTGACAAACAATACGAAAATGAATTAAAACTATTCTAATCGTCGGAACATACACCAATACATCGGCTAAATTAGATAAACTATCTGTAGTGGGTAATGCCAGCTAAGAAAGACGCACTGAGGATTGTTTACACAAGAATAACACTCAGAAGCCGCACCGTTGAAATGACGGCCCCACTAAACAAAGCAGACCTGGCAGATCTAATACGGACTGTATTAAGAGAAGAACACCAAGCTGAACTACCTACACTGCGCACAATGATTCGAGAAGAAGTCGGCACTGCAATAGAGAACATTCGACCTCAACTACAAGCTGTTGAAGACGCAGTCACGACATGTAAAGAGAAACTCAGCGAAGTGGAGGACGCTATTTCCAACGTGGACGGACGGGTGTCGAACCTGGAGGGGTCCAACACTACACTCCAGGAAGAAAATGATAAACTTCGAGACAAGCTTGAACGACTGGAGATGTACAGCAGAAGATTCAATGTGCGTGTGGTTGGATTGAAGAATGGTATCGAGAAGGGAAATCCTACTGAATTTATGTCTGACTTTTTTAAGGAGGCATTTAAGGCAGCTGACTTACCTGGCGAGCCTCTCGTCGAGATTGCGCACAGGGTTGGAGCGGAAAAAACCAAGGGCAGCAGAACCATGATTGTCAGAATGCAGCGGCTCCAAGTAAAAAAAGCTGTGGTACAAATCTCCAGGCAGAAAGGTGCCGTTAATTTCCGTGGGATGAAGGTGAGGATCTACGCGGATGAGACGGCGGAAGAAAACAAGAGAAGAACCAGGTTCAAGGATATAAGAAAAAAGCTCTACAACGCCAACGTAAAAAACGGATTTAGACAACCGTCACAGCTCCTCGTCACATTTAATGGAGAGACGACAACATTCACGAGCCCCGACGAGGCCGACACTTTCTATGAAGCTGTGATACGGCCTGCTCAGAGCTACGGCCCAGCGCCGCCGGCTGAAGACTATGTTGGTGAGCTTGCCCCCCCCGCTGAAGCTGGGGACGACGAACCCGCCGTGTCATCCGAGGCTGAAGACGGAGCGCAACACGCGTAATGGTGAGACTACTCCAACTCTCCAAGGGAGCTCCCTTCTACTGAGGACGTAAGGTAGACTGCGTCTAGGCTATTCACTTGAACGGGGAGATATTATTTATGAAAGAGACTGTGATTATTGAATAAACCCTCATAATGAACAGAACAGCAGCACAGATCACAGGCTGGCCAGATCAGAAGGCTAATAAACGCGGACCTATAGTATATAGCCTACTACGGCCCTCAAAATAAAAGGACACAAAAGCACAATAGATAAACAACTATGCGCTGACAAAGTCTTACAAAACAGCGTGTTCCGATATTCCTATAATGCTTTGTGCTGTACCCTCTGTCTGCCCGTCTTTTTACTATTAAATCTTATTTGATTTTATTATTCTAGACCAAATTAAGAGTGACGGGCGGTCCCAACCACTGACGCACGTGACGTGCTGGTTGAACTATTAACTGAATGAGCGGCTTGATGCGCTGTGTGTATATGATTTAATCAGATAAAGGAATAATAACCAGACCTAGACTGGCAAAATAATTTGTACAATGGAGACGTGTTAACTTGCTTTGTTTATAAGAGACGGTCACGGCAATGCAATCTTTTCTTTTTTTGTAGTAGTAGTAGTTGCCTTTTTCTGTGTGCTGTATTTTCAACAAGGCTATAGCCTATACAACAAGGGTGCTGATCTACGGGCACACGACATGACGCTCCGCGCCGTGTTGTGAGCTTGTGGATCAGTTAGTGAAATAATTATCTTCTCTTTATTTTTTTTTTATTTTTTTTGTCTAATTACCTAACACTAAAGAACGCCCTAATAATAATAATAATAATGCACTTTCTGTTTGTTTATTTGACTTGCTTGTTTTTCACCTTCTCTTCTCCTCCTCTCTATCTTGCACTTTGTTTCTAAACAAAAGATATTGAAACCGAAAATATTTATTTAACCAACATTAAGGTTTGTCCAACTGTTTGGCATGCATGGGGTGGGAGGGGGGAGAGGAGGGATTAAGATAAGATATAATTGGCAAATTACACATTTCCAGGGAAACTACAAAACTGCAGAAATGTGAACATATTCTGAGATAGAATAATAACCACTATGGTTTTAAATGAAATTATTATTCTTACTACCTTTTGGGACGACTATGGTGTTTATTTGATCACTTGGTTATTTATTTTGTGTTCTTACCAGTATTAAACCGCAGTGAGGGGAATAATTATGTTAATTAGGATTAGATGATAAGGAGGGTGATAATGACTACTAAAAATGAACCAGAGAACTTTCATAGTAACGATGATGGTGACATCAATAATGGTGACAATAGAGATTGTTACTATTATTAGTATTAGTTCTATACCATAATAGGTATAGAGAAACATTTCACTCATTCATCTTTCTATAGCCAGGGGTTCAACCGCTTGATGGTTGCTTAACTCAAATACCTAATCATCTAAGCATTATTATTATCTTCCTACTTTTATGATTTAATTTCCCCTTGAGATCAACTGTGCCGCATCATGTACCCTCTTTACTATGTTGTTGTCATTGTTGTTACTCTTATCACTATTATTACTATTATTTTGGTTGTTTATTTATTTATTTCTCTCAGATTGACTCCCCGACTACTGTATTAATATGTTTAAATGGGTCCACTACTAAAGTTACAGTATAAGCCGACGATTAGAAGTTGAACTGTCAGAAAATGGGGCGGGATAGTATAGTATATAGGGTCCTGCAGCTAGTCTTAGTTGAGAAGACAGGCTTAGGAATAGGGATGTTTTTAGTTATGTCAGGTTTAGTGTTGTTTAGTTTGTTTAAAATGTTATGTTTGTCTGGGTATATGTTTTACGTTTTTGGGGGGGGGGAACTTTGACCCTACACTTCACCATTTGGTTGACCCTACACTTCACCATTTGGTATATATAGCATTACCAATATGGCCTACTTTGAATATAAAACATGACTTCTCTAAGCACTTCTCTTTCCTATCTTTCTCTTCTTTCTGTCTTTTTTCATGCCTCGAACCAGTTTACCTATCCTCTACCAGTCTAGCTTATGGCTAATATTTCAAACAAAGGTGTGCGAGTGGGAGGGGATACCTTGAGATTCACTTGTTGGAACACAGGGGGGATGAATGGACCAGTTAAAAGAGGACGCATTCTCTCACACTTGAAGCACCTTCAAACTGAGATAGCTTTCTTACAAGAGACACACCTGACCAAGAAAGACCATATTAGATTAAAAACACATTGGGTTGGTCAAATGTATCACTCCAATTTTGATTCAAAGACAAGGGGCACTGCCATTCTAATCCACAAAAAGATCCAATTTACCCCAAAAGATATTATTACTGACCCCTATGGCCGCTTTGTTATAGTCTCAGGATGTCTTTGTAACACCCCGGTACTTCTAGTTAACATATATGCGCCCAACTGGGATGACGAGGCCTTTATGGACAAGGTAATCTCTTTATTACCCGATTTGAACTCTTATCGTTTGATCCTCGGTGGCGACTTAAACTGTACAATTAACCAATCTCTCGATAGATCTAGTTCAAAGAGAAGACCCCTCACTAAAATGGCTAAAACAATATCCACATTTATGAACTTAATGGGTTGCGTTGACCCATGGCGATTTCAATTTCCAAATAAAAAATGTTTTTCCTTTTTCTCTAATGCACACAAGTCCTTTACTAGGATTGATTACTTCTTTATTGATAAACTCCTCCTACCCTCAGTCAAGAATACTGAATACTCAGCAATTGTCATTTCAGACCACGCCCCCTTACTGCTTGATTTAAACTTCTCAAATTTGCATAAGCCACGTCCTCCTTGGAAGCTAAGCCCTCTACTTTTAAACGATCCCAATTTCTGCTCATTCATTTCAAATAAAATTGATGAATTTATTTTAAATAATAAATCAGACTCTGTATCTCCATCTTTATTATGGGAAACTTTGAAAGCTGTAATAAGAGGCGAAATAATATCTTATTGCTCAAAGCACAATAAATTAAAAAGACAACAACAGGTCCACCTATTGGAACGTATTACAAAACTTGACAACGAATATTCAGCTTCACCCTCACCTGAGCTTTACAAAGACAGGTTGAATGCACAAATGCAGTATAACTTACTCACTACAGAGGAAACGGAGAAACTTTTACTGCGCTCACGAGGTCTTATCTACGAACACGGAGAGAAAGCCAGTCGCTTATTAGCACACCAGCTTAAAAAGGAGATTGCATCAAGAAATATTTCTCAGATTAAGACACCATCCAACGCATGCACAGTTATTCCTTCAGAGATTAATGACTCATTTAAAAACTTTTACTCTAATTTATACTCCTCTGAATCTCCAGCGGACAATACAGACATGCTGAACTTTCTTGGGGATCTCCGATTTCCGACCCTTCATTCCACAAAGCGTGAATCTATAGAACAACCGCTACAGTTGAGTGAGATAATGGACTCTATTTCAGCAATGCAAAATGGTAAGTCCCCTGGCCCAGACGGTTACCCAATTGAATTCTATAAATTATTTTCCAACAAATTGGCTCCACTTCTACTGGACATGATTGTTGACTCTCTGGACCAGGGGTCTCTTCCACAAACACTCACAGAAGCATCAATCTCTCTCCTTTTGAAACCAGACAAAGACCCATTGAACTGTAACTCATATCGCCCCATTTCGCTCCTAAACACAGATTATAAAATACTCGCAAAAACCTTAACATCACGGTTGGAGATAGTGGTACCAGACATCATTTCAACTGACCAAACAGGCTTCATCAGGGACCGCCACTCCTCCTCTAACATCCGCCGCCTCCTCAATGTCATCCACTCTCCCGCGTCCTTGGAGACCCCGGAGGTAGTGGTCTCCCTGGACGCGGAGAAGGCATTTGATAGGGTCGAGTGGGGCTACCTATTGGAGATCCTCAAGAACTTTGGCTTTGGTCCTATCTTCATATCGTTGATTTCACTCCTTTATTCCTCGCCTAAGGCTTCAGTGGTCACAAATGGGATGAAATCCCAGATGTTCACTCTCTCAAGAGGCTGTAGACAGGGCTGCCCTGCAAGCCCCCTGCTGTTCGCACTCGCAATCGAGCCCCTCTCGATTGCACTCAAATCGCCAACCTTTATACAAGGTATTCACAGATGGGGAACAGAATATAAACTTTCGCTATACGCTGATGATCTACTGCTATACCTATCTGATCCAGTTTGTAATGTCCCAAAGATCATCGAACTTCTGAACAGATTTGGCTCTTTTTCAGGCTATAAGTTAAATTTTAATAAAAGTGAATGCTTCCCAGTGAACTGCCTGGCTCGTCAAATACCCAATGATTCCCTGCCCTTTCGGGTAACAGAAATTGGTTTCCGCTATCTTGGAATTCACATCCGTAAGACTACAAATTCCTTGTTTACGGATAATTTTTTACCTCTTGTTGAAAAACTTAAACTGGACCTAGATAGATGGAAGATCATGAATATATCCTTGGCAGGTAGAGTGAATAGTATAAAGATGAATGTCCTACCCCGTTTCGTGTACTTATTCCAAGCATTGCCAATATTTATACCTGTGTATTTTTTCCGTAACCTGGACAAACTCATGTTATCATTTATATGGGGAGGTAAATCTCAGAGAATTAAAAAAGAATACCTACAAAGATCCAGACCTGATGGGGGACTTGCCCTCCCCAACTTTAAGTACTATTACTGGGCTGCTAATATATCTAAGTTGGTCAGTTGGATTCACAACCCTGATTTGGACTGGTGCCAAAATGAAGCCAGTTCATGCTTGGGCACATCTCTATTGGCTCTTATTACATCCAATTTACCCCTTTCCCAGAACCGCTATACCTCCAACCCTATCGTTAGGAACACCTTGAAAATATGGTCCCAATTCAGATCCTCATTCAACCTCAGAGAACTTTCTCCCTATAGCCCGATACGTAATAACCACCTGTTCACTCCTGCAATGTCAGACCCAACTTACTCTCTGTGGTCTAGATCAGGACTCGTTAGACTGGAGGATCTTTATGTCAACGGTATTTTTGCTAACTTCAGGGAACTGGCATCCAAATTCAATTTACCCAACTCTCATTTGTTTAGATACTTCCAGATCCGTCACTTCGTCCAGTCACACAATCCTTCTTTTCCTAACATCTCCTCCAAATCTGGAACTGAATCCATCTTAGATGCCCCGTTACAAGTAAAAGGCCTTTTGTCTTATATCTATAACATTATTTCTAATTTAAGGACCACCTCTCTCAATAGAACCAAATCAGGCTGGGAAGGGGAGCTGGGTGAAACCATAACGGATGAGACGTGGAGTAACGCCCTTACTCAGGTAAATAGCAGTACCTCATGTGCCAGGCTAAACTTAATCCAACTTAAAATTCTACACCGCTCTCATTATTGCAAAGCTAAACTAGCTAGAATGTATACCAGTGTTGACGACAAGTGTGATAGATGCCACTTATCCCCAGCTAACTTAACACACATGTTCTGGTCATGCCCTCAATTAATACAATACTGGACTGCCATATTTCGATCCTTATCAGAAATGTTTAGTATACCCTTACTTCCCTGTCCTGAAGTGGCAATTTTTGGTGTACTCTCTAACAATATTAAGTGTAACAAAAAGGTTCATAACTGTATAGCCTTCCTATCATTACTCGCTCGAAGGAGAATCCTCCTAGACTGGAAATCTTCACTTCCCCCTAAATCAGACCACTGGCTGAAAGATGCCATGTTATTCCTGAATCTCGAGAAAATTAAATACGATCTACGTTGCTCTCCAGGAGGATTCGCCTCCTCCTGGGGTCCGACAATAACCTATCTCGAGAATCTGTCAAGTCTTTCGAACACCCCATAGGCCATTTGTTATGAACCACGATGTTCCCCTCCTACTCTGCACACCAACCTCACTCCCCTCTTGACCCTTTCATTCCTTTCCTCTCCTACTTTCTTTCTTTCTTCCTATCTACTTCCAAAATAAACAGCAGTACCCCTTATCTCTTTCAACCACTCTCTCCTACAACATCATGGAGTCACTATTCACTTCTGTCTATTTCTCTCTCTTTTCTACTTCTCTGTGCTGGCTATTGCTACTATTTACTTTATTAAAAAAAAAAAAAAAACCTACAAGGTGAAAGGAGAAGGTGTCAAAGTTCCAAGTGGGAGGGTGGGGGGTTGTTTTCGTCTTGTCTTGTCTTGTTTTGTTTTGTTTTGTTTTGTTTTGTTTTGTTTTGTTATATAAAAGAAAAAGAAGCATAACATATCACATGTACTGCATTTTTCCCTGTCCAAACCCCTCTACTATGCTTAATAAAAAACCTTAAAATTGAAAAAAAAAAAAAAAAAAAAAAAAAAAAAAAAAAATAACGCAACTCTTCTATTATATGGCTCTGGGCAAATGTAGCAGAGCTGTGGCTCAGAGCCTCGATCTGCCTGATGGCCTCAAAAGTCTAATATCTCCCTCTGCCCAGAGGGACATACCTTTGGTCTAGTGCATGGTGGTGGGTGGGCAACTTTGACGATGGAGAGGGCCACTATATTTCCACCCTCACTCCAGAGGTGCCACATTTCATATTACTGTTAAAAAAATAGCCGATCTACAAGCTCAAAATGCGTCGCAGTGCGGCGCGTTTTGAGCTTGTAGATCAGCTATTTTTGCTATTTTTGAATTGGAATCCTGAAAAGTAACCTTGTAATTAATTTCAAATGCATTTAGTTATGAACTAAATACAAATACATTGGACATAAAAAAGACTAACATTTTAATACTAGTAATCAGCTGAAATCAATAATATATCAATGTTCGGATATTAACCTGAGGGCCACATTAAGTGCTCCCTAGAATCCCTTGATCCCTAGAATCTCTTTCCCTAGCCAACAAAGTAGCAGATCTCCAAGTTTTAAAAGTATTGAGGGTTTCAATGCTTCCATGCAGACATTCTGAAAATACACATTAACATGAATCCAACATATTGACCGAGTGCCGTGCTATGAGCTTGTAGATCTGCTATTTTTCAACAGCTATAGCTAAAGCATAACATAATGCTTAAAGGGATAGTTCAGATTTTTTGAACTTAAGTTGTATGAAATACTTGCCATTAATATAGTGGTTGCAACTGTATTAATTGATTGCCCGAGTCCCATGGTGGGAGTTCTGCTCTGGTTTTGGTCAATATTAAGTAGTTCCGGTCATTTTGTGGGGGGCACTGGGGCCACGCAGTAAAAGTAAATGAATCCACAAAACGAACGTAATTTGTATTGTTGACCTATTTCTAAAATATTAGCGCGACTTTCGTTCAACTTTGACCCCTCCATCACATGGAACTATTTTTTGGGCGTAGTGATATGGACACAAAAAACATAGTTCTGTGTGATAGAGGGGTAAAAAAAAGAACGGAAGTTGCACTAATATTTTAGAAATAGGTCAACAATACAAATGACGTTAGTTTTGTGGATTAATTTACTTTTACTGCGTGGCCTATCCCTTTAAAACACCAAAAAGGGTTTACTTTACACAGCACTGCATAACGGTGCAAAATGGAACTGTAAAGGGTCCATTTGGTTAGATCTGCACGCTACACACACACACACAGAGTTACAAATGGACCATTGAACTGTGTGGATGCAGCAGTGCATGTGACAGTGCATGTGACAGTGCATGTGACAGTGCATGTGTCCTGAATGACTCATTATGTATTGATGACAATACAGGAAATGACCTTCATTCTTCACAGCGGTTCACCAATACCCATTAGTCAACCGTGCACTGTGTGTGTGTGTGTGTGTGTGTGTGTGTGTGTGTGTGTGCGTGCGTGCGTGCGTGCGTGCGTGCGTGCGTGCGTGCGTGCGTGCGTGCGTGCGTGCGTGTGCGCGCGCGTGCGTGCGTGCGTGCGTGCGGTGATGTATTAATTCCTCACTTCCTGATTCACAGTACAAGCAGTGGACCAGACTTTGTATGTGAATTAAACGTAGTAGACGTTTATGATTCATGAAATACATTTCAAACCCACACAATCCACGTGTGTCTTCACTACAGACAGAGTGTCAAAAACTAATGACAGCTCACATTCACTAGAGTTTCAATATTTTTGCACATACGGCCAGTTGGTTGGTATACTTTGCGCTCCTGCAGCGTTCTTGAGTACACATGTACATCCACGGACCAATTTGCTGACATGCTGGCATGACGTTCTTGATGTCTTTGGCACTAAAGTGTCCTGCTTGTCTCTTTGGAACTAAAGTGTCCTGCTTGTCTCTTTGGAACTAAAGTGTCCTGCTTGTCTCTTTGGCACTAAAGTGTCCTGCTTGTCTCTTTGGAACTAAAGTGTCCTGCTTGTCTCTTTGGCACTAAAGTGTCCTGCTTGTCTCTTTGGCACTAAAGTGTCCTGCTTGTCTCTTTGGCACTAAAGTGTCCTGCTTGTCTCTTTGGCACTAAAGTGTCCTGCTTGTCTCTTTGGAACTAAAGTGTCCTGCTTGTCTCTTTGGAACTAAAGTGTCCTGCTTGTCTCTTTGGAACTAAAGTGTCCTGCTTGTCTCTTTGGCACTAAAGTGTCCTGCTTGTCTCTTTGGCACTAAAGTGTCCTGCTTGTCTCTTTGGAACTAAAGTGTCCTGCTTGTCTCTTTGGAACTAAAGTGTCCTGCTTGTCTCTTTGGAACTAAAGTGTCCTGCTTGTCTCTTTGGAACTAAAGTGTCCTGCTTGTCTCTTTGGCACTAAAGTGTCCTGCTTGTCTCTTTGGCACTAAAGTGTCCTGCTTGTCTCTTTGGAACTAAAGTGTCCTGCTTGTCTCTTTGGAACTAAAGTGTCCTGCTTGTCTCTTTGGAACTAAAGTGTCCTGCTTGTCTCTTTGGAACTAAAGTGTCCTGCTTGTCTCTTTGGAACTAAAGTGTCCTGCTTGTCTCTTTGGAACTAAAGTGTCCTGCTTGTCTCTTTGGAACTAAAGTGTCCTGCTTGTCTCTTTGGCACTAAAGTGTCCTGCTTGTCTCTTTGGAACTAAAGTGTCCTGCTTGTCTCTTTGGCACTAAAGTGTCCTGCTTGTCTCTTTGGAACTAAAGTGTCCTGCTTGTCTCTTTGGAACTAAAGTGTCCTGCTTGTCTCTTTGGAACTAAAGTGTCCTGCTTGTCTCTTTGGCACTAAAGTGTCCTGCTTGTCTCTTTGGAACTAAAGTGTCCTGCTTGTCTCTTTGGAACTAAAGTGTCCTGCTTGTCTCTTTGGCACTAAAGTGTCCTGCTTGTCTCTTTGGAACTAAAGTGTCCTGCTTGTCTCTTTGGAACTAAAGTGTCCTGCTTGTCTCTTTGGCACTAAAGTGTCCTGCTTGTCTCTTTGGCACTAAAGTGTCCTGCTTGTCTCTTTGGCACTAAAGTGTCCTGCTTGTCTCTTTGGCACTAAAGTGTCCTGCTTGTCTCTTTGGCACTAAAGTGTCCTGCTTGTCTCTTTGGAACTAAAGTGTCCTGCTTGTCTCTTTGGAACTAAAGTGTCCTGCTTGTCTCTTTGGAACTAAAGTGTCCTGCTTGTCTCTTTGGAACTAAAGTGTCCTGCTTGTCTCTTTGGCACTAAAGTTTCCTGCTTGTCTCTTTGGAACTAAAGTGTCCTGCTTGTCTCTTTGGAACTAAAGTGTCCTGCTTGTCTCTTTGGCACTAAAGTGTCCTGCTTGTCTCTTTGGCACTAAAGTGTCCTGCTTGTCTCTTTGGAACTAAAGTGTCCTGCTTGTCTCTTTGGCACTAAAGTGTCCTGCTTGTCTCTTTGGAACTAAAGTGTCCTGCTTGTCTCTTTGGCACTAAAGTGTCCTGCTTGTCTCTTTGGCACTAAAGTGTCCTGCTTGTCTCTTTGGCACTAAAGTGTCCTGCTTGTCTCTTTGGAACTAAAGTGTCCTGCTTGTCTCTTTGGCACTAAAGTGTCCTGCTTGTCTCTTTGGCACTAAAGTGTCCTGCTTGTCTCTTTGGCACTAAAGTGTCCTGCTTGTCTCTTTGGAACTAAAGTGTCCTGCTTGTCTCTTTGGAACTAAAGTGTCCTGCTTGTCTCTTTGGAACTAAAGTGTCCTGCTTGTCTCTTTGGCACTAAAGTGTCCTGCTTGTCTCTTTGGAACTAAAGTGTCCTGCTTGTCTCATTCTCCTGGCTGCTATTTTCTGGCTCACCCTTGAGGTATTCCCTCATACAGAGTCTTGTTAGTAACATGCATGCATTGTACACTCTTCAGATACACTGGTGGGAGGCTCTCGGATATGAAAAGAGTTATAATTATGAACACATTGCTAGGATTCACACATCGATGCTAGACCCGCAGGGAGGTCGATAACGTTCAGTCGTTCACGCCACGATAACCAACCCTGTTTACACTCAATGTTGTTGCTTTGAAGCTTAACGATAAGGGTCCTTGAATTGGTTTGTTTTGTCTGGAAAGCTGGCGTTTGCGTTCAGCGTTGTCCTTGTCCTGAATCTGAAACGCAATCAAAATCACAACAGTGTGTTTGGCTGCAGTTTCGGTGAAGAAGAAAGATTCTTCAGGCCAGAAGTACTGACTGAGATTTGTTTCAGTCAGTACTGACTGAGATTTGTTTCAGTCAGAAGTACTGACTGAGATTTGTTTCAGTCAGAAGTACTGACTGAGATTTGTTTCAGTCAGAAGTACTGACTGAGATTTGTTTCAGTCAGAAGTACTGACTGAGATTTGTTTCAGTCAGAAGTACTGACTGAGATTTGTTTCAGTCAGAAGTACTGACTGAGATTTGTTTCAGTCAGAAGTACTGACTGAGATTTGTTTCAGTCAGAAGTACTGACTGAGATTTGTTTCAGTCAGAAGTACTGACTGAGATTTGTTTCGCTTAAAGTAAGCAGTTCCAAAATGTGTTGCAAAGTATACTGTATACTTAACCCATTCTGGGCGGGAACCCCTTTTGGTGTTATAAGCACTATGTTTTACTTTAGCTATTGAAAAATAGCAGACCTACAAGCTCGTAGCGCGCCACCGAGTGGCGCGCTACGAGCTTGTAGGTCTGCTATTTTAGAAAAATCGTAAAAAATGTGGCGCACATCTTTGAATATATATTTCAGAGCGAACATTTAAACTGAAATATTGGCTTCTGGGGGGGGGGGGGGGGGGTCCCTGGAACTACATATTTTGAGATGGGGGTCCGTGGCCCAATACAGATAATTCTGGGGGTCCTTGACATGAAAAAGGTTGAGCACCCACTGACATAGAAACATGGGTTTTTCAGAACAATGTTAGGATTTAGAAGCCTTTAAGTAAATGCTTTATGTGACCCAAGGTCGTTTCTTCCCCGTCGCGTCACACACAACAGCAAATCTCAAACATCCCATCTGGATATCGGCTATTTTCCAGAACTCGGACGCTTCATGTGTTCAAGAGGTTAAGCACGATGATGGCTCAAGTAAAAACATGTCAAAGTGATGGACGAGTCTGTACACACACACAGATATAATTCATAACTAGAAAGGTTGCAATTTTAAAAAATTGCAAAGTGTGGTTGCCGCAGTGGCTCACATATGCCCCTCCCACTGATATTGCCAGCCAATTACAATGTCGCGTCACACCTGCGATCATGCGTAAGTCATTTGGAGGGGATTTATCCCCCAAAAATCATGTTTTTGCGACAAACGGTTACATTTCTCGCATTTGCGGCGCCCCCTATGGATGAAAATGGAATTGCTTTTGTTACTTGGTTGATTTAACCACCCGCGACATGTGATTCAAATTTGGGATGGATCGGACATTTCGTTCGGGATTTATGGCATTTTTTGTAAAATAGGCCCATCCCACTAACTTCGGAAGCCGATTACGGCCGAACGATACGCACTATCAAAATTCCGCCTGTGGTGTCTTCATCGGAAAGGTCCAGAGATTATGTGTACAATCTTTTGTGAGATTTGGACAAAATCTGTAGGAGTAGGAGCAATAAGTGTGTTTTGGAGAAAATTCAAAATGGCGGAAAATCTATCATGACGCAAATGGGCGTGGCCTATATGGGGAGATGCGTCATGGCCCAAGGAATCCAGTGAGAAAGGAATTTTGAATTTACGACCTACGGTTCAAGAGTTATAAGCCAAAACGTAAAGTGGGCTGTTATAGCGCCACCATGAGGCCGACCGATGTAATTATAAGTTAATTAATTTTAGTAAGTATTACGAATTATCCCTCCAAGTTTTGTAACTATAGCCCTTACGGTCCTTGAGGAAGAAATACTTGAACGTGATTTTTCGCATTTTCCCATTCATGTCAATGGGAAATTTAATTCACTAATAAATTAATATCAATTAAACTATACAGTATTTCTCTTAGCAATGAGCAAGCACACCATTTCCGATTTTTCCGGTCAATTTGACATATGGGTCAAGTGCGTACAGTTAAAACTGTGGGAGGAGTAGTGTTTCAAAAAAAAGGTTACTCCAGTAAAAAGAAAGTGTTACAACTAGAAATGTCGCAATTTTAAAAAATTGCAAAGTGTGGTTGCCGCAGTGGCTTACATATGCCCCTCCCACTGATATTGCCAGCCAATTACAATGGCTCACCCCTGCGGTCATGCGTAAGTAATTCGGAGGGGATTTATCCCCCCAAAAATAATTTTTCTGCAAGAAACGGTTACATTTTTCGCTTTTGCGGCGCCCCCTATGGATGAAAATATAATCGCTTTTGGCTTTTGGTTGATTAAACCACCCACGACATCTGATTCAAATTTGGGATGGATTGGACATTCCGTTCGTGATTTTAGGCATTTTTTGTAAAATAGGCCCCTCCCGCTAACTTCGGACGACGATTAAGGCCGAACGATACGGACAAAAAAAATTCAAAAAATCTGAAAAAAAATTAAACGCGGTCCGATAGGTCCAGAGATCATGTGTACCGATTTCTGTGAGATTCGGACCAAATCTGTAGAATCAGAAAATAAAAGTGTGTTTTGAAGAAAATTCAAAATGGCGGAAAATCTATCCTGACGCAAATGGGCGTGGCCTATATGGGGAGATGCGTCATGGTCCATGGAATACAGGGAGAAAGGAATTTTGAATTTACGACCTACGGTTCAAGAGTTATAAGCCAAAAGGTAAAGTGGGCTGTTATAGCGCCACCATGAGGCCGACCGATGTAATTATAAGTTAATTAATTTTAGTAAGTATTACGAATTATCCCTCCAAGTTTTGTAACTATAGCCCTTACGGTCTCCGAGGAAAAAATACTTGAACGTGATTTTTCGAATTTTCCCATTCATGTCAATGGGGAAATTTTATTCACTAATAAATTAATATCAATTAAACTATACAATATTTCTCTTAGAAACGAGCAAGCACACCATTCCCGATTTTTCCGGTCAATTTGAGATATGGCTCAAGTGCGTACAGTCAAAACTGTGGGAGGAGTAGCGTTTCAAAATAAAGGTTACTCCAGTAAAAAGAACTAGAAAGGTCGCAATTTTAAAAAATTGCAAAGTGTGGTTGCCGCAGTGGCTTACATATGCCCCTCCCACTGATATTGCCAGCCAATTACAATGTCGCGTCACCCCTGCGATCATGCGTAAGTAATTCGGATGGGATTTATCCCCCCAAAAAACATTTTTCTGCAAGAAACGGTTACATTTCTCGCATTTGCGGCGCCCCCTATGGATGAAAATGGAATCGCTTTTGGCTTTTGGTTGATTAAACCACCCGCGACATCTGATTCAAATTTGGGATGGATTGGACATTCCGTTCGTGACTTTAGGCATTTTTTGTAAAATAGGCCCCTCCCACTAACGTCGGACGACGATTAAGGCCGAACGATACGGACAAAAAAAAATCAAAAAATCTGAAAAAAATTGAAACGCGGTCCGATAGGTCCAGAGATCATGTGTACCGATTTCTGTGAGATTCGGACAAAATCTGTAGAAATAGAAAATAAAGGTGTGTTTTGAAGAAAAATCAAAATGGCGGAAAATCTATCCTGACGCAAATGGGCGTGGCCTATATGGGGAGATGCGTCATGGCCCAAGGAATACAGGGAGAAAGGAATTTTGAATTTACTACCTACGGTTCAAGAGTTATAAGCCAAAACGTAAAGTGGGCTGTTATAGCGCCACCATGAGGCCGACCGATATAATTATAGGTGAATTAATTTTAGTAAGTATTACGAATTATCCCTCCAAGTTTTGTAACTATAGTCCTTACGGTCTCCGAGGAAAAAATACTTGAACGTGATTTTTCGCATTTTCCCATTCATGTCAATGGGGACATTTAATGCACGAATAAATGAATATCAATTAAACTATACAACATTTCTCTTAGAAACGAGCAAGCACACCACTCCCGATTTTTCCGGTCAATTTGAGATATGGCTCAAGTGCGTACAGTCAAAACTGTAGGAGGAGTAGTACTACAAAGTTTAGGGTTACTCTAGCGAAATAATAGAAATAAAGTGTTACAATTACAATAGTCTGGTTGCCCTTTAGGGCAACCACACTAATTATATATATATAATACATGTCAAAGTGATGAACATCCATCTGTACACACAGATATAATTCATAATTATATATATATAATACATGTCAAAGTGATGAACATCCATCTGTACACACAGATATAATTCATACAGTAGAATCGGCTACTTGTTTTGCACAGTATCATTTAATCTAAACCCAAATGACAGAGATACAACCAATCAAGCTGCTGCTAATGAGAGGAAATATAAATTAGAGATGTGACGTTCGTGAACGAGTCGGATCATTTGAACGGCTCTTTGAAAGGAACGATGGGATCCGGTTCACAGTAGGGAGCCGTTCCTTTTTAGAGGAGGAGGGGGGCAGGGGGGTTTCAACCAGGGCCGGTCATGAGCAAGCTGGCGCCATAAGCAGGATACACTGGGGGGGACACTGGGCACTGGGGAGACACTGGGGAGGCACTGGGGAGTCACTAGGGCAGATATTGGGGAGGTACTGGGGAGGCACTGGGGGGACACTGGGCAGACAGAGTTTTTTTTCTTTTTTGCCCCCCCCCCCCACCCATCGGGAACGTCGTTCAAAAGAGCCAGTCTTTTGAACGACTCTTTGAAAGGAACGGATCCCAGAGATCCAGCTCCCTTCAAAGAGCCATAAATCCCATCTCTAATATAAATATGTTTTCATTTCATCACACAGTTCACCAGGATAAACTTTAACCGTAGATAAACATATGCTCTTCTCCTCTCCTCAACCTATACGTACTCTGTCTACATCATTCTCATCCACACATCCCAACATTGTAGTTTAGAAACACATTTTTTATATTGTTTTTTTCCGTTTTTATGCATCGAAGAATAGCAGATCTACAAGCTCATAGCGCGGCACAGAGTGCAATGAATGGACCATTTTGAGTGTTTGTGTAAACACAAACATCGCGTTTAACACAAACATTGATGGCGAAGGTGAGGACGCAAATTGTGATTGGCCGGAATAAGACGATGATAAGAGCGCCCCTCACTTCACACGGGTGTGATTTTTTTCCTTCACATTCCTGCGCTTCCGGTATAGGAGACACGAAGGAGACTCTTTGTGTCTCCATAGGGAACCACTGCAGCTGGTCATCAAGTTATTGGCTTAGGAATGTGACAAAGCCGCAAAACATATCCATGAATTGAATTCTCCGTGAGGCGAGTAATGGATAGAAAGATGGGTGTGAACTATACAGCATATCCCTTTAACCCTGCTGATACATCTAGCCTAATGAAAACCTCTCTGTCACTTTATACTTTGGCTATTGAAAAACAGCAGATCTACAAGCTCATATATAGCACGTCATCGTACAATTTACAATTTACAATTCAGGCATTTAGCAGACGCTCTTAATCCAGAGCGATTTACATTAGGCAGGAACAAAAGTAGGGGAATACATCACATATATAAAATGCATTTATCAAGAAACATGCGTAAGCTAAGAACGTAACTAGAACATATCTATATATGACACTATACATATTAACTATACATATATACTATACTATGCTATACATATGTACTATGATGTGCTATGACTGTTCGTCTATCGATTGGTCAACCCACTGAGCAGAGACTCGATTGGCCAACCCACTGAGCAGAGACTCGATTGGTCAACCCACTGAGCAGAGAATCGATTGGTCAACCCACTGAGCAGAGACTCGATTGGTCAACCCACTGAGCAGAGACTCGATTGGTCAACCCACTGAGCAGAGAATCGATTGGTCAACCCACTGAGCAGAGAATCGATTGGTCAACCCACTGAGCAGAGACTCGATTGGTCAACCCTCTGAGCAGAGAATCGATTGGTCAACCCGCTGAGCAGAGACTCGATTGGTCAACCCACTGGAGCAGAGACTCGATTGGTCAACCCACTGAGCAGAGAATCGATTGGTCAACCCACTGAGCAGAGAATCGATTGGTCAACCCACTGAGCAGAGACTCTATTGGTCAACCCACTGGAGCAGAGACTCGATTGGTCAACCCACTGAGCAGAGAATCGATTGGTCAACCCACTGAGCAGAGAATCGATTGGTCAACCCGCTGAGCAGAGACTCGATTGGTCAACCCACTGAGCAGAGAATCGATTGGTCAACCCACTGAGCAGAGACTCGATTGGTCAACCCTCTGAGCAGAGAATCGATTGGTCAACCCGCTGAGCAGAGACTCGATTGGTCAACCCACTGGAGCAGAGACTCGATTGGTCAACCCACTGAGCAGAGAATCGATTGGTCAACCCACTGAGCAGAGAATCGATTGGTCAACCCACTGAGCAGAGACTCTATTGGTCAACCCACTGAGCAGAGAATCGATTGGTCAACCCACTGAGCAGAGAACTATGTGGATGAGTCAGGATGGACAGAGTATTATAAAGGATCATTTTCAACCTTCACATAATTGGCCCTCACTATAATATTCATTAGATCATCATTTCCATCTGCCGGCTGTCGCCTCAGCTCTCTATTTGTCACAACAGTGCAGTCACACTCACATTCACACTCACTCCAGAGGGCCACTATAGTTCCACACTCACTCCAGAGGGCCACTATAGTTCCACACTCACTCCAGAGGGCCACTATAGTTCCACACTCACTCCAGAGGGCCACTATAGTTCCACACTCACTCCCAGAGGGCCACTATAGTTCCACACTCACTCCAGAGGGCCACTATAGTTCCACACTCACTCCAGAGGGCCACTATAGTTCCACACTCACTCCAGAGGGCCACTATAGTTCCACACTCACTCCAGAGGGCCACTATAGTTCCACACTCACTCCCAGAGGGCCACTATAGTTCCACACTCACTCCAGAGGGCCACTATAGTTCCACACTCACTCCAGAGGGCCGCTATAGTTCCACACTCACTCCAGAGGGCCACTATAGTTCCACACTCACTCCAGAGGGCCGCTATAGTTCCACACTCACTCCAGAGGTCCGCTATAGTTCCACACTCACTCCAGAGGGCCACTATAGTTCCACACTCACTCCAGAGGGCCGCTATAGTTCCACACTCACTCCAGAGGGCCGCTATAGTTCCACACTCACTCCAGAGGGCCGCTATAGTTCCACACTCACTCCAGAGGGCCACTATAGTTCCACACTCACTCCAGAGAGCCACTGTAGTTCCACACTCACTCCAGAATTAAGGCCATGTTGCATAATTATATTATGTCGGCATACCAATTAACACCCTACTTCTCTGTCAAACAAAAGTAGCAAAAATATCAGATCTACAAGCTCAAAACGCGTCATACCCTCTCTAGTAAGCATTTCAGCACTGTGGTAATGCTACTTAAAAAACAGAGCACTTCTTCTTAGGCTACTGTGAATATAAATGTCAGACGAGAAACACTGAGGTTGTTTAGTCTGAAGAACTGCAGCTGGCATCGTGTTCTGTTCTGTTCTGTGTGTGATTTAATGAGCCACGAGGTCAAAGGTCACAAGAAGGTTTAGTCTTATGAACGCATGATGTCATCAAAAGTGTGTCTGATTCATGCACTCCTTACTCTCTCTGTGTGTGTGCGTGTGCGTGTGCGTGTGCGCGCGCGCGTGTGCGTGCGTGCGTGCGTGCGTGCGTGCGTGCGTGCGTGCGTGCGTGCGTGCGTGCGTGCGTGTTGAGTTTGCTGCCGTGAACTATAACAACATAGGCTCAGGTTACTGGCCAAAAAATGGACGATCTACAAGCTCACAACGCGCTGCAATGCGACGCGTTGTGAGCTTGTAGATCTGTATTGCAAGCTGTAAACTGTATATTTTTGGCTTCCGTTTTACGAAGAATATAGAGGGTTTAAGTCGTTAAAGGACCACTTCACCACTTTTCAACCTATCTTCATATAATAGGTCCTCACTAATAATCATGAAAAAATGGCGCAATTTTTTTTTTCTACTCGGTCTGTGTCTCATAGGAGGGCTGTGGGCAGTTCAGAAACCGTCTTCCAGTGACATCATCGATGGGGAATACAACCTAATAGAAACTACAGGCTTTCTAGTCCTGAAATGTTGCAATGCGAAAATGGAAGCCACCGTTCTCACGATAATGAAAATCTAAAAGAAATTGCAAAAAAGCACAGACTGAGTAGAAAAGAATGGTGCCATTTTATCATGATTATTAGTGAGGACCTATTATATGAAGATAGGTTGAAAAGTGGTGAAGTGGTCCTTTAACCCATTAACCCATTCAGGCCTGACGTCGAAATTAAAAAAAAAAAAGTTTTCTAAATCATGACAATTTTCGGAAAGATTTGAGGCACATTTTAACGATTTTTAAAAAATAGCAGACCTACAAGTTCATAGCGCGCCACTCGGTGGCGCGCTATGAGCTTGTAGATCTGCTATTTTTCAATAGCTAAATTATAACATAATGTTTAAAACGCTAACGCTAACGTGACATGGATGCGTTCCAGGTCTCAATGGATTAAGACCTGCATGAGGCCGATTCTACGAATTCCTTCTAAAGGCAGCAAAATGTTTTTGGGGCCTATAGGATTATATGAACGATATAATCGGCCTTGCTGGAGCAACCCAACCTGACCCCGCCAGATGGTGGCAGTAGTGAGTTCCTCCTCCTGCTTCCCATCTGGTCTCTCTCGTGGCAGAGACGATGCACTCCGAACCAGTTCCGACCAGAAGCGATATGCGGCCGCTAGAGGCGGGATCAACGCCAGACCGGTTGTGTTGTGTGTAAAAGACTGACACGCACACACGATTGAACGTCAGAAGAACCAACACTGCTTGACTTAGTCGCTTGTCTCAGTACAGAACAGACTTCCGTGTTATTTCACACGCTCTGTGTATTACGTAAAAGCATCCCATAATAACCAGTCTCTTTTTTTTTGTAATCAAAAAATGTTTTTTATTTAAAGGGGCATTCCACTCATTTTCAACATTTTACTATGTCATTAATATACCTTAGAGCTGAAAATAATAAAAAAGTCCCCCCATTCTGTGTTTCCTAGAACTGTAATTATGAAAAAACTCATTAAAGGGGAAAACCACCCGTTTTCAACATTTTACTGTCATTAATATACCTTAGAGCTGTTGTGTGAAAATAATAAAAAAGTCCCCCCATTCTGTGTTTCCTAGAACTGTAATTATGAAAAAACTCATTAAAGGGGAAAACCACCCGTTTTCAACATTTTACTGTCATTAATATACCTTAGAGCTGTTGTGTGAAAATAATAAAAACGTCCCCCCATTCTGTGTTTCCTAGAACTGTAATTATGAAAAAAATCATTAAAGGGGAAAACCACCCGTTTTCAACATTTTACTGTCATTAATATACCTTAGAGCTGTTGTGTGAAAATAATAAAAAGTCCCCCCATTCTGTGTTTCCTAGAACTGTAATTATGAAAAAAATCATTAAAGGGGAAAACCACCCGTTTTCAACATTTTACTGTCATTAATATACCTTAGAGCTGTTAAGACCTAACAAGACCTACAACTCGAAATTATCATGGAGATATCAGACTTTTGTCTCGCTGCTTCCGGGTTCATCGTTTCTGCTTGAGAGAGCCCAGATGCAGGCAGGAGGAGTCAGATTAAGATGTCTTTAGATGGCCCAGGCGGTGGCGTAACCGTCTGGGCACCCGACTGGTAATCCAGTCGCAGTGTGCCGCGGGTTCGACTCCCGAGCCCGACACGGCCTTTACTGCATGTCTTCCCCCATCTCTCTCCCGTTTCCTGTCAGCCTACTGTCTGTCCCTTCAAAAACCAATACAAGGCGTAAGCCGCAAAAAAATATCTTTAAAAAAAAAAAAGATGTCTTTAGATATGTACTGTGCTACTCACATATTGAATTTGTATGTTTTAAAATGTTAAAGATAAATAACTTTATTATCCTGTGGGGGAAAATAAAGGTAATGTTACAGTTACTGTAAAGAGTGTACACACATGTACTGTATATACACACGCACGCACACACACACACACACACACACACACACACACACACACACACACACACACACACACACACACACACACACACACACACACACACACACACACACACACACACACGCACACGGCAAAAAAAAGAAGGGATATCAAATCAATAAATCCAAATTGCTCAACCACATAAACCTCGGGGTCCCCCAGGGCTGTATATTTGGTCCCATAGTATATTTCCTCTACACCAAATAATGTTGAAAATCAGCCACTGGATCTCTACAGAAGCTGTTCTGCAGTTCTCACCAAAGCTTGGGCCCAGAATAGGGAGGCTGGGGTTCATGTGCTTAACTCGTTCTGGGCGGGAACCCCTTTTGGTGTTTTAAAAGCATTATGTTATGCTTTAGCTGTTGAAAATTAGCAGATCTACAAGCTCGTAGCAAGGCACAGAGTGCCGCGCTACAAGCTTGTATTTTGAAAAATCGTGAAAATGTGGCGCAAATCTTTGAATATATATATTCTTTCAGAGCCAAAGTTTTTAACTCAAATCTTTGCTTCTGGGAGGGGGGTCCCTGGAACTACATAGGGGGTCGGCGGCCAATTACATATTAATCTTGGGGGTCCTTGACATGAAAATGTTTGAGAACGACTGACATAGAAACATAGAAAACTGTCAGGATTTAGAAGGCATTTGTAGAATCGTCCTCAGGTCAAAATGGGCTAACTGATATTTTTACTTTCATCTCTCCACGGGGTGACAGAGAGAGATTCTCACACACATACCTGCATTCCTGCACGTCAGCTCGGTGTTACGGCAGTAAATTTACGTGTCGAGTAAAGTAGTGTTATTAAGGCCGTTCTTTACGACTCCCATCATAAAGCTATAACAGCCCAGCTGCCCGCACATGATCCCACCGTAAATTATGTTCACTTCAACCAGACCGTTCTTCCCTCTAAACATTATTGATTCTTTTACTGTGTCATTAAGTACGTACGCTAACGACCTAATTTACTATCACTCAACACGCGCACGCACGCACGGACGATGTGCACACGCACGCACGCACAGCGAGCGCACGCACGCTCTTCAGACAGGAGACTGCTGGCAGACGCCATTTCATCACACTGAAAATAAAAGTGAAACAAATGTAGTTTTGGACTCTACTTCTCACCCGTTTTTTAGTTTTATCTCCAGAGATTATAATGTTTAGCCGTGTCTGTTTGTCTGCATTTCTTTGAGAAGCTAATCTCTGGACCAATGAAACTTTGCACGCATACTGAATATCAGTCTCAGATACTCTCACACAGAGCGCACGCACGCACGCACGCACGTGCAGACTTTATGTGCACAGTAGAAAAACAATATAACATCATAAAATGATGAAAGTATAGCCGTAAAAACAAAAGGTAGGCCACGACTGGGCTTTATGGCTCAGGATATAAAATGTAGTGTCCTGTCTGTCTGTCTTCACTTAGTCGCAATTTGCAACCCTAGATTATTTTAATAATGGGATGAATATTCTTTTTTATATAATGGGATGAATCTAGAGTTGCAATACCCTCCATTGACAAACCCATATTTGATCAAATTGAAATTTCCGATCTGCTTGTATTAAACTACGTTAAACTCACCAACATTGCAGCTTCAGGGCAATCGTGAATGATCCTCTTACAATCTGAAAATTGTAAGAATATATCTGAAAATATATTTTTTTAATCTGACGTGCACGCAATGTGCACATGGATGCGCCCATGGTTATGTATTCTTTCATTTGTCCCATATCTCGCCCAGCGTTTCTGTTTAAGACGTGGCATGGATTGTGTTGATTTTATTTATAACAGTGCTTCTCAAATATGTTCATGCCAAGGACCCCCACATTGATATTTAATGGGCCGTCACAGAGATTCTGTATTCTTCAAAACGTGTTGGCTGTTGTGACTCGTTTTGAGCTTTTAGATCTGCTTTTTTTATTTTATTTTTTATGCGAATCCTGAACTGTTTTGTAGTTGTTACGTCCCCACCAAAGAGGTCCAGGTGTTATTTGTAGTTGTTATGTCCCCACCAAAGAGGTCCAGGTGTTATTTGTAGTTGTTACGTCCCCACCAAAGAGGTCCAGGTGTTATGTGTAGTTGTTACGTCCCCACCAAAGAGGTCCAGGTGTTATTTTTAGTTGTTACGTCCCCACCAAAGAGGTCCAGGTGTTATTTGTAGTTGTTACGTCCCTACCAACGAGGTCCAGGTGTTATTTGTAGTTGTTACGTCCCCACCAAATAGGTCCAGGTGTTATGTGTAGTTGTTACGTCCCCACCAAAGAGGTCCAGGTGTTATTTGTAGTTGTTACGTCCCCACCAAAGAGGTCCAGGTGTTATTTGTAGTTGTTACGTCCCCTCCAAAGATGTCCAGGTGTTATTTGTAGTTGTTACGTCCCCACCAAAGAGGTCCAGGTGTTATTTGTAGTTGTTACGTCCCCACCAAAGAGGTCCAGGTGTTATTTGTAGTTGTTACGTCCCCACCAAAGAGGTCCAGGTGTTATTTGTAGTTGTTACGTCCACACCAAAGAGGTCCAGGTATTATTTGTAGTTGTTACGTCCCCACCAAAGAGGTCCAGGTGTTATTTGTAGTTGTTACGTCCCCACCAAAGAGGTCCAGGTGTTATTTGTAGTTGTTACGTCCCCTCCACAGATGTCCAGGTGTTATTTGTAGTTGTTACGTCCCCACCAAAGAGGTCCAGGTGTTATTGGTAGTCGTTACGTCCCCACCAAAGAGGTCCAGGTGTTATTTGTAGTTGTTACGTCCCCACCAAAGAGGTCCAGGTGTTATTTGTAGTTGTTACGTCCACACCAAAGAGGTCCAGGTATTATTTGTAGTTGTTACGTCCCCACCAAAGAGGTCCAGGTGTTATGTGTAGTTGTTACGTCCCCACCAAATAGGTCCAGGTGTTATTTGTAGTTGTTACGTCCCCACCAAAGAGGTCCAGGTGTTATTTGTAGTTGTTACGTCCCCACCAAAGAGGTCCAGGTGTTATTTGTAGTTGTTACGTCCCCTCCAAAGAGGTCCAGGTGTTAATTGTAGTTGTTACGTCCCCACCAAAGAGGTCCAGGTGTTATTTGTAGTTGTTACGTCCCCACCAAAGAGGTCCAGGTGTTATGTGTAGTTGTTACGTCCCCACCAAAGAGGTCCAGGTGTTATGTGTAGTTGTTACGTCCCCACCAAAGAGGTCCAGGTGTTATTTGTAGTTGTTACGTCCCCTCCAAAGAGGTCCAGGTGTTATTTGTAGTTGTTACGTCCCCACCAAAGAGGTCCAGGTGTTATTTGTAGTTGTTACTTCCCCACCAAAGAGGTCCAGGTGTTATTTGTAGTTGTTACGTCCCCACCAAAGAGGTCCAGGTGTTATTTGTAGTTGTTACGTCCCCACCAAAGAGGTCCAGGTGTTATTTGTAGTTGTTACGTCCCCTCCAAAGAGGTCCAGGTGTTATTTGTAGTTGTTACGTCCCCACAAAAGAGGTTCAGGTGTTATTTGTAGTTGTTACGTCCCCACCAAATCAGAGGCCATGGTACTCAGCAGGAAACCGGTGGATTGTGCAGTCCGGGTAGGGAATGAGGCATTACCCCAGGTGAAGGAGTTCAAGTATCTCGGGGTCTTGTTCACGAGTGAGGGGAGGACGGAGAAGGAGATCAGCCGGAGAATCGGAGCGGCAGGGGCGGTATTGCAGTCGCTGTACCACACTGTTGTGACGAAAAGAGAGTTGAGCCAGAAGGCAAAGCTCTCTGTCTACCGAGCAATCTTCGTTCCTACTCTCACCTATGGTCATGAAGTGTGGGTCATGACCGAAAGAATAAGGTCGTGAATACAAGCGGCCGAAATGAGTTTTCTTCTACGGGTGGCTGGCATCTGCCTTAGAGATAGGGTGAGAAGTTCAGTCACACGAGAGAGACTCGGAGTAGAACCGCTGCTCCTTCACTTGGAAAGGAGTCAGCTGAGGTGGTTCGGGCATCTGGTTAGGATGCCTCTCGGGCGCCTCCCTAGGGAGGTCCTCGACGCACGTCCCACTGGGAGGAGACCCCGGGGCAGACCAAGGCGCAGTTGGAGGAAACACATCGACTCACTGGCCTTGGAACGTCTCGGAATCCCCCAGGAGGAAGTCACTAATGTTGCTCTGGAGAGGGAAGTCTGGAGCACTCTGGTGGAGCTGTTGCCCCCGCGACCCGACTACGGATAAGCGGTTGAAGATGGATGGATGGATGGATGGATGGATGGACGTCCCCACCAAAGAGGTCCAGGTGTTATTTGTAGTTGTTACGTCCCCACAAATGAGTTAAATTAACTTTGATTTTACAATATAAATTGGGGGTCCCAGAGATATAAATGCCATTAAATGGGGGTCCGTAGACTAATGCATGTCACACTGGGGGTCCTTGAAATATATTTTCTTATGGGGGTCCCTGGCATATGTTTTCAAATGGGGGCCCGCAGGGCAAATTAGTGTCAATCTGGGGGTCCTTGACATGAAAAAGTTTGGGAACCATTGGCCTAAAGTAAACTGGGACTGAGTTGAGTCTGCAATTTTATATTTTTTCCATCTACGCCAAATATCTTCCCCGATAATTGCTGATCTACAAGCTCACAACGGCGTTGTACAGCTTGTAGATTGTCTATTTGTGGATAATGTTCCCCTACAGTTTTAGATGCTGGGGTTCAAATGAAGTGTTTCTTCGATCCAGCAGGTGTCAGTAAAGGGTCAACAGCTCCAGGTCCTCAGTGAGTAAATTCTAGTGAAAGGAAAGTAAACAGTGTAAGTCAGTCAGTCTTGTATTAAACTACGTTAAACTCACCAACATTGTTGCAGCTTGAATTATCTTCTTTCAATCTGCAAAGCGTTTGTTTCATAAAAATCCACCGTAGACATATATGTTACTTATGAGATTTATTGTGTGGAGTGTTGGAGTTTGGAAGTGCTTGTCGAAGTCACTGAACGGCCCTGTTGTACCACCTGTTTAGAATTTGCACATAATGAAGGAGGCAGAAGGCGACGCGTCAAGGAAAACGAGCGCTCCCAAACTCCAACACTCAATCAAATGCAATAATCACCTGCACCAACAATGCTGAAGAATCACCTGCAAATAATTTCTTGACAGAAAGTAGCTGATAATAACATTTCTATGGTTGTTTTTTTATGAAATAAACGCTTTGCAGAATCAAGCCTGCCCTACAGCTGCGGAAATTTTCAATTTGATCAAATATGGGCTGTCAATGGAGGGTATTGCAACTCTAGATTCATCCCATTATATAAAAAGATATTCATTTCATCCCATTATTCAAAATAATCTAGTGTTGCAAATTGCGACTATAAGTGAAGATAGAGACAGTCAGTCAGGACACTACATTTTATATCCTGACCCATAAAGCCCAGTCGTTTTGTTTTTAAGACTACTTTAATCATCTTATGATGTTATATTGTTTTCTACTGTGACCATAAAGTCTGCACATACTTTGACTGCCCTGGTAGTTATTCATTAACAGGGAACTAAAGTTGTGTGTGTGTGTGTGTGTGTGTGTGTGTGTGTGTGTGTGTGTGTGTGTGTGTGTGTGTGTGTGTGTGTGTGTGTGTGTGTGTGTGTGTGTGTGTGTGTGTGTGTGTGAGTGAGTGAGTGAGTGAGTGAGTGAGTGAGTGAGTGAGTGAGTGAGTGAGTGAGTGAGTGAGTGAGTGATAAGAGAGAACTGAGACTGAGACAGTGGTGCCAGAGGTTAGCTTCACACAGACACACAGACAGACAAACGGACAGGGCTAAACATTATTATTGTAGTTGCATCAATTTCTTTTTTTCCCCCACTTTTATTCTCAGTGTGAAGAAATGGCGTCTGCCAGCTGTCTCCTGTCTGAAGAGCAGTTCCTGTGTTCTATCTGTCTGGATGTGTTCACTGATTCAATCACCACTCCATGTGGACACAACTACTGCAACACCTGCATCACACATTATTGGTAGCCTGGTTAATAAACCAGACCGAATCAGCCGTTGGCAAAAAAAAGTTGCCTACCAGCGGATTTCGGTCTGGCGAGGCTCAGTAGCACGCCTCTTTCCTACAATCGAGAACAGGTCGGACCAATCGGGACACGGTATGCAATATGGGCGGGCTTTGGTACAGTGACGTTCAATGCTTGAGACTTTTGACTGACAGTAGCTCTGACCAATTGCGTCAAAGAGAAAATGTTCCCCGGGAAATGAAATCCAAGTGGAGCCAGCCCAGACTGATATACCGCGACAGTGTTGTGTGATATTAGTCTGGCTTATTAGCCAGGCTACATTATTGGGACACTAAGGATGTGTGTCAGTGTCCACTGTGTCAAGAAACCTTCAATAAGAGACCAACATTCTCTGTTAACAAAGTCTTCTCAGAGATGGCTGATCAGTTCAGGAAGTCAAAGCAGCAGAGACAAACTTCCAGCACAAACCCAGAACCTGCTGAACCAGATGAAGTCTCCTGTGACGTCTGTACTGAGACCAAACTCAAAGCCCTGAAGTCCTGCTTGGTGTGTCTGACCTCCTACTGTGACACTCACCTGGAGCCTCATCACAGAGTCTTAAGGTTAAAACGACACAAACTAATCGACCCTGTGAAGAACCTGGAAGACATTCTGTGTAAGAAACATGACAGACCTCTGGAGCTGTTCTGTAAGACTGACCTCATGTGTGTTTGTCAGTTCTGCACTGAGTCAGACCACAAGTTACATCAGATTGTATCTCTGGAAGAGGCATCTGAAGGAAAGAAGGCTGAGCTGGGAAAGACAGAGGCTGTAGTTCAGCAGATGATCCAGGAGAGACGAGTGAAGATTCAGGAGGTCCAACACTCAGTAGAGCTCAGTAAGAAAGATGCAGACAGAGAGATAGCAGACAGTGTGCAGGTCTTCACTGCTCTGATCAGCTGTATTGAGAGAAGTCAGGCTGAGCTCAATGGTGTGATCGAAGAGAAGCAGAAAACAACAGAGAAACAGGCTGAAGGCTTCATCAAAGATCTGCAACAGGAAATCACAGAGTTAGAGAAGAGAAGCTATGAGCTGAAGAAGCTCTCACACACTGAAGACCACCTCCACCTCCTCCAGAACCTCTCATCCATCAACACCCCTCCACCCACCAAGGACTGGACAAAGGTCAATGTCCCTCAGTCTTCATATGTGGGGACTGTGAGGACAGCTGTGGCTCAGCTGGAGAAGACACTCAGTCAAGAGATGGAGAAGAAGCTGCGTGATGCTGAGCTGAGGAGGATCCAGCAATATGCAGTGGAGGTAACCTGGACCCTGATACAGCACACTGCAAACTCATCCTGTCTGAGGATGGAAAACAAGTGAGCGATGGAAATGTAAAGAATAATGTCCCAAACAACAAAGAGAGATTCTATCAATGTTCCTGTGTCTTAGGAAAACAAAGCTTCTCATCAGGAAGGTTCTACTATGAGGTTCAGGTTGGAGGGAAGACTGCCTGGGATGTAGGAGTGGCCAGAGAGTCCATCAACAGGAAAGGAGAGATCACACAGAGTCCCGACGATGGTTACTGGACTATATGGTTGAGGAATGGAAATAAGTACGAGGCTCTTGATGACCCTTCTGTCCTCCTCCCTGTAAGAGGGGAGCTCCAGAAAGTGGGAGTGTTTGTGGATTATGAGGAGGGTCTGGTCTCCTTTTATGATGTGGAGACCAGAGTTCACCTCCACTCCTTCACTGGCTGCTCCTTCACTGAGAAACTATATCCATACTTCAGTCCAGATCTTAATAATTATGGTACAAACTCAACTCCTCTGATCATCTCTCCTGTCAATCATACAGATTAGACTAATCCTCACCTTGACATGAAAACATTTTCATTTAAGAAACAAATGTGTGTATAGAAGGGTTCATTAACAGGTTTATTGTCCTAATGAGGAGAAAAGATTGATGTGAACTCTATTATCAGTCAACCTATTTAACTCTACACCTGTATTCTATTGAAACACAAATTACAGTCAAAGATCCTGATGTTAAATAGAGTGCTTCATTTGAGTATTTAGCTGAAATCCCTGTCTGTGAGACTTCAGCATTCAGGTTTCAGTTCAACTTTACATTTTTGTTCATTAATGTGCAGGATTAATATCGTCAGTCTTGTAATAATATTACTATATAACATTGAATTAAATAGGATGTAATAATATAGAACATTTAATTAAATAGGAAAGCTAATATTCTTCAAGGTAGCATCATTCCCAAGTAGGCCGGATGTCCCACGGACACAGGTCTAGTGTTATTATAGACGATGGAAATTATTGTTCTTCAAAATAAATCGACTGTTGTAATTAATTATGTGCACATTCTTTTCTCAGTGCAGAGTTACTGATGAAGTTTAGGTGATTGTTGGTGTTTGGGTTTAATGGGTTATGTCACATTGATCAGTTTAGGTGATTGTTGGTGTTTGGGTTTAATGGGTTATGTCACATTGATCAGTTTAGGTGATTGTTGGTGTTTGGGTTTAATGGGTTATGTCACATTGATCAATGGGTTTAATGGGTTATGTCACATTGATCAATACAGGGTTTAATGGGTTATGTCACATTGATCAATGTATATTATGGAGTTCATCTATAAAGAGGAATTGTGCCACATTGTTTCTGCATGTCTTTGATTTGCTACAGAAGAGTTCTGTGTTTGAAACAATAACTATTATCTGGTGGTTTTACAATACATATTCATGGAGCATTATCCAGTGTGCAGACTCTATTCATGTTAGATATAACATGCTAGATATAACTAGATGCCTGAACCACGTCCTTAACTGGCTCATTTCAACAATAGTGATCCTGCTTTAATAGACTTGAATAAACTGTAAATCATGTCACTTGACACATCTATCTATAAATGACACATCCAGACACCAATTAGCCCATAAGACATGGAACGCACCTGTGTTGCCTTAGCTTTTGTTTTAACCACTTTTACCATCAGGGCCTATTATAAACTTTAGTGTCACTGTGTCAAGTTTGAGAACAGTTCACTTTGCAGAGGCAGACTTTCTGTCTTGTTGGCATCTCAGCTCTGTGCAGTTAACACATCACCTTTAAATCACAGTAATACATTTAATTATCTACCAAATCACAGTAATATCATCAGAAATGCATATTGCACACATCAATAACCAGGTCCAGACAGTCAGAATGAATGAGTAATCAGTTAGTTGTCACTCTCAGGTTTTAATGTAATAACTGGACTGCAGAGATACTTTCAACCTAGACTGCATGTGTCAGTCTGCTACTGCTCACACATGGACTGCACTGCCCTCTAGCGACCACTGGCAGTATGAACTAGTCTAGCATGTTCTAATAATATGAAGTTCAATCCATTGGTTTATTCAGCATAGATTCAGACACCTGTGAGATCTCATTTATACATTTGATCCAGAATGGTGCATCTCTAGTTGGCTGTCCAGTTCATTTGAGTTACTCTTATGTTTTTGCTACATAAAGAGAGAGACTTTAGGAGTTTTAAGTCTTTAAGCACTTTGATGTTGTCTGTTTAAAGCCACAGTAGTTATGGCTCCAGGTGACACATTGTGAATGTAGTACGTAGTTAATGTTCAGCAACTACAGACTAAAGACAATACATGTATATTTTCACAAATGAGAATCGTGATCTCAATTGAATCGTGATTCACATTTGAGCATGAATAGTTCCGCACTTCGTGCAAGGGGTGCATGATTGGAAGCCGGGCCTGATGCACATGTTGGGTTTGTGGTAGTGATGGGGGATTAATCGGCAAAACATTGGTATCGGCCGATATTGGCCTTAAAAGGATATATCGGTATCGGTAAAATAATATATCGGTTTTAGAAAAGATCTTATTTTATAATTATGTTGAAAAAGATAATAAAAAAGCATGAAAAAGACTTGTATTATGATGAAGGCTGCTTGAAGTTTGAAGTTTGAACATTTTTTAATTCAGAGTTTATAGGCCTAAGCCTTTAATTCAGAGTTTATAGGCCTAAGCCTTTAATTCAGAGTGTATAGGCCTAAGCCTTTAATTCAGAGTTTATAGGCCTAAGCCTTTAATTCAGAGTTTAAGGCCTAAGCCTTTAATTCAGAGTTTATAGGCCTAAGCCTTTAATTCAGAGTTTATAGGCCTAAGCCTTTAATTCAGAGTTTATAGGCCTAAGCCTTTTTTCAGAATGGCAAAAATGATTATATTTTATTAATACAGAATGAGATCATATCGACATTGTTTATATCGGTTATCGGCCATAACAGCAATTAATTATATCGGAAATCGATATCGGCCAACTCTGGACCCTGATACAGCGAGTACCTACCTCATACTGTCTGAGGATGGAAAACAAGTGAGTCATGGAAAAGTAAAGAAGAATGTCCCAGACAACAAAGAGAGATTCTCTCCATGTCTCTGTGTCTTAGGGAAACAAAACTTCTCCTCAGGAAGGTCCTACTATGAGGTTCAGGTTGGAGGGAAGACTGGCTGGGATGTAGGAGTGGCCAGAGAGTCCATCAACAGGAAGGGAGAGATCACACTGGGCCCCGACGATGGTTACTGGACTATAAGGTTGAGGAATGGAAATGAGTACCAGGCTGCTGCTGGCCCTTCTGTCGTCCTCCCTGTAAGACACCGTCTCCACACCTTAGCGCAAAACGGTCTTAAGCAGCTTACATTTTTAAGTTTTTAGACAGCTGGTGGATGGAAAAGAAGCTCCACCTCACATTTTATATCCTGACCCATAAAGCCCAGTCGTTTTGTTTTTAAGACTACTTTAATCATCTTATGATGTTATATTGTTTTCTACTGTGACCATAAAGTCTGCACATACTTTGACTGCCCTGGTAGTTATTCATTAACAGGGAACTAAAGTTGTGTGTGTGTGTGTGTGTGTGTGTGTGTGTGTGTGTGTGTGTGTGTGTGTGTGTGTGTGTGTGTGTGTGTGTGTGTGTGTGTGTGTGTGTGTGTGTGTGTGTGAGTGAGTGAGTGAGTGAGTGAGTGAGTGAGTGAGTGAGTGAGTGAGTGAGTGAGTGAGTGAGTGAGTGATAAGAGAGAACTGAGACTGAGACAGTGGTGCCAGAGGTTAGCTTCACACAGACACACAGACAGACAAACGGACAGGGCTAAACATTATTATTGTAGTTGCATCAATTTCTTTTTTTCCCCCACTTTTATTCTCAGTGTGAAGAAATGGCGTCTGCCAGCTGTCTCCTGTCTGAAGAGCAGTTCCTGTGTTCTATCTGTCTGGATGTGTTCACTGATTCAATCACCACTCCATGTGGACACAACTACTGCAACACCTGCATCACACATTATTGGTAGCCTGGTTAATAAACCAGACCGAATCAGCCGTTGGCAAAAAAAAGTTGCCTACCAGCGGATTTCGGTCTGGCGAGGCTCAGTAGCACGCCTCTTTCCTACAATCGAGAACAGGTCGGACCAATCGGGACACGGTATGCAATATGGGCGGGCTTTGGTACAGTGACGTTCAATGCTTGAGACTTTTGACTGACAGTAGCTCTGACCAATTGCGTCAAAGAGAAAATGTTCCCCGGGAAATGAAATCCAAGTGGAGCCAGCCCAGACTGATATACCGCGACAGTGTTGTGTGATATTAGTCTGGCTTATTAGCCAGGCTACATTATTGGGACACTAAGGATGTGTGTCAGTGTCCACTGTGTCAAGAAACCTTCAATAAGAGACCAACATTCTCTGTTAACAAAGTCTTCTCAGAGATGGCTGATCAGTTCAGGAAGTCAAAGCAGCAGAGACAAACTTCCAGCACAAACCCAGAACCTGCTGAACCAGATGAAGTCTCCTGTGACGTCTGTACTGAGACCAAACTCAAAGCCCTGAAGTCCTGCTTGGTGTGTCTGACCTCCTACTGTGACACTCACCTGGAGCCTCATCACAGAGTCTTAAGGTTAAAACGACACAAACTAATCGACCCTGTGAAGAACCTGGAAGACATTCTGTGTAAGAAACATGACAGACCTCTGGAGCTGTTCTGTAAGACTGACCTCATGTGTGTTTGTCAGTTCTGCACTGAGTCAGACCACAAGTTACATCAGATTGTATCTCTGGAAGAGGCATCTGAAGGAAAGAAGGCTGAGCTGGGAAAGACAGAGGCTGTAGTTCAGCAGATGATCCAGGAGAGACGAGTGAAGATTCAGGAGGTCCAACACTCAGTAGAGCTCAGTAAGAAAGATGCAGACAGAGAGATAGCAGACAGTGTGCAGGTCTTCACTGCTCTGATCAGCTGTATTGAGAGAAGTCAGGCTGAGCTCAATGGTGTGATCGAAGAGAAGCAGAAAACAACAGAGAAACAGGCTGAAGGCTTCATCAAAGATCTGCAACAGGAAATCACAGAGTTAGAGAAGAGAAGCTATGAGCTGAAGAAGCTCTCACACACTGAAGACCACCTCCACCTCCTCCAGAACCTCTCATCCATCAACACCCCTCCACCCACCAAGGACTGGACAAAGGTCAATGTCCCTCAGTCTTCATATGTGGGGACTGTGAGGACAGCTGTGGCTCAGCTGGAGAAGACACTCAGTCAAGAGATGGAGAAGAAGCTGCGTGATGCTGAGCTGAGGAGGATCCAGCAATATGCAGTGGAGGTAACCTGGACCCTGATACAGCACACTGCAAACTCATCCTGTCTGAGGATGGAAAACAAGTGAGCGATGGAAATGTAAAGAATAATGTCCCAAACAACAAAGAGAGATTCTATCAATGTTCCTGTGTCTTAGGAAAACAAAGCTTCTCATCAGGAAGGTTCTACTATGAGGTTCAGGTTGGAGGGAAGACTGCCTGGGATGTAGGAGTGGCCAGAGAGTCCATCAACAGGAAAGGAGAGATCACACAGAGTCCCGACGATGGTTACTGGACTATATGGTTGAGGAATGGAAATAAGTACGAGGCTCTTGATGACCCTTCTGTCCTCCTCCCTGTAAGAGGGGAGCTCCAGAAAGTGGGAGTGTTTGTGGATTATGAGGAGGGTCTGGTCTCCTTTTATGATGTGGAGACCAGAGTTCACCTCCACTCCTTCACTGGCTGCTCCTTCACTGAGAAACTATATCCATACTTCAGTCCAGATCTTAATAATTATGGTACAAACTCAACTCCTCTGATCATCTCTCCTGTCAATCATACAGATTAGACTAATCCTCACCTTGACATGAAAACATTTTCATTTAAGAAACAAATGTGTGTATAGAAGGGTTCATTAACAGGTTTATTGTCCTAATGAGGAGAAAAGATTGATGTGAACTCTATTATCAGTCAACCTATTTAACTCTACACCTGTATTCTATTGAAACACAAATTACAGTCAAAGATCCTGATGTTAAATAGAGTGCTTCATTTGAGTATTTAGCTGAAATCCCTGTCTGTGAGACTTCAGCATTCAGGTTTCAGTTCAACTTTACATTTTTGTTCATTAATGTGCAGGATTAATATCGTCAGTCTTGTAATAATATTACTATATAACATTGAATTAAATAGGATGTAATAATATAGAACATTTAATTAAATAGGAAAGCTAATATTCTTCAAGGTAGCATCATTCCCAAGTAGGCCGGATGTCCCACGGACACAGGTCTAGTGTTATTATAGACGATGGAAATTATTGTTCTTCAAAATAAATCGACTGTTGTAATTAATTATGTGCACATTCTTTTCTCAGTGCAGAGTTACTGATGAAGTTTAGGTGATTGTTGGTGTTTGGGTTTAATGGGTTATGTCACATTGATCAGTTTAGGTGATTGTTGGTGTTTGGGTTTAATGGGTTATGTCACATTGATCAGTTTAGGTGATTGTTGGTGTTTGGGTTTAATGGGTTATGTCACATTGATCAATGGGTTTAATGGGTTATGTCACATTGATCAATACAGGGTTTAATGGGTTATGTCACATTGATCAATGTATATTATGGAGTTCATCTATAAAGAGGAATTGTGCCACATTGTTTCTGCATGTCTTTGATTTGCTACAGAAGAGTTCTGTGTTTGAAACAATAACTATTATCTGGTGGTTTTACAATACATATTCATGGAGCATTATCCAGTGTGCAGACTCTATTCATGTTAGATATAACATGCTAGATATAACTAGATGCCTGAACCACGTCCTTAACTGGCTCATTTCAACAATAGTGATCCTGCTTTAATAGACTTGAATAAACTGTAAATCATGTCACTTGACACATCTATCTATAAATGACACATCCAGACACCAATTAGCCCATAAGACATGGAACGCACCTGTGTTGCCTTAGCTTTTGTTTTAACCACTTTTACCATCAGGGCCTATTATAAACTTTAGTGTCACTGTGTCAAGTTTGAGAACAGTTCACTTTGCAGAGGCAGACTTTCTGTCTTGTTGGCATCTCAGCTCTGTGCAGTTAACACATCACCTTTAAATCACAGTAATACATTTAATTATCTACCAAATCACAGTAATATCATCAGAAATGCATATTGCACACATCAATAACCAGGTCCAGACAGTCAGAATGAATGAGTAATCAGTTAGTTGTCACTCTCAGGTTTTAATGTAATAACTGGACTGCAGAGATACTTTCAACCTAGACTGCATGTGTCAGTCTGCTACTGCTCACACATGGACTGCACTGCCCTCTAGCGACCACTGGCAGTATGAACTAGTCTAGCATGTTCTAATAATATGAAGTTCAATCCATTGGTTTATTCAGCATAGATTCAGACACCTGTGAGATCTCATTTATACATTTGATCCAGAATGGTGCATCTCTAGTTGGCTGTCCAGTTCATTTGAGTTACTCTTATGTTTTTGCTACATAAAGAGAGAGACTTTAGGAGTTTTAAGTCTTTAAGCACTTTGATGTTGTCTGTTTAAAGCCACAGTAGTTATGGCTCCAGGTGACACATTGTGAATGTAGTACGTAGTTAATGTTCAGCAACTACAGACTAAAGACAATACATGTATATTTTCACAAATGAGAATCGTGATCTCAATTGAATCGTGATTCACATTTGAGCATGAATAGTTCCGCACTTCGTGCAAGGGGTGCATGATTGGAAGCCGGGCCTGATGCACATGTTGGGTTTGTGGTAGTGATGGGGGATTAATCGGCAAAACATTGGTATCGGCCGATATTGGCCTTAAAAGGATATATCGGTATCGGTAAAATAATATATCGGTTTTAGAAAAGATCTTATTTTATAATTATGTTGAAAAAGATAATAAAAAAGCATGAAAAAGACTTGTATTATGATGAAGGCTGCTTGAAGTTTGAAGTTTGAACATTTTTTAATTCAGAGTTTATAGGCCTAAGCCTTTAATTCAGAGTTTATAGGCCTAAGCCTTTAATTCAGAGTGTATAGGCCTAAGCCTTTAATTCAGAGTTTATAGGCCTAAGCCTTTAATTCAGAGTTTAAGGCCTAAGCCTTTAATTCAGAGTTTATAGGCCTAAGCCTTTAATTCAGAGTTTATAGGCCTAAGCCTTTAATTCAGAGTTTATAGGCCTAAGCCTTTTTTCAGAATGGCAAAAATGATTATATTTTATTAATACAGAATGAGATCATATCGACATTGTTTATATCGGTTATCGGCCATAACAGCAATTAATTATATCGGAAATCGATATCGGCCAACTCTGGACCCTGATACAGCGAGTACCTACCTCATACTGTCTGAGGATGGAAAACAAGTGAGTCATGGAAAAGTAAAGAAGAATGTCCCAGACAACAAAGAGAGATTCTCTCCATGTCTCTGTGTCTTAGGGAAACAAAACTTCTCCTCAGGAAGGTCCTACTATGAGGTTCAGGTTGGAGGGAAGACTGGCTGGGATGTAGGAGTGGCCAGAGAGTCCATCAACAGGAAGGGAGAGATCACACTGGGCCCCGACGATGGTTACTGGACTATAAGGTTGAGGAATGGAAATGAGTACCAGGCTGCTGCTGGCCCTTCTGTCGTCCTCCCTGTAAGACACCGTCTCCACACCTTAGCGCAAAACGGTCTTAAGCAGCTTACATTTTTAAGTTTTTAGACAGCTGGTGGATGGAAAAGAAGCTCCACCTCCGCGGACTTTTTGGGCGGAGGAGAGCGTTTCCGGGAATCTGGCCGTCGCGCAAGTATTCCGCGGAGGTGGAGCTTAATTTCCATCCACCAGCTGTCTAAAAACTCAAGCTTTAAGCTGCGCGCAGCCGAGAACGTGCGCAGCTCTTTCGATAGTGTGGCAGCGGCTAGAGAGAAGGTTCAGAAAGTGGGAGTGTTTGTGGATTATGAGGAGGGTCTGGTCTCCTTCCTTTTATGATGTGGAGGCCAGAGTTCAGCTCTACTCTTACACTGGCTGCTCCTTCACTGAGAAACTCTACCCATTCTTCTGTCCTTCTCTCAATGGTCTCTCTCAACAACTCCGCTCCTCTAATCATCTCTCCTGTCAATCACACAGATTAGACTAATCTGCACCAAACCCAAGGTTTTTGTTCATTAATGTGCAAGATTGATATCTATCAGGAATAAAACGGCCTTTTATTGTCATTCTTGTACTAATACTAGAACGTTTAATTGCAAATAGGAATGCAGTGATGCTCCAATGATTGTTATATTATTTGATGTACAGTAGCCTATAGTTACAGTAGCCTATCTAAGGAAGACAGACAAAATAAATCAGCTATTGTACATGTTTATGACTGTAAACCCTTTTAATTGTTTTCTCAATACAGACATTAACCACTTGAACCCTACCACGACCCGTTGTGAGCTTGTAGATCTGCCGTTTTTGGTCAAGAGGGCACCAAATACAGTGCCAAGTAACTCAGTTCTATTTTAAGTATAGTGGGTATAAGTTAATTGTCTCCACCAGGCCGAAGGCATGGGGAGAGAGTATGTTTTGCACTCCGTCCGTCCGTCCTTCCTTCCGTCCGTCCGTCTTTCCGTCCGTCCGTTATCAGCTAATCTCCGGCACCGTTGGCCCGATCTATGCCAAACTGTGCACACACACTCCCTGGATACCAACGACGAACCTCTGCCCCACATATTCCTCAACGGCCTGTTATAGCGCCACCATGAGGCCGATTTAGGCAAAACACATTTCTGTAGATAACTCGTACACATTTTATCCATACATCACACAATTCGGTATACACTATCTCCATAGTCATGTGATCAACACGGATCTGCACCATTTCCCATCTTCCATCATGATTGGCTAAGATTTGCTTCCAAAGCTCACATGATTGGTTCGTTTCGAACAAAATGCCACAAATCACAAACACGGTGTCCAATTTCCATGAAATTATACACACACATTTCCACTAGGCCGAGGATGACATGCCACTATTTTTTCCCCCAAATCAGCCTCACGGTGGCGCTATAACAGGCCAATTCCTGTTTTACCTATAACTGCATCGATCTGTATACAACGTATGTATGCGCACTCCCTAGAGGCCATGGAAAAACAGTTTCCCTGCATCCCTCCACATCTGCCGGTTATAGCGCCACCATGAGGCCGATTTCTGCAAAACACATTGTTTATGTTAGTCGCACAGATTTCATCCAAATCTCACGCAAATCGGTACACATGATCTCTGTAGTCATGAGATCAAGACGAGCCTGTTGGATTTCTCAGATTCTACACTGATTATCTAAGATTGCCTTCCAAAGTTTTCAGGAGTAGCCCGTTTTGTACAAAATGCTGCACATGTCCTGCTCATCCAGAATTCTATCCTCAGAGATGCTATGAGTGATCTGGCTCTGCATTTCCTCAACAAAATGAAGAAAATTGTTGCAACAAACAAACAAACAAACAAAACAACATGTTTATATTACTCCTAAACATTTTTCCAAACATCACACACTCCTGGTGGAGACCTGCACTTTTTCTAGTTAGACTTGTTTTGGGGTACAGTATATGGTGTCACATTGATTAATATGTATGTTGGTGTTCTCATGTGGAATCGGTCTGGGATTTATTAGCGAGGAAGAAAAAACATTATTGTTGTTGTTTTTTTTGTGTATTTACAATAAATGTTCATGTGGAGATTATCCAGTGTTCAGTACTTTATTGTCACTGTCAGGCAGAAACTTTGTATCTCAAAGTTTCATTTTTTTTTCTTCTCATAAATTAAGGTCCTATACTTCATAAAAGTGTCACACAGAAGTAGTGAAAATAGCAGATCTGCAAGCATGCAATGCAAGGCATTGTGAGCTTGTAGATCTGGTCTTTTCACTATTTAAATAATGATAAAGGAATGGTGTTGGACACGTGAGGTCTCCACCTGACAGCAACAATATTTATATTGTATCATTTTGATAGGTCTCCTCCCCTCCTTTTATTACTCTATGGTCTCCTCTCCTCTAGCCCCATATGTGCCCTCTCCCTACGCTCATTCTGTAGCTCCGAGATGAGGTCACAGACAGGGCCCCTCCCACCCCGTTCAGAGACGGCGCATGTTTCCACAATTCCCCATTTCTTACCCTTTTCTAAACAATATATCAAAAACGTGAAGTGGCTTTCAGGGTTTACACTAATTCAACGTCAACAACGGCAAAGAAAATCCAACTTTAAACGGTTACACGAGCGTCTAGCGGTTGTTTAGCATGTTTTTCAAGGAAGTTGAAAAGCTTTAGCGCCTCCCCGGCGCCTCCCCTGGTCGAAAATGTCCAACTGACTTCAGTTCACTCGACATGCCCGCGCACACGCACCAATCCCTTGATAAACATGGAAGCGGCTGACTAAACCAACCGCTGTAACACTCGTAACCGTTTAAAGTTGGATTTTCTTTGGCGTTGTTGACGTTGAATTAGTGTAAACCCTGAAAGCCACTTCACGTTTTTGATATATTGTTTAGAAAAGGGTAAGAAATGGGGAATTGTGGAAACATGCGCCGTCTCTGAACGGGGTGGGAGGGGCTCTTTCTGTGACCTCATCTCGGAGCTACAGAATGAGCGTAGGGAGAGGGCACATATGGGGCTACCTCTCCTCCTGCCTGGGACCGAGGCTACTCCTCCTGTGTGTGACTGCGCGCGAGTGGAGACCTTAGGAGGTGGAGACGTAAAAGCAGCAGCAGCAGCAGTCAGTGTTAATGAAACCCCAAGAACCAGATAAGCTGGCGTTGCTTGGACCCGTGCGTTGATGGGACATTTAGATTTAAAAGGCGAACGGATGGAAGTGTGGATAAAAGCACGGCTGTGCGCAACAACAAGAGAGGGGGACGTCGAGCCGTACAGTAGTGGTTTTCCCCCTCCCAGCGATTGGCCAACGCCCTCCGCTCGGTCTCCGTTGTCCAGATTAGCATACGGGAGTGGCCAAGGTGTCCAGATTAGCATATGGGAGTGTCCAAGGTCGCCAGAGGTGCATACCTGTGTTCCAATTTACATCTCATTTAATCTGACATCCACGAGAGGTCCATGGTTCGCGCCTGGGATTGTGCAAAGCCTACTGTGAAAGAGAACGCCGTGAACCAAGTGTTACATGTTGCAATTACAATTAGTTTTGTCCATTCGGGTACTATTCTGACTTGTGATAACATTTCATGTAATAAACACACAAGCAGGACACATGTAAAACATTAAGCCTTCCATCACTGCAGGGACTTGAACCCCATTTCAGAAACCTGAAAGTACCTTCTACCGGTGATTGTTTAGGCCATGCTAACACGTCCTTACTTGCATGATAAAGTAAAACATCTGCTGATGCACAAACCTGGAATCATTGGATGTTTCTGCGTCTCGCAACAGACACCGTTCTCCAGGCGACCCGTCCAGGCGTCCACGGCCGACGAGACCCTTGCTTGTGTCCAAGTGGATGCTCCAGGCGCTGCGGGTGAAAAGGTATAAAATATGATAAGAATAGCGTGCTTTGATTAAGCACCAACACAGATTTCCTTCATTGTTAACTGATTATTATTAATTAATAGCATATTGTAGATCTTATATTTCTGAATTCACATGCAAGTACAGACATGGTGTTGCAAAGCAAAATAAAGCGCTGGTAGTGTACTATCCGAGCTTCTGCCTGGATATAGGGTTCGAAGCCCTACAGTGCTGTAACCTGCTGACTGCCTCACCTTAGTCCTGTTGTATGTTTGTTTACATTAAATATGAAATGCACTATTTCAACAGTGTTAAGATGCTGAGTTTAGATTACCCCACCTGAAACCCACTTTTAATGTTTTCCATCATATACATGTCCATCTCATTTAAAAACTATCTCTGCCGTTTCTCTGAACATAGTTGGTTGGATGTAACTTTTTCTGAATGGCTGTGTATTAATTGCAGCTTTAATGCAATACTTAACTGAGGGTAATGTTATATTAATGTAAATTTGAGTTGCTATACAAATGCTCATTTAACCCATTCTGAACCCCTTTTGGGTTTTTTAAGCATTATGTTATACTTCAGCTATTGCAAAATAGCAGATCTACAAGCTCATAGCATGGCACCGAGTGCCACACTACGAGCTTGTAGATCTGCTATTTTTGAAAACTGGGGGGTGCCTGGAACAACATATTTTCAGATGGGGGTCCACGGCCAAATAGAGATAATTCTGGGGGTCCTGGACATAAAGGGTTTAGCACCACTGACATAGAAACATGGGTTTGATGATTTAGAAGACATTTTTTTATAATCGGCCTCAGGTCTAAATGGGTAAAAAATGATATCAGCTGTTTGTGTCAGAGTTACAGAAATCAAATGAGTGATTGACTAGACTAGTACTACTTGGACTCCTAATGAGCTTATTTCTTAGCTTTTTCTTTTATGTATTCATGAAGTTACTGCCAAAGAAAATCACTGCATTTTGGTTTAATTCATTTTTTGGAAAATGTTTTGAAATAATAAAAGCTAATTTAGGAAACAACCATAACAGACGCAGTGTTTGGGAACCAGTGCTTTAGGGGATATGAGAATTATGTCATACAGTGCAGATCATCTCTTTTGGGATAACCCTAATGTTATATTAATGTCAATTTGTGTTGCTATACAAATGCTCATTTAACCCATTCTGGACCCCTTTTGGTGTTTTAAGCATTATATTATACTTTAGCTATTGAAAAATAGCAGATCTACAAGCTCATAGTCCCGCGCTACGAGCTTGTAGATCTGCTGTTTTTAAAAACTGGGGGGTGCCTGGAACCACATATTTTCAGATGGGGGCCCAAGGCCAAATAGAGGTAATTCTGGTCCTGGACATGAAAAGGGTTGAGCACCACTGACATAGAAACATGGGTGTAAAGCGACTACATGAAAAGATAACCTTAAAGTCGCTGAGAGGCGATGGGATGGGCCAGGTTGTCAGACGCGCTCCGCTCCACAAACATAAGGAATTCACTGGGTCCAAAACAATGCGTTTTATTAAAGAAATATAAACAACTCATACCGGTGCTCAAACGTAAAGCAAAATGACCACAGCTATAAAGTATATGAAATAAAGTAAAATAAAGCGGTCAACAAAAGGTATGGCGTCCCACACACCCCCTCTCTCTCACTGTGTGTACCAAACAGGTGAACAGGTGACGTTTATGAATTAATCAGGTCCGCCCCTATGCCCGTCAATCAATCATCCATAGCACCAGTGACAGCGCATTCATTTCATTGACCAAACATATAATCAACATAACCACACATTGCAACAATCCCATTCATGGCTCCTACAATGTTTTTTTCAGAAAACTGTCAGGATTTAGAAGACATTTTTTTAGAATCGGCCTCAGGTCTAAATGTGTCAAAAATAATATCAGCTGTTTGTGTCAGAGTTACAGAAATGTTGACCCCCAGAAATCAAATGAGTGATTGACTGTTTCAAAATACAGCTATTAATGTATCTGAGATGTTAATTAATACCTAGTCCTCTGGGTTCCTCAGGCGTTGACACTAAGGGGTGCCCACCTGCCCCTGGCAGCTAAATAAAACACTAAGGGGTGCCCACCTGCCCCTGGCAGCTAAATAAAACACCAAGGGGTGCCCACTTGCCCCTGGCAGCTAAATAACCCTTTGGGGCAGGTGGAGTCTAGCCTGGCTAATAAGCCAGACTAATATCACACAACACTGTCGCGGTATATCAGTCTGGGCTGGCTCCACTTGGATTTCATTTCCCGGGGAACATTTTCTCTTTGACGCAATTGGTCAGAGCTACTGTCAGTCAAAAGTCTCAAGCATTGAACGTCACTGTACCAAAGCCCGCCTATATTGCATACCGTGTCCCGATTGGTCCGACCTGTTCTCTGCTGTAGGAAAGAGGCGTGCTACTGAGCCTCGCCAGACCGTAATCCGCTGGTAGGCAACTTTTTTTTGCCAACGGCTGATTCGGTCTGGTTTATTAACCAGGCTAGGTGGAGTCTGCTTTCAGGTTGCCTGACCGGGCGAGTGCTCTTTTGAGAGGGGACGCAACCATATATGAACAACACAAAATATAAAACACCTGAATGTGGGAGAAATTGAGGTAAAAAAAATGATCGTACAGCCTAGTGCAGTGGTTCTCAACCTTTTCAGGCTTGGACCCCCAAAATAATCACATTTAAACTGGGGACGGTGGGGACCCCCACCCTGAGAAGCACTTGGAATTGTAGGAGTTAAGTTGAGGTATTTCATTTAGTTTTTTATATATATTTACATAGTGAAAACAGCAGATCTACAAGCTCACATTTGCGAGGCGTTGTGAGCTTGTAGATCGGCCATCTTATACTATGGTCACTTCAGTCACCATCACCTGGGCCCCCCCCAAAATATGTTCAAATGTGACCTATCATTTTACAATGGACATTTTATTTTTTATTTTACTTTGTTTGCAAGTGCCCCTGAGACCTTAGTAGGACAGTGGTTCCCAGAAGTTTTAGCTTGTGACCCAAAATATAAATTAGACATTCTCCTGGGACCAGGGGTCATCAACATGTTGGCTTGTGGTGGACATTGTTTAAATTTTTGCCACAGACACACACACAATGAGTGGACAACAACAACAACAACAATAACAATATTAGCTGAGGGTGTTCAAATGAAACTAAATGGACCCATAAGCGTCCATGTGGTTCCATGTGTAAACATTTGAGAACCACTAGTACTAGCTTGGACTCCTATGAGCTTATTTCTTAGCTTTTTCTTTCATGTATTCATGAAGTTATTGCAAAAAAAAGCACTGCATTTTGGTTTAATTCATGAAAGGTTTAGCTATTTTTTGAAAAACGTTTTAAAATAATTTAGGAAACAAAACCATAGGGGATATGATAATTATGTCACAGTGCAGATTGCAGATCAGCTCTTTGGGATGAAGACAGATAGTCACTTACAGTGATGTAGGCCTACTACAGACACTGATGAAGAAAAAAATATACATCTCAAATACAGACAAGAGCTGTCAATCTCTCCATTTCAGCATATAAAATCCATGTTACACTGAGCACTTTACACAACTCAGACACCCAGATGGACCCAACATGTATTGACAGCATCAAACGTTTTGCCACATTAAAGCCTTCCTTCTTCATCTGGTCAGAAAAAGGCAACCTACAAGCTTGCAGATCGGCTATTTTCAACAAATCAAACCCTTTCATGTTTAACAACTGTAGTTATGATGATGATGTTGATAAAGTTGACAAAAACGGAGCTAACAGCTCATGCCCTCCCTCAATCTGCTACATAATAAACCAAGCTAAATATATTTAAAATAATGTCGAGTCATTTAGGGGTTCTAATGAGTATAATGATCAGTGATGATCTTATCTATGGAACATAATATTTGGCTTGACATACTGTTGTAACTTGTATGGTCTACTCTGTCTGTGTTGTTGTGACCATGCTAAAGCGCTAATTCCGTTAGCATCAGTCCCTTGGTCAAAGATAAGCAAATAAAAAAATATGGCAGTTTAAACACGCAATGTTACATGTTTTTAGAGGCGTTTTGTTGCTTTTCTGTGGTCATTAAATACCTGTTGTTGTAACTTGTTACTGTCCGGACGGACGGTAGACAGACTCCACACTGGTGTGTTGTGACAAACAAGGCAGTGAGTGAGGCAGATGTAGAAATCCCGTCCATAATTTCGTCCAAACTTATAAAACATAAAAATCAGGATGTTGTTGGGACCCTACCGACACATCGATACCGTAATTATTTTATCAAAATGCCTGTAAATTAATTCCCAAAGTGTTCTTGTTCTCATCTCACCGCAGCTCCTCCCGGTGTTACATTTTGTCTTCAGACCATGTTAACTCCAGACCGCGTCAACCGTCGCCGTAGAGACGGACCCACAACGGCAGATGTTGTTCACAGCGAAATAATGCGTAGCAGTCCGCGTCAATGCCTGTCTCTTCCCTTTATGTTAATCACAATTCCAAACACATAGCCTACCGATGTGATTCTTGTCTTAAGCGTCGGGCAGGCGTTGTGTGGACCTTAGCCAGGTTTTGTTGTTGTTGTTGACAGTCACGGGAAGAAGGGGTTGTCTTAGCCCAAACATTTAGAGTCTAAATGTTTGGGCTAGGGTTGTCTGACTCTTCCTGTTTCTCAAATAATAAATTAGCTTTTATAAATTATATTCTATTCGCCATTGGAGTATGAGTATGTGTCACGTACATTAACCATGTAGCCCAGCATGTAGTGCGTGAAAATAAACGCATTGATGAATGAAGGAATAAATAAATGTTTCTGACGGGATTCGAACTTGTCCTGCTCTCAGCATAAGTTCACCCGTCTGGAGCATAGTCCAATGAGCCATTCTATTCACAACGTTTATTAACCGTAATCACATCATGGAGTATAGAAACAGCCATCAACGCACCAAACCTAGGTTAAGTTGAGACCTCAGTCACCACACTGGTTTACAACATAGCTGTTTATTATTACCGATTTGTTTCTAAAAGCATCTCTCACCATCATCACCTAAATTCACCTTATAGTCATTATGTTATACAGGCTACTTAGACATTGTAAACATATGAAGCATTATGGGTTAGACAGTTTGTTTATAACATGACCTCAGACAACACACAAAGACCATCAAGAGGCAGTAAATCAGCCAACCACATGATTTAAGTTATTTTATTTGACACATCCCATACATACACAAGAGTAACATTCTTGCCTTGCCCACCGTTCTACAGTGGGTAACAAAAATGACCACAAAAGGGCACACACTCAGGACACTAAAGGACAGTGTCGTCACAGTGGTCGCAGTCATACATTGCAGTCTAATCCTCTGTATCGGTTTGTAACCTTACCTTTATCTGATGGAGCATGTGACATTGGTTGGCAGTGTATAAAGGCACCATAATAGATTTGGGTAGGGTTGAACTAAATGATTTAGGCATTTAACAACAACATTATGTTCAGTAAACCAGGATAGCAAATAATCTATAGTATCTAAATAGCATTCCATCTAAATGTAATTGTAACCTTTGCAGAAGTATCCATGGTCACCCAGGTCATCAAGAGCAACAAGACAGGTCATCGTTTTATTTTTTCTATTTTACACTCAGTGCCAATTTCTTAAAATGTAATCCTGGGTGCGCTAACCTCTGCCAACCTGGGGAGAGCCCCGAACTGAGCTCATACCTCAATGCATGAGGAGTGAGCAGTGTTTTTAAAATCAAATAAAAAGGATGGCTGGCCAACTAGAACAGTGGAGAGTGGATCGAGGGAGATGCACTGGTTTATGTGCAGGCTGGGAGTTGCCTACACACACCCAGTGAAACCATAATTCACAAGATGAGCATTCAATCTGAAAGAACATGAATACATTGTTATTCATGTATTTAGTTAAAGTTCACTCACATTTAACAGCTTTTGTATTGAGTTGTGCTTTCGTTTGAAATGTTCTCTGTCTGCATACTGTGAAATAAAAATGTCAATCAATCAATTAATTAATTAATTGGTTGATAATTATATGTAGGCCTATGTATGTGGGTTTCCATTTTATGTTATCTATGAGATAATGAGGTCATTATTATAACAAACTGTTTGTCTACCTATAATGCTTTTATGCTTCATATATTTACAATTTCTAAGTAGCCTGTATAACATAATGACTATAAGGTGAATTTAGGTGATGATGGTGAGAGATGCTTTTAGAAACAAATCGGTAATAATAAACAGCTATGTTGTAAACCAGTGTGGTGACTGAGGTCTCAACTTAACCTAGGTTTGGTGCGTTGATGGCTGTTTCTATACTCCATGATGTGATTACGGTTACTAAACGTTGTGAATAGAATGGCACATTGGACTATGCTCCAGACGGGTGAACTTATGCTGAGAGCAGGACAAGTTCGAATCCCGTCAGAAACATTTATTTATTCCTTCATTCATCAATGCGTTTATTTTCACGCACTACATGCTGGGCTACATGGTTGACAAATTGCACGACCGTAGACGCGACTAACGTTAGCTTCTCGTTAGCGTTGTTATCACTACAGCACAACAAGCCTCCAGACAGTCCGGTGTGCTTGTGAATGAAACATGTGGAAGCTAACGTTAATCTCTAGCGGTCTAGCCCCATATGGAACCTCTCTGTAATTCTCCAATCTGTTAATACAGCTTTCTTCAAAAGGGGCTGCTGACGTTCGACAATCTGAGAAACTAGGAGTTAAAAAACACAAACCAACAAACTCGGGTGTGTGTGTGTGTGTGAGCGTGTGTGTGTCCCAATACATTATTTCCATTTTCTCATTCCCCCCCATGTAAAGCAATATTGAGTATTCATATAGCCTACCAGTCGTTCTCAACCTGTGGGTCCTCCCATGATTTGGGGGTGGGGGGACCCCAGATGACAGTGAAGTGACAATTTAAGGACTTTTAAAACTTTTATAATACCTCAAAGGCTCTAAAAGAAAAAAATACCATTACTGCATCAAAAGTAATCAGCAAAGCATGCTATAAAAACTGGTCAAACATTGGCCAGATTATTAAATGATAAAGAAAGAGGCAACAATTGTGAAAATAGCCGATCTACAAGTTCACAACGAGCTTGTAGATCGGCTATTTTCACAATATTTATCTGTGGAACCATTCTGTTGCTTGTCTGGGTGGGGGGTCCCCAGTTCAAATATGATTACTTTGGGGGGTCACAGCCTGAAAAGGTTGAGAACCACTGATATAGACTAACTGAAAATTCCTAAAATTGCTAGCCTACCACCTTGATATAAAATAAGAAAAAAATCCCACCTGTGTGAAGTGAGGGGCGCTCACTTAGCATTATCTAACGTTTGGATAGTTGGTGTCAAGGTGACGTAATGTTTGCTCAGTAGTTGCTGATGTCTGCTCAGGAGGTTTGAGTGTTTGCTCAGACCGAAAAAAAATTAGAGGGAACATTGATTGCACCCAATGTGGGTTTGACACCCCACCCGGCGGAGTCGCCCCCCTTACAATTCTGTCTGCCCACCTGAGTGGGGCTGGCTAAATCCGGCCCTGGTGAGCAGTATGGGTTAGCGCCCCAGCCTGTGTCCTCCGTGAGGAGGAAGCCCAGCAAAGGGCCTTTAGGAGGGCCATTATAATCCACCACTCCTGAATGAAGTGCCTGGTGCTGGGAGTCTGGTGCAACGCACAGGTCCTGGGCCTGGTGAGAGCAGGAGTGGACCTCGTGAGACGTAAGAGGGGCCCGGACAGGAGTCAACCCACAGAGCCTAGTCCTTCCACGCGCCAGAATCTGGTTCTCCCAGTCCCGGCAGAGTAGTTCCGAAGCAACGGATTGTGTGGCCTTGCTCATTCCCTGATGGACTGATCGAGGGTATAGCTACTGGGACGTAAATCGGGATTTGATCAAACCCAGCTGGGTCGCCTGAGTGAGGGGTATGATGTTGGTAGACCCGAAACCCCATTGACCTCAGGATACATCACTGAGGAATACGTCCCAGGTGCATCAATGCGATGTATTTTAATAACATAATCATCCTCCATTTTCATATGCCTACAATTTCTCCTGTCCAATGTTTGGTAATGATAGGTTTCTATGAAGTATCACATCCCTATAAAACTGAGAGGGGATTTGTATTGAACAGGGTTTTACCCTGTTCAATACAAATCCCCTCTCACCCTCCTCAGACGTTACCTGTTCCACGGGGGCACTAGGGGGTGGTCGCCCGGCAGGCGGCAGGCGGCAGGCTAGGAGGACCTACACTCATGTCAATTAGAGGCCAGACCACACTGTATGGTAACAGAACTCCACACTGTCCTTTTGTTTTTGTACATTAGTCTTTTTCATGTGCGATATTAGGTTGTTTTTTCTTTTCGGTATTTTTACAGAATATCTTTTGTTGTCTTTTTATATATATATATATACTTTTTTATTATTACTTCTTTCTTTCCTGTTTTTTGTTTGTCGTTTCTTTGTTTTGTTGTGTATACTTACCAGTACTTTTTGCAGCACGTGCTTATGAGTAACTTATGTGTATTTGTGTTTTCTTGTGGGGGAAAAAAAGAAAAAAAAAGAACACTGACACTTGCTGTAGAACCTACCATGTCTATGAAATCCCACTAAAATATCATATAAAAAAAAAGGGTTTCTATGAAGTAAAAACTGTTTTAGCGCGAGACCCAAGAGCAATGTGGCATCGCCCCAGGATCCAAGAGCAATGAGACCCAAGAGCAATGTGGCATCGCCCCAGGATCCAAGAGCAATGTGGCATCGCCCCAGGATCCAAGAGCAATGAGACCCAAGAGCAATGTGGCATCGCCCCAGGATCCAAGAGCAATGTGGCATCGCCCCAGGATCCAAGAGCAATGTGGCATCGCCCCAGGATCCAAGAGCAATGTGGCATCGCCCCAGGATCCAAGAGCAATGTGGCATCGCCCCCAGGATCCAAGAGCAATGTGGCATCGCCCCAGGATCCAAGAGCAATGAGACCCAAGAGCAATGTGGCATCGCCCCAGGACCCAAGAGCAATGTGGCATCGCCCCAGGATCCAAGAGCAATGAGACCCAAGAGCAATGTGGCATCGCCCCAGGATCCAAGAGCAATGTGGCATCGCCCCAGGACCCAAGAGCAATGTGGCATCGCCCCAGGATCCAAGAGCAATGAGACCCAAGAGCAATGTGGCATCGCCCCAGGATCCAAGAGCAATGAGATCCAAGAGCAATGTGGCATCGCCCCAGGATCCAAGGGCAATGTGGCATCGCCCCAGGATCCAAGAGCAATGTGGCATCGCCCCAGGATCCAAGAGCAATGTGGCATCGCCCCAGGATCCAAGAGCAATGTGGCATCGCCCCAGGATCCAAGAGCAATGTGGCATCGCCCCAGGACCCAAGAGCAATGTGGCATCGCCCCAGGATCCAAGAGCAATGTGGCATCGCCCCAGGATCCAAGAGCAATGTGGCATCGCCCCAGGGTCCAAGAGCAATGAGACCCAAGAGCAATGTGGCATCGCCCCAGGATCCAAGAGCAATGTGGCATCGCCCCAGGACCCAAGAGCAATGAGACCCAAGAGCAATGTGGCATCGCCCCAGGATCCAAGAGCAATGAGACCCAAGAGCAATGTGGCATCGCCCCAGGGTCCAAAATTACAAAGAACGGTCAGTGACCCAACAAATGGGTTCCGAGTACCACCGCATAGGAACCTCTGCTGCAGGGACGTGCACACATAGACATCAAAGGGGGCTTCAGCCCCTGCCCTTTTACCCGTCTGTAAAACAACTGCCCTCTCCAGACCACGAATGCAGCGTTTGCTATGGTGAAAGAAATGCAAATGCCCTCCTCTCCTTTCCATGCCAGCATTCAGGAGAATTGCTTTTTTCCGAAGTCTCCTGAACTTGAACACAGTAGCCTATTTTGCGTTTAGAAATCCATGTCGTTAGACCATACATCTCCACCAGCTAAAGAGTGCTGGGTTGCGCCCGAAAATAGCTGATCTACAGCGCGTCGCAGCATGACCTGTTGAGAGCTTGTATATCTGCTATTTTTGCCCAAAAGTGCCCTCTTTATATGCTTTATATTTCAGCCCCTGCCCCTCTAACACGGCACGCCCCTGCTCTGCTGTAGTAGGCTGCCATGGTTTAACACTGCACGCCCCTGCTCTGCTGTAGTAGGCGGCCATGGTCTAACACGGCACGCCCCTGCTCTGCTGTAGTAGGCTGCCATGGTCTAACACTGCACGCCCCTGCTCTGCTGTAGTAGGCGGCCATGGTTTAACACTGCACGCCCCTCCTCTGCTGTAGTAGGCTGCCATGGTCTAACACTGCACGCCCCTGCTCTGCTGTAGTAGGCGGCCATGGTTTAACACTGCACGCCCCTGCTCTGCTGTAGTAGGCTGCCATGGTCTAACACTGCACGCCCCTGCTCTGATGTAGTAGGCTGCCATGGTTTAACACTGCACGCCCCTGCTCTGCTGTAGTAGGCGGCCATGGTTTAACACTGCACGCCCCTCCTCTGCTGTAGTAGGCGGCCATGGTTTAACACTGCACGCCCCTGCTCTGCTGTAGTAGGCGGCCATGGTCTAACACGGCACGCCCCTGCTCTGCTGTAGTAGGCTGCCATGGTCTAACATGGCACGCCCCTGCTCTGCTGTAGTAGGCGGCCATGGTTTAACACTGCACGCCCCTCCTCTGCTGTAGTAGGCTGCCATGGTCTAACACTGCACGCCCCTGCTCTGCTGTAGTAGGCGGCCATGGTTTAACACTGCACGCCCCTGCTCTGCTGTAGTAGGCGGCCATGGTTTAACACTGCACGCCCCTCCTCTGCTGTAGTAGGCGGCCATGGTTTAACACTGCACGCCCCTGCTCTGCTGTAGTAGGCTACCATGGTTTAACACTGCACGCCCCTGCTCTGCTGTAGTAGGCGGCCATGGTTTAACACTGCACGCCCCTGCTCTGCTGTAGTAGGCTGCCATGGTTTAACACTGCACGCCCCTGCTCTGCTGTAGTAGGCTACCATGGTTTAACACTGCACGCCCCTGCTCTGCTGTAGTAGGCTGCCATGGTTTAACACTGCACGCCCCTACTCTGCTGTAGTAGGCTGCCATGGTTTAACACTGCACGCCCCTACTCTGCTGTAGTAGGCTGCCATGGTTTAACACTGCACGCCCCTGCTCTGCTGTAGTAGGCTGCCATGGTTTAACACTGCACGCCCCTGCTCTGCTGTAGTAGGCTGCCATGGTCTAACACGGCACGCCCCTGCTCTGCTGTAGTAGGCTGCCATGGTTTAACACTGCACGCCCCTGCTCTGCTGTAGTAGGCTGCCATGGTTTAACACTGCACGCCCCTGCTCTGCTGTAGTAGGCTGCCATGGTTTTCACATAATCTGGCAGAATACTTTGGTCAGTTTATTTGTGGGAACCACTGCACGCCAAAGACATTTTTCTTTTTTAAAAAAAAAAATAATGCTTTCTACTGGAAATAAAGATACATGACCATTTACATCCATTTCTTCTTCTCATTCATACTTTTAGAAAAACTGATCATTGAGCTGGAGGCCAGCGACAAAGACCCTCAGTATTTACAACCATGTGGACAGTGGAGTCAGGGAGAGAGAGTGAGATTATTTGTATTATATTTTGTATTGAACTCAATGTGTATAAATGCCATTGGCCCACAGTTCACTCTTAATCTGTTATTCATTCATTCATATTATGACAGAGAAGGAAGTTCTGGGGCAAGAGCATGTAGCATTTTCACATTTTATTGCCTCTTTCTTAATCATTTATATACAGTATAGGCCTACTGTATATTTCTCCAATGTTTGACCAGTTATGTAGTTTGTTAATTACCTTTTAGTTTTAAGGTGTCATTCATGTATCTTCATTTTAGAGGTATTAAAAAGGTCTTAAACATCCTTAAATATACCCTGTACACTCCTACTGTATGTTGGTTTGATAAAACAATGAGCAACCCTAAGGACTAGAGAACCGCTGTAGTACAATACATTTAGGTTAGCTCTTAGTGTGTTCCTGGTCATTGTTGTAGATTAAATAATCTTCCAAAGATGAAGGAATGACAAAGTGAAGTGTTGAGAATGTATTAAGAATATACAGTAACAACATACAGAGAGTGAGGAACAGGCCTCCTTGCCTGTCCCAGCAGCCCCTCCGGGAGCAAGCCTCCCCAACCCTCTTCTCAGACAGTCCTTAAAGTCTTGTCTTAACAGAGATGCAAATACTAACTGTCCATATAAGGATCTGCGCTAAACATAAGGGCGACACACAAATAAGTATACCTTTGCTGACAGCGTGGAGGAGTCAAGTCAGCTGTTAGATTGACAGCTGCATGAATTAGACTGAGCACATTGGTGAGCAAAGAGACTTAATGGAAGGAAGATAAATACACAATAATGCATATATTTGGCACTGTAGTTGGCATTCTAAAATTCCCATTACATCATATAGTATCAATTTACAATTTAGGCATTTAGCAGATGCTCTTAATCCAGAGCAATTTACAGTAAGCAAGAACAAAAGAACATGGTAAATACAAAGAAAGTAGTTATCTGTGCTATAAAGTCTACACAAAATGCCATCTAAGTTACATAAGTTGAGCCTCATGTTGTATGTATTGTACATGGAAACAAAATGACTAATATCCATCATAACCCAGGATTGTTACTTATTATTACCCTTATAGCTGTCCCAGTGTATTCTAGTACTTATGGCTCTTAAACCATGTGCCTCACACTGTGACAGACTGACCACCAGGGGTCCCCAGAGGTCTACCCTCAGCCCCCTTCTTTACTTCAGAATCAACTTATCACAGCTTACAGTTGTATAAAGTGGGTAGACGTTCATCCTTATCTATAGGCTACATGTTGAGATACTGACAGAATATCTCAATGTCTATGAATCTACACTTCTACTCCATGTACTTATTATACATGTTGAGATACTGACAGGATATCTCAGTGTCTATGAATCTACACTTTTACTCCATGTGCGTCTCAGGCAAATATGGTACTTTTTACTACACGCACTGAACTCATTTGACAGCTTTAGTCACTTTTCAGGTTATTAATTATTATTAATTATTAGCTCTTAAGCCCTATGTTATACTTTGGCTATTTGAAAATAGCCGATCTACACGCTCACAACATGTCACTTCATGATGCGTTGCGAGATCGGCTATTTTAGAACGAATATATTTTAATGCCAATTACTTTTTGTACTTTAGCTCGAGTCAAAAATTAACTTTTTTCAAATTGTGGTATTACTTTTACTAAACCTCTTCTTAAACCTTCTACACTCTGTACTTTGACCACTTTTTTACAATAATTTACATTAAGTTCACGTCATTGTGAGCTTTAGTTTTGGATGCAAACACAGCAGCAAGATTTGTGAGTTGCTGTGATAGGAGAAGGATATCAAACGGAACACAACCACCCTAAAGACTAATCATTGTGTATATTCCTGCACTACCTGCATCCAGTGATCTTGGTACATATAAATTGATCTATTGAAGATTCTGACTTTCAAATGTACATATTTTTTGTTTTGATTGTATTGCTGTATTGTGCTTTCTGCTTTGGCAATGTAAACGTATGTTTTCTCATGCCAATAAAGCCCTTTGAATTGAAATTGAATTGGATGCTGGGGTTGAAATGAAGTGTTTCCTCCAGCAGGTGGCAGTAAAGGGTCAACAGCTCCAGGTCCTCAGTGAGAAAACTCTAGCTAAACGAAAGTAAACAGTGTAAAGTTTGGTGGCAGCGACTCACTCTCTAGAAACCCTTACTTCAACAGCACGTTTTACACACAGACACTGACAACTTCAACTTCAACAAGCTCACAACTCTTGTGAGCTTGTAGATCTGCTATTTTCAGCATGCAACAAAGTGTAAAATGACTCATACTGGATCTCTTGTCCACTAGTCCCTTCCTAACATTTTAGTCTAGTTTTTATTTGTTGACGAAATTATCAGTATATTTAGTCTTAGTTTTAGTCATCATAGGTTAGTTTTCATTTAGTTTCCATTTAGTTTTCGTCAGTGAAAAAAGGTAGTCGACGAACATTTTTAGTTTTAGTCGACGAAAACAACACTGGTGTGTGTACATGTATATGGACGATATGACCATTCTGTCCACAGACAATACGTCAATGATAATGAATGAATGAATGAATTGTCATATATTAATGTGATTGTTCATCATCATAATAATGATATGTGGTTGTGGCTCACGGGCACCCGTAGCAGCCTACATTTAACGACAGTGCCGTAAAGCACTATCGGAGGTTGACAGGTACCCGGTCTGTCTGTACTATGTCTGTACCTGCTAAGAGTTATAATATAATAAATATACTGGAACATACAGTCGTTGTCCGCCTCATCGATACATCACATGGTGTCAGAAAGTAAAAATCGGGAAACGGAAGAAGTGAACGGTGAACGCGATGGCCCAGTTTCAACCTCCACCGCATCTAAGTTTGCAAGGCAATCTTGCTGAAAACTGGAGGAGCTGGATCCAAAGGTTTGAGATATTCTGTGTCGCCAGCGGAGTCGCAGAGAAAGACGAAAAAGTGCAATGTGCTACGTTCCTTCATGTCGCGGGAGAAGAGGCGATTAAAGTTAGCAACACGTTCGTCTTCGCGGCAGCGGAGGGAAATAAACTTGATGCGCTGAAGAAAAAGTTCAAGGACTACTGTGAGCCTAGAAAGAACTTGGCATATATAAGGCACATCTTCTTCACGAGAACTCAGAAGCAGTCGGAGCCAATAGATTCCTATGTGACGGACTTGAAGGACAAGGCGAGAGACTGTGAGTTTGGAGATCTGCACGATTCACTAGTACGTGACCGAATTGTGTGTGGCATAATCAATGACCAAGTGAGAGGCAGACTGCTAAGAGAAGGAGATTTGTCTCTAGAAAAAGCCATTGATATATGCAGAGCAAGTGAATTAACAAGTACTCAAGTCAAAGCACTGACGGAAGAAGTTGAAATGAACACTGTCAAAACGGTCAGAAAAAAAGACTTTAGAGCAAAACCAAGGGCAGAACAGACCGGGGTAAATTGCAATCGATGTGGGTTCAGACATGGAACCAATAGATGCCCTGCTATGGGCCAGATTTGTAACAAATGTCAAAAGAAAAATCACTTTGCCAAAATGTGCAGATCACAGAGTCAGTCAGGCTCATGGAAGCCACAAGACAGATCACAGAGTCAGTCAGGCTCATGGAAGCCACAAGACAGAAGAAGAATGAATGCTTTAGAGCAAAGTGAAGAGGAAGATGACATGTTCATTGGCACGCTCCGTGTGGAGCATGATAAACACATCAGTGTGATGGAGTCTGTTGCATCAGAAAATAAGGAAGAAAAATGGACGGAAAGCCTGAGAATTAATTCAAAAATTGTGACCTTTAAATTGGACACAGGCGCAGACTGTAATGCCATGTCAGTTAACACATTGAATGCTCTTGACGTCAGAGGCAGGCTCAGAGCCAGTAAGAGCAAACTGGTTGCTTTCTTTGGTCAGAAAATAGCACCACTGGGCAAAAGAGCTCTGACATGTGAATATAAAGGCCAAAAGCACAACATTGAGTTTGAAATCACACAAGAAGAGGTACCAGCTATACTGGGCAGGGCCACTTGTGTGAAACTAGGCTTAGTGAAGAGAGTGCATGAAGTGAAAAAAGAGGATGACATCCTTAAAGAGTTTGAGGATCTGTTCGATGGACTGGGTTGCATACCTGGTCAGCACCATATTCAAATTGACCACACTGTCACACCTGTCGTGCATGCTCCCAGGAGGATTCCTGTGGCACTTGGAGACAGAGTAGTGGAGGAACTACACCGCATGGTGAAAATGGGTGTGATAACAAGGCAGACAGAGCCAACTGAGTGGGTCAATAGTATGGTCACTGTTGTGACACCTAAGAAAATCCGTATCTGCATGGATCCAAAGGATTTGAATGAAGCTATTAAACGGGAGCACTACCCATTACTGACTGTAGAGGAAGTAGTTTCCCGTATGCCAAACGCCAAGTACTTCTCTGTGCTAGATGCAAATAAAGGGTTTTGGCAAATCAAACTTGATGAGGAGAGTTCAAAACTCTGCACCTTTAACACCCCAATAGGGAGATACAGGTTCCTGCGGTTGCCGTTTGGGATCTGTTCCGCACCAGAGGTGTTTCAGAGGGCCATTGCTCAGATGATTGAGGGTCTGGAAGGTGTTGTAAATATTATTGATGACGTGCTTGTCTGGGGAGACTCTGTAGAAGAGCATGATCACAGGCTCAGGTTGTTATTGCAGAGAACAAAGGAGAACAACTTGAAATTTAACAGAGACAAGTGCAAAATCAGAACAAACGAAATAAAATACATTGGACACAAACTCAGCGCCAGTGGCCTGAAAGCCGATGATGAAAAGGTCAGAGCAGTGACACAGTTTCCACCACCACAAGACAAGCAGGAATTAATGAGGTTCAATGGCATGATCCAGTATCTCGCTAAGTTTATTCCTAACCTGTCAGAAATCAGTGCTCCTTTAAGAAAGTTACTTGAAGGGGACACAGAGTGGCATTGGGAGGAGCCACAAAAGAAGAGTTTTGAGAAACTCAAAGAGCTGGTCACAAATGCTCCAACTTTGAAGTTTTATGATGTGAATAAACCAGTAACTCTGTCAGTAGATGCCAGCTCAGAAGGCATGGGAGCAGTCCTACTGCAGGAAGGACAGCCGGTAGCGTATGGGTCAAGAGCACTCAGTGACTGTCAGCGCCGGTATGCGCAAATTGAAAAAGAGTTACTTGCCATTGTCTATGGATGTGAGAAGTTTCACCAGTATGTCTATGGAAAAGTCATTCAGGTCGAGAGTGACCATAAGCCACTGGAGAGCATCTTTAAAAAGCCGTTACATCAAGCTCCAATGAGGCTTCAGAGAATGCTGTTGAGGCTGCAAAGATACAGCCTTAAAGTTAGTTATCGTCCAGGCAAGGAGCTTTACATCGCTGACGCGCTGAGCCGCGCATTTCTCAATGAGCAGAAAGAGGAGCTACTGGAAAAAGATTTGGAGGTGAACTTAATCACACTACCAGTGTCAGAGGAGAAACTGCACAAGTTCAGGTCAGCAGCTGCAGAGGACCCCGAAATGCAGTTACTCAAAGACGTCACGCTAAAAGGCTGGCCCAAGGAGAGAAATGCAGTACCAAAACTGATTCAGCCTTATTGGACTTTTAGAGAGGAAGTCACACACACATCTGGGCTGATGTTTAAAGGAGCAAAGCTCATTGTTCCAAGTCAGATGAGACAGGAAATGCTGAGCAAAATACATGAGTCTCACTTAGGCATTGTGAAGTGCAAAGAACGAGCCAGAGACATTCTGTATTGGCCACACATGGCTTCACAAATTGAGAGTCTGGTGTCTCGGTGTGCCACGTGCAAGGAGAACCAGAACAGTAATCCAAGAGAACCTTTGATTTCACACCCACTTCCAGAAAGACCGTGGGAGAAAGTGGGCACGGACCTCTTTCATTACAGAGGAACTGACTTTCTGTTGTGTGTAGATTATTTCTCTAAATTCCCAGAAATAGTGAAACTGAAAAACACCACCAGTAACAGTGTCATAGTAGCACTGAAGTCCATCTTTTCTAGGAATGGAATTTGTGACATTTTAATTAGCGACAATGGGCCTCAGTACGCAAGTGCTGAGTTTAAGAACTTTGCTAACCAGTGGGAGTTCAAACACCTCACGTCCAGTCCTGGTCACGCCCAGTCCAATGGACAAGCGGAGAGGGCAATACAGACTGTAAAAAACCTGTTGAAGAAAGCGGAGGACAGTCATGGTGACCCCTACATTTCACTCTTGGAATATCGCAATACACCACTGGAGGGGCTAGGTTTGTCACCAGCACAGCTGCTAATGGGTACCAGGTACACAGCAAGCTGAGAGAGAAACAGGATAAGCAAAAACTATACTTCGACAGGCAAACCAAAATCTTGCCTGATTTGCACGGAGGAGACAATGTCAGGGTGCAAAAAGGAGAGACCTGGCAGCCAGCTGTGGTCCTGCACCAACATGAGCAGCCAAGATCTTTTGTTGTCCGTACACCTGATGGGAGACAGTACAGGAGGAACCGAAAACATCTGCGGAAAACAAATGAGGAAACTTTTCATGACACTAATGAACAGGACATTGATATGAACTCAGACTCAGAGACACAAGACTGTGACACAAGTGTCAGCCATGAAACACCAGCAGGTTCACCAGAGCACACAGTTGTAGACCGACCAAACACAACTGGTGAACAATCTGAAACACTTTCATATCATACCAGGTCTGGTAGACAGAGTAAACCACCTGTCAGATATGGGTATTGACTGAATATGAATTGATAATTGAATCTGTGGTTCATGAATTGATACTCTGCACTTAAAGGGTGACAATTGCAGGAATGTAAGGTGATTTGTTTTGTTTTATGGGCACTTTTGATTGTTATGTATGAAATAAGAAAAAAAACAAAGACAAAAAAAAAAAACACAGCATAAAAAAATAAAAAAAAAACACAGCATGGAAAAAAAAAAAAAAAAAAGGAAGGAAGGAAAAGAAAAAACATAAAAAGGGGGATGTCATATATTAATGTGATTGTTCATCATCATAATAATGATATGTGGTTGTGGCTCACGGGCACCCGTAGCAGCCTACATTTAACGACAGTGCCGTAAAGCACTATCGGAGGTTGACAGGTACCCGGTCTGTCTGTACTATGTCTGTACCTGCTAAGAGTTATAATATAATAAATATACTGGAACATACAGTCGTTGTCCGCCTCATCGATACATCACATGAATGAATTTTATTTATATAGCACCTTTCCAAACATAAAGTTACAAAGTGCTTTACAGACAGGTTAGAAACAACAATCAAAAACAACATCAAGAACATCAGAAATAACAAAGCATAGAATCACATAAAAAAAACATCAAGGAAACAATAAATATATACATACACATATACATATATATATGTATACATATACATACACATACACATAGGCATACATACATATACACACATACATGTAAAACTGAATTAGGAAAAGCATTTGACATACAGGTGTGTTTTTAAAAGATGTTTAAAAGCGGGCACTGTCTCTGCTTGCCTGAGAGCCATGAAGGGGAGGGCATTCCAGAGCGATGGTGAGCGGGCCGCAAAAGCCCGGCCACCTCGGGTGACAAAGTATAAAATGATAAATGCCCTTGGATGGAGTGACTGTTTCTCTATGGCATCAGGGGCCAAGCTCAATGGAGCAAAAAGTGAGTGTCTACACAAATTGGAGGGAAGAAAAAAGAGATTTGGGACTTACAGAAAAGATGGATAGAATTAAAGTTCTGGGAATTGAACTAGGTGATGGTATGTCCTCCTTCTCTCCTCTATCCCCAGATGAGGTCCTGAAACTAGTCACATCCACTAGACCTACCACCTGTCCTCTCGACCCCGCCCCGTCTCCAATCTTCCAGACCATCGCACCTGACCTGCTCCCCTTCATCACTTCCATTATCAACACCTCAGTAACCTCAGGCTGCGTCCCATCTGCCTTCAAGTCAGCCAGGGTATCACCACTCCTCAAAAAAACAACTCTTGACCCCTCAGATGTCAAGAACTACAGACCGGTATCACTCCTTTCCTTTCTTTCCAAAACCCTTGAACGTGTTGTCTCTAACCAGCTTTCTCTCCATCTCTCAGAGAACAACCTGCTGGATCCCAACCAGTCAGGATTCAAGAAGGCACACTCCACGGAAACTGCACTCCTCGCAGTCACAGAAGCACTACATGCTGCCCAGGCTGCTTCCCACTCTGCAGTCCTGATTCTCCTAGACCTATCGGCGGCATTTGACACAGTGAACCACCAGCTGCTCCTAGGCACCCTAGCTGATCTAGGCATAGGCGGGACGGCGCTGAAGTGGTTCTCCTCCTACCTCTCTGACCGGACTTACCAGGTTTCTTGGAAAGGTTTGCTATCACCCCCCCGCACCCTCCAAACTCGGGTCCCACAGGGATCTGTACTTGGTCCCCTCCTCTTCTCACTGTACACTAAATCCCTTGGCACCATCATCTCTGCTCACAATATATCCTATCACTGCTATGCCGATGACACACAACTGTTTCTATCCTTCCCCCCCTCTGCCACCCAGGTAGAAGAGCGCATCACTGCATGCCTGGCTGACATCTCACAGTGGATGTCTTCCAACCACCTCAAGCTGAACCCAGACAAGACTGAGCTTCTGTTCTTCCCAGCTAAGTCCTGCCCTATGCGGGAGCTAACTATCTCCGTAGACAACGCCCTGGTAAAGTCTGTCCCGACAGCCAGGAACCTTGGTGTTGTCCTGGACAGTCAGCTCTCGTTCAAAACACACATCACAGCTGTCACTAGATCCTGTAGGTTTACACTCTACAACATACGACGAATTAGACCGTTCCTCACCCAGGAGTCAGCCCAGCTCCTAATCCAGACAACAGTCTTGTCAAAACTTGACTATTGCAACTCCCTCCTTACTGGCCTACCGGCATGTGCACTTAAGCCCCTCCAACTGATCCAAAATGCCGCAGCACGCTTGGTCTTCAACCAACCTAAATTCTCACACGTCTCCCCCCTTCTCCGCTCGCTCCATTGGCTCCCGGTCGCTGCCCGCACAGAATACAAAACTCTGATGCTGGCATTCAAAGCAACCAAAGGCATGGCCCCCCCATATCTCACAAGTATGATCGTACCCTACAAACCCTCCCGCTCACTCAGATCAGCCAACGCAGGGAAGCTGGAGGTACCTTCACTAAAAACGCCGGGACAACGCTCCACACGTCCCAAACTCTTCTCCCTTCTGGCTCCAAAACTATGGAATGCACTTCCCATTGCAGTCAGAACTGCAGCCTCACTCCCAATCTTCCGCCGTAGTCTGAAAACCCACCTCTTCAGACTCCACCATGGCCCGTAGCACTTGCCCTAGCCTAGCCCCTTAGATAGCACATTATGTAGACTTAGATAGTATTTTAAACAGACTTATAGCTTGTTATGTAGACAGCTCTAGAATTGCACTTTATGTAGTCATAGCACTTTATAGTACACATGTATAATATATTATATAGTATAGTATGTATAGTTTACATAGATACTCCACTGTTACGTTCTTAGTTTACGCATGATTCATGATAACTACTTTTTATACATGTGATGTATGCCATGCTTTTTGTTATTGCTTAATGTAAGTCGCTCTGGATTAAGAGCGTCTGCTAAATGCCTAAATTGTAAATTGTAAATTGTAAATTGTATGTTAAAGGCTAATTGGGAGACACGACTTCCTAAGATCAAGGGCCTTCTCTGTGGGGCCTTCTCTGTGGAACAGGTTTTTCAGTGAAGATTTGAAGGTAGGAAGTGAGGGGGAGTCTATGTGTTTGGGGAGAGCATTCCAATTGCATTTCCAAGCTGATGTGTTTTAAACTTGTTATGTGCATTGTTTTATTGGTTTTATTCTTTTAATTGTTTTTTTTTCTAATTTTATTTTTTCTATTTTTTTTTGTTCCCCCCCGGCCCCCACACATGTAAAGCGTCTTTGAGTGTCATGAAAAGCGCTATATAAATCCCTATTATTATTATTATTATTATTATTATTATTAAGGGCAAGATTTTAAAATGGGAAGAAAGATAATTTTGTCATTTACAGGTAAGGTTTTAATCATAAAAGCCGAAATGTATGCTTCGCTAACCTATCTGGCAGCCACTTTACCCGTGCCTAGATTCTTCCTCACTCCTCTGAGAAGAACAGTTTTTCAGTTTTTATGGGGTTCTCAGCAGGAGAGGATAAAAAGGGAGATAATGTATAGACCTATTGGATAAAAGAGGGAAAGCTGTGCCAGATTTGGGCATCAAATTGGAAGCTTTGTTTTTAACGCCAATTGTAAACTCTGTCTTAACTGTCAACAAGACTGGTCTTGTTGACAGAACATTAGAAAGTAGACTTACCTGTATTATCCAAATATCCTATGAAGGTGAAACACAAACACAGCTGAAGAATATGTGATTGTAATCAATGTAGATAAGATGTCCTCCTCGTGTGTGTGTGCGTGCGTGCGTGCGTGCGTGCGTGCGTGCGTGCGTGCGTGCGCATGCTGCAAGGTATTTTGTGCTAAATGGGCTCCTGCCGCAAAACAGCAGCAAATGGAATCTGAAAAATATTTTCACTGATTTTTATTTAACTGTAAATGCTGTGGGTCGAGGGTTATTATACCAAAAAGTGAAGCGTCCGGTTATAGTGCCATCCAGCCGCAATTTACAACACTAGAATATTTTATAATGGGATTAATCTAGAGTTACAATACCCTCCAATGACAGCCCATTGATCCAAATTGCATTTCCGATCCGCTTCTATTAAACAACGTTAAACTCACCAACAGCTTGAACATCCTCTTTCAAACGGCAAAGCGTTTGTTTCATAAAAACCCACCGTAGACATGTTATGAGCTACTTTCTGTCAAGAAATTCTGTGCAGGTTATTATTTGGTTTAAGTGGTGGAGGAGGCAGCAGCACAACAACCCGTTAATAAAAACAAGTGCTTCCAAACTCCAACACAATATCACGGCAGAGAATTTCTTGACAGAAAGTAGATCATAACATGTCTACGGAGGGCTTTTATGAAACAAACGCTTTGCAGTTTGAAAGGGGATGTTCAAGCTTTCAATACAGCTGGAATGTTGGTGAGTTTAACGTTGTTTAATTGGATTTTTATGAAACAAACGTTACACATCGACCTGTCCAGCGGTGCCAGAGATTAGTGGCCCAAAGCAATACAAACATACAAACAGAAAGGGCTAAACATTATAGTCGCTGGCCTGGTAGAGATAACTATATATGTGTGAGAAGTAAAGCCCAAAACTACATTTGTTTCACTTTTATTTTCAGTGTGAAGAAATGGCGTCTGCCAGCTGTCTCCTGTCTGAAGAGCAGTTCCTGTGTTCTATCTGTCTGGATGTGTTCACTGATCCAATCAGCACTCCATGTGGACACAACTACTGCAACACCTGCATCACACATTACTGGGACACTAGTGATGTGTGTCAGTGTCCACTGTGTAACAAAACCTTCTGTAATAGACCAGAATTCTCTGTTAACACGAGTGTATAGAAGGGTCCATACAGTTTAGCACGCTTTGTGTTAACACGAGTGTATAGAAGGGTCCATACAGTTTGTTTCCTCAACTTTCATTTCAAATAAATCCATTGAAATGTTGTCCGTAAGAGATGTATTCTGTTGTTAACACCTTAACTTAATGTATTTTCTCTCTCGCTCTCCCCCCCCCCATCTTAAAATATATTTCTGTGTATAATTGTCTATATTTCTTTCTCTGTGGGCTAGATTATATTTTATTTTATGGCATTCAGGGTTAATTTAATCTCAACATTGTAGTTCATTAATGTGCAATATTGATGTATACCAGGAATAAAACAATCTTTTGTCAGTCTTGAACTAATACTAATTAGAACATTTAATTGCAAATAGTAATGCAGTGATTCTGCAATGATTGTTATATTATTGTCTCTTTTATGTACAGTAAATATCAATCATAAGACAGACAAAATAAATCGGCTGTTGTACATAATGTTTATATGACTGTAACTGTGTTTTTCTCAATTCAGACATTAACCACTTGAACCCTAGCATCCTTATTCTGGGGGAATACAACAGAAACCAATGGATTATATATTTCAAGAGTGAGCGAATACAATACAAATCCTAATCATTCTTGCTCCGCACTGGGAGAAAAACAGCATCTGAAAGTTTGATGGGGCATTTTTTACACGCGAGTGCAGTTAGAACTTTTCCATCGCATCTTATGAGAGGAAGGGTTCTTCTGCTGCCAGTATGCCCTCCTCTACTACAGTGAACGGTAGAGGTAGAGGAAGGGTTCTTCTGCTGCCAGTATGCCCTCCTCTACTACAGTGAACGGTAGAGGTAGAGGAAGGGTTCTTCTGCTGCCAGTATGCCCTCCTCTACTACAGTGAACGGTAGAGGTAGAGGAAGGGTTCTTCTGCTGCCAGTATGCCCTCCTCTATATGAGAGGAAGGGTTCTTCTGCTGCCAGTATGCCCTCCTCTATATGAGAGGAAGGGTTCTTCTGCTGCCAGTATGCCCTCCTCTACTACAGTGAACGGTAGAGGTAGAGGAAGGGTTCTTCTGCTGCCAGTATGCCCTCCTCTACTACAGTGAACGGTAGTGAGAGGAAGGGTTCTTCTGCTGCCAGTATGCCCTCCTCTACTACAGTGAACGGTAGAGTGACTGATGTTAGGAAGGGTTCTTCTGCTGCCAGTATGCCCTCCTCTACTACAGTGAACGGTAGAGTGAGGAAGGGTTCTTCTGCTGCCAGTATGCCCTCCTCTACTACAGTGAACGGTAGAGTGACTGATGTTAGGAAGGGTTCTTCTGCTGCCAGTATGCCCTCCTCTACTACAGTGAACGGTAGAGTGAGGAAGGGTTCTTCTGCTGCCAGTATGCCCTCCTCTACTACAGTGAACGGTTCTTCTGCTGCCAGTATGCCCTCCTCTACTACAGTGAACGGTTCTTCTGCTGCCAGTATGCCCTCCTCTACTACAGTGAACGGTAGAGGTAGAGGAAGGGTTCTTCTGCTGCCAGTATGCCCTCCTCGACTACAGTGAACGGTAGAGAGGAAGGGTTCTTCTGCTGCCAGTATGCCCTCCTCTACTACAGTGAACGGTAGAGGTAGAGGAAGGGTTCTTCTGCTGCCAGTATGCCCTCCTCTACTACAGTGAACGGTAGAGTGACTGACATAATGAAATCACACCCGTGTGAACTGGGTGACCATAGCAACCGTGCTAATTTTTTGAGCACGGACAGACAGACAGACAGACAGACAGACAGACAGACAGACACGTAAACTAACAAAGCCAGTTGTAGGAGTGGTTTACACCACTCAAATTCAAACAGGTTGGGGTCATATACAAGACCCTACATGGTCTGTGCCCGCCCCCCCTAAGTGAATTCATTAAACGGAAGCCTGATAGGGGAATCAGTACCAGAGCAACCACTCGAGGAGACTGCGAAGTGCCGCACCGGCAAACAACATTCGGCCAAAATGTCCTCTCGGTACAGGGTTGTGTAGCATGGAATGGCCTTCCTCTGCGTATAAGGGATTGTGCTACATTTCCATCTTTTAAATTTAATCTGAAAAAATGGTTGCTTGAAAACCAAAGCTGAAACCATTCATGATTATTTTAGGTGTATTTATTTTTTATGCTGTGTTCCCTATGTAATGTTATGTAAATGTGCTATATCCGGTGTATTTACTTCCATGTGACGTTCATTAATATGCATTGTCCTGTCCAAATAAACAAACAAAGAAAGAAAGAAGAAAGTAAAAAGCAGGTAAAAGAGTAACGTTTGAGGCAGACTAACATTCTTAACATGCTTAAGAACTAAGCAGAGGAGGGGTTCTCAACGTTTTCGGCTGGGGAAATGCTTTGGCTGTGTCCCGTGACCTCTACCCCGCCCTCCTCCCCAGTCCCAATACAAATTGACCGCTACAATCACCTTAATAGCGAAAATACATCATAATTAAATTCTAAAACCAGATATCATTAAGTAAAGTGTATGCAATGCATACAAATAGTAGAATAATTAATAATAGAATAGTTTACATAGCATCACAATAATCTTAATCACTTCATCCATGTATATGTCGGCTATTCAAAACAGCAGATCTACAAGCTCACAGCGCATCACTTTGGGATACACACTACAAGCTATTTTTTTTAAATTATTTGAAAAATATCGAAAAGGTTTGGATTTTTTTTGTGGGCCTGAAAAGGGATGTATGATGACGTTCATGATACATCATGATAAGCTCACGTCACACGTGTGTGATTTCTTCTTCTTATTTTTGAGTGGTGTAAACCACTCCTACAACTGGCTTTGTTGTGCAGAAAAAATGAGCATGGTTGCTATGTTCACCCTGTTCACCCGGGTGTGATTTCCTTACACTCCTACAACTGGCCTTGTTAGTGCAAAAAAAATGAGCATGGTTGCTACGGTCACCCTGTTCACCCGGGTGTGATTTCATTACGTCAGACTTGAGTGGTGTAAACCACTCCTACAACTGGCTTTGTTAGTCTGTGCAGAAAAAATCACACCCGTGTGAACTGAGTGGTGTAAGGTATTATATAGCCTGATCAGCTCTGATCTGACGTAATGAAATCACACCTGGATGTGATTTCACAACTGGCTTTTTTTGTGCAGAGAAAATGAGCATGGTTGCTACGGTCATCCAGTTCACCCGGGTGTGATTTAATTACGTCAGAAATTATTTTGAACATAGCAACCATGCTCATTTTTTCTGCACACAAAAGCCAGTTGTAGGAGTGGTTTACACCACTCAAAAATGAGCATGGTTGCTATGTTCACCCTGTTCACCCGGGTGTGATTTCATTACGTCAGACATGATTTCATTACGTCAGACAGGCTATATTACACCACTCAGTTCACACGGGTGTGATTTTTTTTTTAGGGACTGGCTTGACGTGACAAAGTCCGTTTATGTTTGTCTTATTCATGCTCCCACAATAACCAGCAGGTCCCCAAATATCAAGTCAATTGACTTGACTTGAAATTACTTTTCCTAAATCATTAAAATCATCTGAAACATTTTCTAAATATGAATTTAGCCCATTTAGACCTGAAAACGATTCTACAAATTATTCTAAATCATGACTGTTTTCTGAAAAACCAATGTTTCTAAAGGTCAGTGGTTCTCAAACGATTTCGTGTCAAGGAGCCCCAGAATTAGGCTATATGTATTTGGCCGCCGACCCCATCTCAAAATATGTTGTTCCAGGGACCCCTCCCAGAAGCAAAGATTTGAGTTAAAAACGTTCGCTCTGAAATAATATATATTCAAAGATTTGTGCCACATTTTCACGATTTTCCAAGAATAGCAGATCTACAGGCTCGTAGCGCGGCACTCGGTGCCGCGCTACGAGCTCGTAGATCTGCTATTTTTCAACAGCTAAAGCATAACATAATGCTTAAAACACCAAAAGGGGTTCCCGTTCAGAATGGATTAGGCATACTTATACCATCTCTCCCTGTTTTCTACCCCACAGGAGTGGACTTCACACCTCCAGACAGCCCATTGTTCAATTTAAAAGACATTGGGCTCTATTTTCGTCCAAGCTAAACAAACCCCTTATCCCTTTTTTACTATTTTGAACATTTTTGAAGAATTAAAATATCCAATCTACAAGCTACAACGTGTCAATGAAGATCGGCTAGTTGAACTACTAGTTGAGTAGTTTTGAGTAGTTTAGGGATAAGGGGTTTAGCATCACAGCAAAAAAAAGGTATTTTTGAAATGAAGTCGACTTGTGTGGTACCTGGCCGTACTTCAGTCGTGCGAGTGTTAAATATATTTTTGGGTCTTCCGAGCCGAACCGAACAAATGTTGGTTGTTCTGGTGTACCGGCGGTGGTTCAGGGACAGAGTGACTGGATAGCAACTGTTAGGTTCCCAGTTCAAACAGAGCAAGACTCTGAACCCCTATTTCTCCCGATGTGCTGGTTGGTGCCTTGCATGGTTTCCTCTGCCATCGGTGTTGTGTGAATGTGTGTGTGAATGGGTGAATGTAATGCACAATCTACAGTATGTAATGCACCTTGGATAAAGGCGCTATATATGCACCATTTACCATTTAAGACATCACGCACGAGGTAAGCCAATGTATCAACCAATATCTTTTTTACATTGGCATTTATTCAGAGCTGTCTTTCTGCATCCTCCTCCTTGTCCTCCTGTTGTTTGAGTCTGTAGTCTCTCACCGACCCTCCTCCTCCTTCATGTCCTCCTGTTGTTTGAGTCTGTAGTCTCTCACCGATCCTCCTCCTCCTCCTTGTCCTCCTGTTGTTTGAGTCTGTAGTCTCTCACCGATCCTCCTCCTTCATGTCCTCCTGTTGTTTGAGTCCGTAGTCTCCTACTGATCCTCCTTCATGTCCTCCTGTTGTTTGAGTCTGTAGTCTCTCACCGATCCTCCTCCTCCTTGTCCTCCTGTTGTTTGAGTCTGTAGTCTCTCACCGATCCTCCTCCTCCTTGTCCTCCTGTTGTTTGAGTCTGTAGTCTCTCACCGATCCTCCTCCTCATTGTCCTCCTGTTGTTTGAGTCTGTAGTCTCTCACCGATCCTCCTCCTCCTTGTCCTCCTGTTGTTTGAGTCTGTAGTCTCTCACCGATCCTCCTCCTCCTTCATGTCCTCCTGTTGTTTGAGTCCGTAGTCTCCTACTGATCCTCCTTCATGTCCTCCTGTTGTTTGAGTCTGTAGTCTCTCACCGATCCTCCTCCTCCTTGTCCTCCTGTTGTTTGAGTCTGTAGTCTCTCACCGATCCTCCTCCTCATTGTCCTCCTGTTGTTTGAGTCTGTAGTCTCTCACCGATCCTCCTCCTCCTTGTCCTCCTGTTGTTTGAGTCTGTAGTCTCTCACCGATCCTCCTCCTCATTGTCCTCCTGTTGTTTGAGTCTGTAGTCTCTCACCGATCCTCCTCCTCATTGTCCTCCTGTTGTTTGAGTCTGTAGTCTCTCACCGATCCTCCTCCTCCTTCATGTCCTCCTGTTGTTTGAGTCTGTAGTCTCTCACCGATCCTCCTCCTCATTGTCCTCCTGTTGTTTGAGTCTGTAGTCTCTCACCGATCCTCCTCCTCATTGTCCTCCTGTTGTTTGAGTCTGTAGTCTCTCACCGATCCTCCTCCTCCTTCATGTCCTCCTGTTGTTTGAGTCTGTAGTCTCTCACCGATCCTCCTCCTCCTTCATGTCCTCCTGTTGTTTGAGTCTGTAGTCTCTCACCGATCCTCCTCCTCATTGTCCTCCTGTTGTTTGAGTCTGTAGTCTCCTACTGATCCTCCTTGTCTTCCTGTTGTTTGAGTCTGTAGTCTCCTACTGATCCTCCTTGTCTTCCTGTTGTTTGAGTCTGTAGTCTCCTACTGATCCTCCTCCTCCTTGTCTTCCTGTTGTTTGAGTCTGTAGTCTCTCACCGCCGCTCTCAGGGCGTCCTCCGCGAGCATGGAGCAGTGCAGCTTGACCGGCGGGAGGCGCAGTTCCTTGGCGATGTCGGTGTTGTGGATGCGGAGGGACTCGTCCAGCGACTTCCCCTTCATCCACTCGGTCGCCAGGGAGCTGGAGGCGATGGCCGAGCCGCAGCCGAACGTCTTGAACTTGGCGTCCACGATGCGTCCGTCGTCGTCCACCTGGATCTGAAGCTTCATGACGTCGCCGCACGCCGGCGAGCCCACCACGCCGGTGCCCACGTTCTTGGACTTCCTGTCGAGGGAGCCCACGTTCCTGGGGTTCTCGAAGTGGTCCAGCACGTTCTTGTGATACGCGCAGAGTGGCTTGAGGAGCTCCGGGGACAACAGCCGCCTTCCGAATAGGCCCACTAAGGGGGATCCGAATCTCCGTAAGGACGGCAGCGACATTTCTCTGTATACCCGTAGCGCCCTGGAGGTCGACGTATAAATGTGTTTCCACCTGCCAAAGCCTTATATGGGCTGATGATGTCACACAACGCAAAGCTGACAATGCCAATTTCAAACGGCATCTCCTGATTATGGGTCTCGATGTCACCGTTTCTCAACGCTGGGTCTGGGGACCACCAGGTCTGTAACTCTGGGTCTGGGGACCACCAGGTCTGTAACTCTGGGTCTGGGGACCACCAGGTCTGTAACTCTGGGTCTGGGGACCACCAGGTCTGTAACTCTGAGAGTGTAACGTTTGGTTCCACTCTCAGAACCTTAGGGGTTCTGAGAGTGGAACCAAACGAACGAACCCTTACGTGTTCTGAGAGTGTAACAAATGGAACCAAACGAACCCTTACGGGTCCGTTTGGTTCCATTTGTTACACTCTCAGAGCCAAATGAACACGGACGATTTTTACAGTGTGGATTGGGGGTCCGTCCCATGGGGTGTGCGGTCCACTAGTGCAGTGGTTTAGTGGCTCAAATCTGACATTTGAGCCACGGACAGGGCTCGACGCTTAGCATTTTTCCAAGTAGCACGTGTGCGACTAAGTTGAAAAATCTAGTAGCACACAAATTATTTTAGGAGCACGATGAAAAGTTATCAAATAATGTGTTTTTGAGGGGCGCTAGCCCCTCCTATATACAGCTGTAGTCCCCACACGTCTCAATATCTTGACAATGAAAGGAGAAATTAGGTCAAAATTCCGCTAAATATGACGTAAATTAAACATCAAAACATTAAACGCCATTGACATTGAAAGGACAATGTATGTCATATGTAAACGAGCAAATCAGCTAACCAATCACAGGCAACAGGCATTCTGATTGGCCAATATGAGATGATTCATGATGATGTATGATGATAAGAGCGCCCCTCACTTCACACAGGTGTGATTTTTCTTTAATACAGTGATATGAGGTAGGGGGCGGGCAATATGAAAAATCTTTCAGAAATGATCACAATATTGATATTCATCTGGATTTGTTTGTTTTTATATAATCTATATAATCAATTTGTTTTTATGCTGATAGTCTATTAGTTTTTTATGCAAATAGATAGAGGGATAGATGGATAGATAATCAATTCATTTTATGTTGCTCATGTATGGACAGACAGACTTTCTATCCGTTTTTATCCTGCTGTTCTATCGTGTGAGATTCGGTGCAGGGCGCAGGCTACTCGATGGTACTATTAGTATTGTAACATTCTCCTTGGCTTTGACTGCTTCAGTTCAGACCATCGTACATAGGCTATACACCTCGGCGTGGTGGAAGGAGGTAGTGGGGGGATCTTTGCCTTTTTTCCGTCGCTCGTTATGCAGGCTACTGACTTAATATGTACCCAGCCAAGTCGGTCATTCGTATTATCATTTGCGCTGCGCACACGATTTTGTAAGCGAGGTGCTGAGCGATGGTTGTTTTGGTAGAATCCGTGCACACGTGCACTCTTTGCGTGCACGGCCGCACGCTGTTTCACCCACGTTTGGTTAAAAGTTATAGAGTGATGTTTGAACATTAAACTTTCCAAATAACTTTAGTATTCAACGTGTCGGGGTCCTAGCAACTCCCTCTGTGCTATCATGCTATCCTGCTGCGTTCGCTGCTGACAGGGAAGAGAAGTACTGAACAGCAACACATGGAGGGGCGGGGCGGTGGGAGCAAAAGGGACAGATCTTCAAATGAACGCCGCATTGAGTCTCGACACGTTGTTAGCTTGTAGATCTGCTCTTTTTGGCGAACGACACCGCCGTACTATATAAATATAAATGTAGGTATAGAACCGCGACTATAGACTGTGCACTTGCTGTAGAGCCTTGTCTTTATCACGATTGAACGGTCAAATTCTGTAGTCGCACGGGTGCTACAAAGTGAATTTGACAAATCGCACGGTGATATTTTAACTCGCAAATGCGAGTACCTAGTCGCACTGTCGAGCCCTGGCCACGGACCACCATCTGACGAGACTTAGCCTCTCAGACCCAAAACGTAGAATATTTTGTTTTTGTTGAATACGATTTTGCCATGCTGCATTGATGCACCATAGAGAGACAAACGTTGATCGAAATACCAAAATTGTTCGACATTCTCTAAATGTGTAGAGAACACGCCCACAGAGATCCTGAGCTCTTGTAGATTAAGTAATGATTTTTCTAATGAGTAGAAGAGCCTACAGGAAATACGTTGCCTGCGACCATGAGACCCGTTTCTGAATCGGTCTATAGGCCTATACAGATTGTGTCCCCACACGTCTCATATTTGCCCTTGACAATGAAAGGAGAAATTAGGTCATATGTGCCTCAAATATGATGTACATTTGTGGCAACACGAACATTGACAGTGAAGGGAAAATTGACGTCATATGTATACGAGCAAATCGGCTAACCAATCACGTAAATTCAGTTGTTACACATAGACTTCTTATTGGTTTGTCCCTAATTGGGGACAAAATGTCCAATAAATGTCCCCTTCATTGTCAATGGCAAATATCACAGGCATATTACTTACGTTTTTGTGAGGAATATCTTCCAGAGAAAAAAGAGATTTTTCAAGTTGGGGGGTATTTATATGCAAATATCCTGGCCAATGGCATTGTAAGACTAAACAATAGGACCCAATGAGGATTTAGAGGTGAGAAAATGTTGCTGTCGCTGGGTCTTACAGGGATAATTATTAATGTTTGTGTTGCCACAAATCAACGTCATATTTGGCGGACATTTGACCTAATTTGAAATTATCTAACATGAATCTATGATTATATTGGGAGAAAGAGTTTTTTTTTCTTCAAAAAAAGTGTACAGAAAGTCCACCTGTTCATTAAAGGGGAAAACCACCCATTTTCAACATTTTACTATGTCATTAATATACCTTAGAGCTGTTGTGTGGAAATAATAAAAAAGTCCCCCCATTTTGTGTTTCCTAGAACTGTAATTATGAAAAAAATCATTAACATGGTGAAACACATCTTGATGACATCATCAAGATGTGTTTCACCATGTTAATGATTTTTTTCAGACCTCTAGTTCTAGGAAACACAGAATGGGGGGACTTTTTTATTATTTCCACACAACAGCTCTAAGGTATATTAATGACATAGTAAAATGTTGAAAATGAGTGGAATGCCCCTTTAAGTATACCTGGATTTCACCTTGGCACCGCCCACCTGAACTTAAGCCTCGCCCACAGCGATAATGGTTTGATAATGGTGGGGTTATGGGGAGGGGATGATTTCATGTTGTCACCAAAGTGGTGTATTTTTTATTTGGGCCTTTTGACTCAAAGGCTTTCAGCTTTCAGGAAGAAACCAAAAATACAAGACATATATTTGAATATGATAACCACACCTGGGGGTCTATTAGAGTAATGTTAACTCCATAGACACATACAAAACACCTGGGGGTCTATTAGAGTAATGTTAACTCCATAGACACATACAAAACACCTGGGGGTCTATTAGAGTAATGTTAACTCCATAGACACATACAAAACACCTGGGGGTCTATTAGAGTAATGTTAACTCCATAGACACATACAAAACACCTGGGGGTGTATTAGAGTAATGTTAACTCCATAGACACATACAAAACACCTGGGGGTGTATTAGAGTAATGTTAACTCCATAGACACATACAAAACACCTGGGGGTCTAATTAGAGTAATATTAACTCCATAGACACATACAGAACACCTGGGGGTCTAATTAGAGTAATGTTAACTCCATTCAGTTAACACATTCAGTTCAGGTGGATCACCACGCATCACCGAGTGGGCCGGTGGGCGTGGCCACATAAAAACGACATTTTAACAAATACTGCACACTTTGTTGTTTTAGGGTGGGAAAAAAATCACAGAACTCCATCTTTCCATAGACACAAACAACAACAACAACATCTTTCCATAGACACAAACAACAACAGAAAAAGTACAAACATCCAAACGGCACTCCATCTTTACCCAAAGTGTTGCAACTTTTGGTTTACGAAATATAACTCATATACGGCTGCATGTCCTCTTTTTCTACCTCTGGTATGTCCACTCCCCTGCCTTTGCTCTGCTGATCCGATTCGACCTGGTCCAGGAGCCTGTTGGCCGCGGGGTTGTGCGGCACCTCCCCGAGCACCAGCGTCAGGTCGTCGAGGGCCTCCGGAAAGTTTCCCAGGTTCCTGCGAACTTCGGCGCGGCGCAGCAAGGCCTTCAGGTTGCGCGGCTCCTGCTCCAGCACGGTCTGGCAGTCGCTCATGGCGTCGCCCCACCGCCTCAGTTTGATGAGCGCCTGGGCGCGGTTGTTGAACGCCACCGCCGTCGGCACAACGTCTATGCTCCTGGAGTAGTCGGCGAGCGCCCGCGCGTACAGGCCGTCCCTGTAGGCATCGTTGCCGCGGTCCTTTTCGTGGACCGCGCGAGCGAGCGCCTGCTCGTCGAGCCACGCCGGCGCGGCGTCGGCGGGCGGCTCTTCTTCTTCTTCCATCGTCACGTCGTCCGAATCGACGTTTTTTCCGCGTTCCTTCTCCGTGTCCGGTCTACTCGGAGACGGGACGGTAGGGCAGCCGTCGATGCTGCCGATCTCCACTTCTCTGCGGTGGTTCGTCTCCGAGTCGCCAGACGTCGCCGCCATTTCCTCCATTTCCTCGTCACCTTCCACATCGGTGAGCGGAACGATCCTCCTGTGTTTGGCCGGCGAGACGGAAACGTTGGTCAGGTGTAAAACCAAAACCTCCCCCAGCTCTCTCTCGGCCGCCCAGTTGTTTGGGTCGCACCTCAGCAGCGCCCGCAGGTCGTAAATGCACGCCGGGTAGTCCCGCAGGCCTTTGTGAGCCATGGCTCGTCGGTAGATTGTCTTCGTGGCTTTCTCCAGCCCGAGCGACACGTCGCAGTCCTGTTTGGCCTCTGCGAACCTCCCCAGCTTCAGGTAGCAGTGGGCCCTGTTGGTGTAAACAATAGGGTCGTTGGGCGTAATCTCGAGGCATCGACTGTACTTCACCACGGCATCCTGGTATTGTCCGTTCTTCACAAAGTCCTTTCCTTCTTGCTTCAAGGACGCGAAAGTATCTTCACCGAAGTCGTCGTTCTCCTCCTCTATGAGGATTTTCTTGCCTTTGTTCCGGTGCTCTGATTGGCCTTCTCTTATCTTCTCCTCAACTTCAGCCAGAAGTTTAATAGTTTCACGATCCTTTGGATGTTCACGAAGCAGAGATCTCAGGTCCTCGGCAGCCATCGCGAAGTTCCTCAAGTTCTTGTGAACTTTGGCACGACAGTACAGGGCCTTGACGTTGCCCGGTTCCAGCTCCAACGCCTTCTGGCAGTCATCCATGGCACTGTGCCAGTCTTCCTGTTTAATGTGTGCCATGGCTTTGTTGCTGTACGCTGTCACAGTTGGTGTAACGTCTATACTCCTGGAGTAATAAATAACCGCCTTCCTATAGTCGCCAGCTCTGTAAGCATCGTTGCCTTTGTTCCTTTCATCGTTTGCCACATTCTCCTGATGCAGAGTCTGCGATTTCACGTCAACCGTGGATTCGATCTCGGGATGGCCGGAGCATGTGACGGCAGAAGGGTCTTCCATTGTGACGTCCGCATCGACTTTTTCACATTCTTTTTCGGGATCAAATTTGTCCCCTTCTCGGGAGTCGCGGGGGACGGCCTTCTTTGAGGAGTTCTCAAGTTGTGGATTCTGTCCGAGTGGAATGGAGAAATGGCTCCGTATAGGAGGGACTTTAGGAGGCTCTTTTAGCGTTGCTTCACACTGCCTCTTTTTCTCGTCCCAGTACCGAGGGGAGAGAACGACCTCACCCCACACGTCTTCGGGGACGCTGGAAAGTCTGGCCACCGGATTGTCCTTTCTGAGGGATTGGTTCCTGGGGTCCAGTCTCCGCAGGTGGTCCTCGCAGTGCCGGACCAGATCGGGGAAAGCGCCCTCGGCTCCAGAACTCAGCCGCGTCAGTATCTTCTCCAGGTATCTCACGTCTTTGCACCTTGCGATGTACGCGTAACTCATGTGCTCCACGGGAATCTTTCCGTGACGGCTGTCGTTGGGCGAGATCGGCGCGTCTCCATTCAGAACGGAGTAACCTGTTTTGTCTGAAATGGGATTATAGTAACCAGGTCCTTGCATCCTTCCCTGGAAACCGAAAGTCGCAGACGAGAACAAATCTATTGGGCAACGATAGAAAACATGTAACATGCCATAAGTGACAACAGGTATACCTCTTCAAATCACTGATATAATTGAATGTCTACATCTTATAGGCTGATCAAGCTTGGTCTGACGTCATTCACTACACAAACCATCACCTGACAATGCTCTCAAAGGACAAAAAAGACCAATCTCTGCACCATGGGGGTCCGGGCCTTCTGCTCAGCTGCTCCTGGGCTGTACTATGGGTGACCGGGCCTTCTGCTCAGCTGCTCCTGGGCTGTACTATGGGGGCCCGGGCCTTCTGCTCAGGTGCTCCTGGGCTGTACTATGGGGGACCGGGCCTTCTGCTCAGCTGCTCCTGGGCTGTACTATGGGGGACCGGGCCTTCTGCTCAGCTGCTCCTGGGCTGTACTATGGGCGACCGGGCCTTCTGCTCAGGTGCTCCTGGGCTGTGGAATGCCCTCCCAGACCACCCGAGAGCACCACGATCTGTGGACGCTTTTAAAAGGGGATGTTACTGACGTTTATCAGATTTAGAACACTTTAGAACACTTGTGGTTTTAGATATTTTAGATTTTAGGAGTGAGCCCAGTGTCTCTGATGTCACATCGACACTGGGCTCACTTCCTTCCTGGACTACAATTCCCATAACGCTTTGGTGCACTGCTCCTCATTGTGGTTAAGGGGAGGGCTGACTTACTGAGACAACATGTAGTCCATGACATCAGAGACAAAAGGCCTGGCTCCATATATGGAGCTGGCCTGTTCTGACATTCACATTCACAATAGGGCATTAAGCAACTAGTCGACTAGTTTACTAGTCGACTAGTAAATCCACTAGTCGACCTTGTTGGTACTAGTTGACTAGTTGATAAGAAAAATAAAATAAAATAAAAGTGTATTTCTTTCCCCGATTTTGTAGGACTCAAGATCAGGTAGATTATAGTTATAGTCACCATGTACACCGTTTTTCAATGTACAAATATTTCCAAAAAAATAAAAATAAATAATTTTTTTTAATTTATTTTATTTTTTACATAATAGGTAGTTAAACAACTAGTCGACTAGTCGTCTAGTAAACTAGGCAACTAGTCAACTAGTAAAAATGACTAGAACATTCCACTCCATATTTGGGCATGCCTGACACAGAACTCCATATATAGGAATAAAGGAACACAGAGAGACAGATACAGAAATCTCCATACGGCATAAAAGGGACACAGACAGATGGGTGGAACGGGTACTCTGACACGGGTACAGCGGGTATTGTATAGCCGTTTGGGGCATCATGGATCTCCAACTTCCCATAAAGACTAACCTACGCACCATGGGTGACCGGGCCTTCTGCTCGGTCGCCCCCGGACTGCCCTCTCCCTGCCCACCTGAGAGGCCCACAGTCGGTCGACACTTTTAAGAGAGGACTAAAAACTTTCCTTTTTACCAAAGCATTTGTATAGCCTTGCCCTTATGTTTTAAATGTTCCTGTTCTATTAGATGTGTTTAATGGTGTGTTGTTTCTTTTGCTTTTATTCATTTGCTGTAGCACTTTGAGATTCTGATGAATATAAAGTGCGTTATAAATAAAATCCATTGTTATTATTATTATCGTTACCGACTCGGTGCTCTACAGCCGGGCACCGGTCTAGTTTCCTATCCACCTTTTTCCCCGCCAAGGTACTGGCGCTCCTTGTGTGTGTGCTTTGCTTCCTTCAGGCAGTGTTGCCATGTCTGTCTGCTTATTATAAGCAACCTTTTTTGAGTGGTGCAACCACTCCAAGGAACAGCAATGTCCGTGTTCAACCGTGTTTGTGTGTGACTATGTGACTATGTGACTATGAGCACCAGTACCAATGAGTACCAGCACCTGTTGTGCCAGAACCAGAGAGAGAGAGATAGTGCTGCACTGTTGCCAGCTAATGAGAGAGAGAGAGAGAGAGAGAGAGGGGGGGGGGGGGGGGGGGGGGGGGTTGCACCACTCAGTTCACACAGGTGTAATTTTTTTTTCTGTAAAGTCACTTGCAAATAAATTATTGGTAGTAGCTGGTTGTGTTTTTTTGGGCTTGATTCTAAAGTGTAAAGTAGTTGCTTATTTGGGCTTGCTTCCTAATGTTGTTTAAACCAGTGGTTCCCACATTTCTTCACCTCAAGGAACCCCAGATTAATATGTAATTGTCCACAGACATCCATCTGGAAATATCCGTGCCTTTTTATTAAAATTATTAAAAAATATTTCGATTTATTCTCAATATGTTTTTAAATAACGGATGTACAACCTCACAATGTGTCGCTGTGAGCTTGTAGATCAGCTATTTTCATTTGTGCTTGTTTCTCTTGTGCACAGCAAAAGAAACTTACAGTTGGAGGCCATCGATATTGTCCTTTTCTTTTTGCTGAGGTTTGCGTGATCTGCGACAAACCCCTTTTGGTGTTTTAAACATTATGTTATAATTTAGCTATTGAAAAATAGCAGATCTACAAGCTCGTAGCGCGCCACTCGGTGGCGCGCTTGTAGGTCTGCTATTTTTGAAAAATCGTGAAAATATTTATTTCAGAAAACTGGAGGATTTAGAAGGATTTTTTTTTAAATGTTGAGGTCAGGCCTAAATGGGTCAAATGATAAGGGACAATATCGGTGGCACCCAACTGTATGCACACACAAACAAACGCAAAGACTTATGGGTAATAGGAAAAAGGTGGATAATGAAGATGTATTTGTTTCCCTGCACAAAAGAGGGAAGTAAAAACACACCAAAACTAAATAAACTAATCGGTATCAGCATTGGTTATCGGCTAAATTGATATTTTAAACATCTGTATCGGTCAGGAGGTTTCCATATCGATATCGGTACATCCATAATTATTGTTTTATTTTATTCGGGCCATCAGAACAAACTTTATAGGTGCAAAGGTGGATTGATTGATTGATTGATTGATTGATTGATTGATTGATTGAATACTTCATTAGACAGAAATGTAAACACCACGTGCGGTACAGTCAGCCTTTAAAAGGGCCACTGTAAGGAAGACTCTGACTAGGACGTTGGGCTATATGACATATGACATGTTTAGTATGACAATCCCTATATTTGGGCCCGAGCCGACCTAGTGCTGATATCAGATAGATATGGTAGAACCATATATGGATAGATCTAACTGGCTTAGTCATCGTGACAAGTCTGGTCGGAGAATATATAGAGGGTCGGCTTCAGGGAGAAGGCAGAAGTCGAAGCATCCTGGTTTAAGTTCTAACCGGACACCACTGCGGGGGTCCTAACCTAAGTAATCAGCAATAGAGCCTTGAGCTATTTTATATGGTCCTTCGGAAGCACGGATTAGGGCTTACCGCAGTAACGGGATGCTGAAGTCTTCCAGACACATAAGAACCAAGGTATCTGGCTTTACAACCCATATGCCTTGAATAGCTTCTATTACTTTTGGCACGAGTCTTCTAGATGAGACAGAATAACTGGCTAATGGTTAAGCAATTCGTAGAGCATTGAAGTAGAGGTACGGCAACAGGCCAGCTCTTCGGAGAATGAGGCTGGCGCGAGCAGCCAATTGGAGAATTGGGGCCTGGAAAGTGATGGCCGGATAGCCGCGGGACGGTCGATTTCGGAAGCTCCAGCGGCAAATTAAAGATTTAGTAGGTGAGCAGACTCGCTTGACTAATTTGATATCGTCATCAGGCCTTGGAAGTTATAGTGACCCTGGCCAACCCCTGACTCAGTGGCAAGATTCTAACCAGATGGTAACCCAGTTGCTGCCAGAGTCTGAACACTCTGGCAGTCCTGGCTGCTCCGCAGGTGAGCAGCAGTATCTCGAAGTTGTGAGATCCACTCTGTTACCGCCAGAGCATGAACGCTCTGGCGGTCCTGGCTGCTCCTTAGGTGAGCAGCAGCGTCTCGAATCTGTGAGATCCACTCTGTTGCCGCCAGAGCATGAACGGTGAACGCTCTGGCGGTCCTGGCTGCTCCTTAGGTGAGCAGCAGCGTCTCGAAGCTGTGAGACCCACCCAGTTGTCGCCGTCAGAGCACGAACGCTCTGTCGGTCCTGGCTGCTCCGTAGGTGAGCAGCAGCGTCTCGAAGCTGTGAGACCCACCCGGTTACCAGAATCTGGATGCAAGAATCTCTGAGCCGTGAGACCTCTCCGGCCCTTAGAGTCGGAGAGCACTGGTGATGTGCAGGAAAGAGAGAGCACTGGTGATGTGCAGGAAAGAGAGAGCACTGGTGATGTGCAGAGCACTGGTGATGTGCAGGAAAGAGAGAGCACTGGTGATGTGCAGAGCACTGGTGATGTACAGGAGAGAGAGCACTGGTGATGTGCAGAGCACTGGTGATGTGCAGGAGAGATGGAGCACTGGTGATGTGCAGGAGAGAGAGACTATCGGTCTTAGAGGGAGAGAACTGGTGATGTGCAGGAGAGAGAGAGAGAGCACTGGACATGATCACCTCCCTGAAAGTAGCCAGGGTTGAAGTGATGGCGTCGTGTTGTAGACGCCAGGGTTGACGTGATGGCGTGGTGTTGTAGACGCCAGGGTTGAAGTGATGGCGTCGTGTTGTAGACGCCAGGGTTGACGTGATGGCGTCGTGTTGTAAACGCCAGGGTTGAAGTGATGGCGTCGTGTTGTAGACGCCAGGGTTGACGTGATGGCGTCGTGTTGTAAACGCCAGGGTTGAAGTGATGGCGTCGTGTTGTAGACGCCAGGGTCGAAGTGGTGGCGTGGTGTTGTAGAAGCCTGGGTCCGAAGTTGTGGACCACCCTTGATACGATCAAGAGGGCGTTACTTCAAACTGGAACTGCATGTGTTGGCTGACTCTGACCCATTGACAGGGAACGCCCTTAATGGGTGGCATGTGATTTGATCTTGAGGTTTTTATGACCCACCGTAACATCAAAGGAAGAAAGCGGGAAGCTTGGACGCCCTCAATGGGGTGGCTTGAATGGCTGACGTTTGCTGTTCAAGCCTCAGTATGCTTGTATTGGGGTGGCCTGAGGGGTCTACTGTTCAAGCCTTCTTGATATGGTACAGATTTCCATGAGAAATCTGGGGGTGGCGATGAATGTAACGAAGGCTTTCACCTAGAGCTTAACGAAGGCTTTCACCTAGAGCTTCATGTGTCATCGTGTAACGAAGGCTTTCACCTAGAGCTTTATATGTCATTGTGTAACGAAGGCTTTCACCTAGAGCTTCATGTGTCATTGTGTAACGAAGGCTTTCACCTAGAGCTTCATGTGTCATCGTGTAACGAAGGCTTTCACCTAGAGCTTCATGTGTCATTGTGTAACGAAGGCTTTCACCTAGAGCTTTATATGTCATTGTGTAACGAAGGCTTTCACCTAGAGCTTTATATGTCATTGTGTAACGAAGGCTTTCACCTAGAGCATAACGAAGGCTTTCACCTAGAGCTTTATATGTCATTGTGTAACGAAGGCTTTCACCTAGAGCTTTATATGTCATTGTGTAACGAAGGCTTTCACCTAGAGCTTTATATGTCATTGTGTAACGAAGGCTTTCACCTAGAGCTTTATATGTCATTGTGTAACGAAGGCTTTCACCTAGAGCTTTATATGTCATTGTGTAACGAAGGCTTTCACCTAGAGCATAACGAAGGCTTTCACCTAGAGCTTCATGTGTCATTGTGTAACGAAGGCTTTCACCTAGAGCTTTATATGTCATTGTGTAACGAAGGCTTTCACCTAGAGCTTTATATGTCATTGTGTAACGAAGGCTTTCACCTAGAGCATAACGAAGGCTTTCACCTAGAGCTTTATATGTCATTGTGTAACGAAGGCTTTCACCTAGAGCTTTATATGTCATTGTGTAACGAAGGCTTTCACCTAGAGCTTTATATGTCATTGTGTAACGAAGGCTTTCACCTAGAGCTTTATATGTCATTGTGTAACGAAGGCTTTCACCTAGAGCTTTATATGTCATTGTGTAACGAAGGCTTTCACCTAGAGCATAACGAAGGCTTTCACCTAGAGCTTCATGTGTCATTGTGTAACGAAGGCTTTCACCTAGAGCTTTATATGTCATTGTGTAACGAAGGCTTTCACCTAGAGCTTTATATGTCATTGTGTAACGAAGGCTTTCACCTAGAGCTTTATATGTCATTGTGTAACGAAGGCTTTCACCTAGAGCTTTATATGTCATTGTGTAACGAAGGCTTTCACCTAGAGCTTTATATGTCATTGTGTAACGAAGGCTTTCACCTAGAGCTTCATGTGTCATTGTGTAACGAAGGCTTTCACCTAGAGCATAACGAAGGCTTTCACCTAGAGCTTAACGAAGGCTTTCACCTAGAGCTTCATGTGTCATTGTGTAACGAAGGCTTTCACCTAGAGCTTTATATGTCATTGTGTAAGGAAAGGCTTTCACCTAGAGCATAACGAAGGCTTTCACCTAGAGCTTCATGTGTCATCGTGTAACGAAGGCTTTCACCTAGAGCTTTAGATGTCATTAGGGCCAGAAGGCTCTGGTGGATATCAGGAGAGCATTGTCTGGACAGCATGATGATGCAAGGGCATCGGAGCTATATCAACCCTCCCATAGATGTTGGAGCAGTCGGAGGACGGCAGAGGCTTCGTTCACCGATAGGATATCAAGATGAAAGTGCAAGCTGACAGACCAGAAGTCCAGGTTCATAGGGACCGAAGTAGTCCAGCAAGGAGGCTGGACGGTCACTCTTTCAGAAATGACCATGAGCATAACCGGAGACGAACAGTCATCATGCATGGTACGGTAGTAGCACCCAATTCTGCCGATCGTACACCAAGTAACCAGCAAGACGGCAAGAAGCCGTATTGTCAGTACTGTAATAGCGGCACACACCATCTTGGGGTATGCGGCAGGTTCAAACGACTGAGTTTAATGGCGAAACGGGATTTGATATGACAGATGAAGCTGTGTTATCAGCAATGGACGTCGTCATCAGGCAAGAAACTGTGAACTGTTTGAGAACAGGATAAATTGTCTTTGTGGATGTGCTATGACCTGCAGACAGAGCTACACAGTAAAAAAGAAAATCCTTTGTGCGCATTTAACTCTGAGGCCTGACTCACACCTTCGCATCTAGCATACAACACTGATGCATGCTAGATGTATACAAAGGGTTTGTTTACATCTTGCCCCAATGCATTTCCAATGGAAGTCACATGGTTTGACACAACATTTGTGTTGTACGGCTTTCGGCTGTGTTTAGACTGCCCCCCTCCCCCTCATACAACAAAAATGTTGTGTCAAACCTTGTGACTCCCATTGGAAATGAATTGCGAGCTTGCATCAGTAAACAAGTCTCATGCATCAATCTGTTGTGCACGTGTGAGTCAGGCCTGAGAGTGAAGAAATGAGCCCAAAATGGTCAATTTCCTCAACTCTCAAAGAGTTAAATGAGCACTCAGGATTCCACTGTGCAGCCTGTGGGTTTGTTGAGGCTATCTCTTGGAACCGCTCCCTCTAAAAGGCACAACATCGTAAACGTCTGACAAAATCTATTAAGGGTAAGAACAGTTTAGAAACGTTCTACTATGTGTGGGCTGACCGCTGGACACAGGAATGCTAAAGGCTGGCATTCCACAGTGAAGCAAACACCACACAAACACACTGCAACTGATCTCAGCACCACACACACTGTTTCTGTATCTTCTTTTTAGCTAGATGCAGGGGTGGGCAACTGGCGGCCCGGGGGCCACATGCGGCCCCCACCTTCACTTAATGCGGCCTGCATGTTAATATCAGAATACTGATATAGTATTGATTTCAGCTGTTACAATTCCAAACCATGACTAGTATTAAATGACTAGTACTTTATGACTAGTATTAAAATGTTATTGTCTTTTTGTGTAATGTAGTTATGTTAACAGTTCATAAAATTAACATAACTATAACTACATGCATTTGAAATTCAATAAAAAGGTTACTTTTCAGGATTCCAATTCAAAAATAGCAAAAAAATATTCAGGTTTTCAATTCAAATATAGCAAAAAATAGCTGATCTACAAGCTCAAAATGCGTCGCATTGCGACGCGTTTTGAGCTTGTAGATTGGCTATTTTTTGCTACGACAGTAATATGCACTGTGGCCCCTCTGCAGTGAGTGTGGAAATATATTGGCCCTCGCCATAGTCAAAGTTGCTCATCTCTGAGCTACAGTAGATGTTACATCAAACTGGACCTATAGCTGTTAGAGCTTGTGAAAGGTGCACGTTAATTATTTATAACACGTAACTCAACTGGACCAATTAAAGGAGCATTCAGTGATTTGGGTGATTTGGAAAACCACCCGGTCCGCCCCGGTAACAAAATGTGCACATGCACGCTCTACAGTGGGGGGAAGTGCAACAGGCCAACAGCATGTGCACCAAGGCCCGCCCCCACTTGATCATGATTGGAGGAAGGCCCCGGCCTCTCATCCTGATTGGATGAAGGCTTTGCCACCCGCCACCAAAACTGAAACTAGGGTTTTTTGACCCCAGGGGCTCACTGGGGACAGGGAGGAACTCCTTATATGGTCAGCACACTCTATAGTAGGGAGAATTATCCAGAAAAAAAGAAAAAATAAGTGATATTTGAATGAAGTCAGATCACTGAATATACCTTTAAGACATGCTGAGGCCGATTCTACAAACGTATGCCTTGTAAATCAGTAGTTCTCACCTAAATGATGGAGAGTTGGTAACCAAATGGACGCTTACAGATCTTTAACTCTTCATTGTACGCTCTCAAGAGTTAAATTATTGTTAACCCATTTAGACCCGAGTTAAAAAACATTCACTTTGAAAGAATATTATATTCAAAGATTTGCGCCACATTTTTACGATTAAAAAAAAAAAAAATCAAAATGGGTAACATCATTACTTAACCCATTTTGGACTGAGGCCTAAAAAGCCCTCTAAATCCTGACCTATAAGCTTTCTGAAAAACTTAGTAGGGTTAATACACAAGAAGTCTACACAATAGAGAATGTAGAAGAATTGTTATTTGATGGCTGATATCTCTATGGTACCAACATCAATGCAGCATAGAATTGTGGACAAAACACCTCACTCAACACCTCCTCACTCAACACTTCCTCCTCACTCAACACCTCACTCAACACCTCCTCACTCAACACCTCCTCACTCAACACTTCCTCCTCACTCAACACCTCACTCAACACCTCCTCACTCAACACCTCCTCACTCAACACCTCCTCACTCAACACCTCCTCACTCAACACTTCCTCCTCACTCAACACCTCAATCAACACCTCCTCACTCAACACCTCCTCACTCAACACTTCCTCCTCACTCAACACCTCACTCAACACCTCCTCACTCAACACCTCCTCACTCAACACTTCCTCCTCACTCAACACCTCACTCAACACCTCCTCACTCAACACCTCCTCACTCAACACCTCCTCACTCAACACCTCACTCAACACTTCCTCCTCACTCAACACCTCAATCAACACCTCCTCACTCAACACCTCCTCACTCAACACCTCCTCACTCAACACCTCCTCACTCAACACCTCCTCACTCAACACTTCCTCACCCTCACTCAACACCTCACTCAACACCTCACTCAAGACCTCACTCAACACCTCACTCAACACCTCCTCACTCAACACCTCACTCAACACCTCCTCACTCAACACCTCCTCACTCAACACCTCCTCACTCAACACCTCACTCAACACCTCCTCACTCAACACCTCACTCAACACCTCACTCAACACCTCACTCAACACCTCCTCACTCAACACCTCCTCACTCAACACTTCCTCCTCACTCAACACCTCCTCACTCAACACCTCCTCACTCAACACTTCCTCCTCACTCAACACCTCCTCACTCAACACCTCCTCACTCAACACCTCCTCACTCAACACTTCCTCCTCACTCAACACCTCACTCAACACCTCCTCACTCAACACCTCCTCACTCAACACCTCCTCACTCAACACCTCCTCACTCAACACTTCCTCCTCACTCAACACCTCAATCAACACCTCCTCACTCAACACCTCCTCACTCAACACTTCCTCCTCACTCAACACCTCACTCAACACCTCCTCACTCAACACCTCCTCACTCAACACTTCCTCCTCACTCAACACCTCACTCAACACCTCCTCACTCAACACCTCCTCACTCAACACCTCCTCACTCAACACCTCCTCACTCAACACCTCACTCAACACTTCCTCCTCACTCAACACCTCAATCAACACCTCCTCACTCAACACCTCCTCACTCAACACCTCCTCACTCAACACCTCCTCACTCAACACCTCCTCACTCAACACTTCCTCACCCTCACTCAACACCTCACTCAACACCTCACTCAACACCTCACTCAACACCTCACTCAACACCTCCTCACTCAACACCTCACTCAAAACCTCCTCACTCAACACCTCCTCACTCAACACCTCCTCACTCAACACCTCACTCAACACCTCCTCACTCAACACCTCACTCAACACCTCACTCAACACCTCACTCAACACCTCCTCACTCAACACCTCCTCACTCAACACTTCCTCCTCACTCAACACCTCCTCACTCAACACCTCCTCACTCAACACTTCCTCCTCACTCAACACCTCCTCACTCAACACCTACTCACTCAACACCTCCTCACTCAACACTTCCTCCTCACCCAACACCTCCTCACTCAACACCTCCTCACTCAACACTTCCTCCTCACTCAACACCTCACTCAACACCTCCTCACTCAACACCTCCTCACTCAACACCTCCTCACTCAACACTTCCTCCTCACTCAACACCTCCTCACTCAACACTTCCTCCTCACTCAACACCTCACTCAACACCTCCTCACTCAACACCTCCTCACTCAACACCTCCTCACTCAACACATCCTCCTCACTCAACACCTCACTCAACACCTCCTCACTCAACACCTCCTCACTCAACACCTCCTCACTCAACACCTCACTCAACACCTCCTCACTCAACACCTCACTCAACACCTCTTCACTCAACACCTCCTCACTCAACAACTCCTCACTCAACACTTCCTCACTCAACACCTCCTCACTCAACACCTCCTCACTCAACACTTCCTCACTCAACACCTCCTCACTCAACACCTCACTCAACACCTCCTCACTCAACACTTCCTCACTCAACACCTCCTCACTCAACACCTCCTCACTCAACACCTCCTCACTCAACACCTCACTCAACACCTCCTCACTCAACACCTCCTCACTCAACACCTCCTCACTCAACACCTCACTCAACACCTCCTCACTCAACACCTCCTCACTCAACACCTCCTCACTCAACACCACATGCGGACTAGGCAACTGGAAATATGCTGACTAGGCAACCCGAAATGTCTACTAGGTGTCGGTCTCTCGCAATTTGCGGTGTTGCAAGTTTCAGAGCAAGGCATAGACCAGCTGCATGCTTTGCAAGCAGCTGGTAAGCTTGTTTTTTTTACTTACTGGTGAGTAAATAAATGGGGCCCGTGTCAATGGAGTGGTTGCAAACTTGCAATGCCTACAGAACACAATGATTAGGGAGTTGGACCAGTGGTTCTCAACCTTGACATTTGAGCCACCGACCTCCATGATTTGATGAGCCTCTCAGACCCAAAACTGTTATCATTGAATACGATTTTGTCCACAATTCTATGCTGCATTGATGTTGGTACCATAGAGATATCAGCCATCAAATAACAATTCTTCTACATTCTCTATTGTGTAGACTTCTTGTGTATTAACCCTACTAGGTTTTTCAGAAAGCTTATAGGTCAGGATTTAGAGGGCTTTTTAGGCCTCAGTCCAAAATGGGTTAAGTAATGATGTTACCCATTTTGATTTTTTTTTTTAAATCGTAAAAATGTGGCGCAAATCTTTGAATATAATATTCTTTCAAAGTGAATGTTTTTTAACTCGGGTCTAAATGGGTTAACAATAATTTAACTCTTGAGAGCGTACAATGAAGAGTTAAAGATCTGTAAGCGTCCATTTGGTTACCAACTCTCCATCATTTAGGTGAGAACTACTGATTTACAAGGCATACGTTTGTAGAATCGGCCTCAGCAGGTCTTAATGGGTCCAGTTGAGTTACGTGTTATAAATAATTAACGTGCACCTTTCACAAGCTCTAACAGCTATAGGTCCAGTTTGATGTAACATCTACTGTAGCTCAGAGATGAGCAACTTTGACTATGGCGAGGGCCAATATATTTCCACACTCACTGCAGAGGGGCCACAGTGCATATTACTGTCGTAGCAAAAAATAGCCAATCTACAAGCTCAAAACGCGTCGCAATGCGACGCGTTTTGAGCTTGTAGATCAGCTATTTTTTGCTATATTTGAATTGAAAACCTGAATATTTTTTTGCTATTTTTGAATTGGAATCCTGAAAAGTAACCTTTTTATTGAATTTCAAATGCATGTAGTTATAGTTATGTTAATTTTATGAACTGTTAACATAACTACATTACACAAAAAGACAATAACATTTTAATACTAGTCATAAAGTACTAGTCATTTAATACTAGTCATGGTTTGGAATTGTAACAGCTGAAATCAATACTATATCAGTATTCTGATATTAACATGCAGGCCGCATTAAGTGAAGGTGGGGGCCGCATGTGGCCCCCGGGCCGCCAGTTGCCCACCCCTGCATCTAGCTAAAAAGAAGACACAGAAACAGTGTGTGTGGTGCTGAGATCAGTTGCAGTGTGTTTGTGTGGTGTTTGCTTCACTGTGGAATGCCAGCCTTTAGCATTCCTGTGTCCAGCGGTCAGCCCACACATAGCAGAACGTTTCTAAACTGTTCTTACCCTTAATAGATTTTGTCAGACGTTTACGATTTTGTGCCTTTTAGAGGGAGCGGTTCCAAGCGATAGCCTCAACAAACCCACAGGCTGCACAGTGGAATCCTGAGTGCTCATTTAACTCTTTGAGAGTTGAGGAAATTGACCCTTTTGGGCTCATTTCTTCACTCTCAGGCCTGACTCACACGTGCACAACAGATTGATGTATCGCTGATGCATGAGACTTGTTTACTGATGCAAGCTCACAATTCATTTCCAATGGGAGTCACAAGGTTTGACACAACATTTTTGTTGTATGAGGGGGAGGGGGGCAGTCTAAACACAGCCGAAAGCCGTACAACACAAATGTTGTGTCAAACCATGTGACTTCCATTGGAAATGCATTGGGGCAAGATGTAAACAAACCCTTTGTATACATCTAGCATGCATCAGTGTTGTATGCTAGATGCGAAGGTGTGAGTCAGGCCTCAGTTAAATGCGCACAAAGGATTTTCTTTTTTACTGTGTAGCTCTGTCTGCAGGTCATAGCACATCCACAAAGACAATTTATCCTGTTCTCAAACAAAGAAAGACATGTAAACCAGTGAAACCAGTGAGGCGTTGCTGTATCGAGGACTCCCTATTGTTGTTGCTTGACAGAACAAGATGGATGGGGTCATTTGCATCGGTCAAACATGCAGCGCATTAAATCAATCTAAAAAATCTCTCACTCTCTCTCCCTGATTTCTCATTGTCTTACAGGAAGCTGTTCAAAGCAGAGAAGCTGCCGTCACATTCGTTTGAGATCGACCATGAAGACGTGGATAAGGATGATGTCAGTCATTAATATTGGGCCACCACTTTTTTTTAAACAAATGAATGGCCTCATACTGTATGAGCATCTACATTAAGACTTCTTAAAGCTACAGTCCGCCCGGGACATTAATTATAAATGCATAGTATTAATGACTAAAATTATATATTAACTGTATGTTAGAATGTGTTAATACAATATAACTAACTAGTGGTTGGAGGTGGTCTTTATTTTGACGCCCACCAGATTGGACACCAGATTTCCATCTCTATTGTAGTTCGGTGGTAATTTCCTCTCTCCGTCAGGAGAGGCAGACAACAGACAACAGACAACAGACATATTTTATGGATTGTAGCGTCTAGCATTCACTGTGAAAGAGAGAAGGCCCAGGTTGTGCGCAGAGCTCTTCAGAATCTACTGAAATTAAATAGAAGAAATAGGCAAACATTCCGCGGAAATCTACAAGCGTGTGAGCTTGTAGATATTTCTTGGTTTTGTTTATCTGTCGATTATTCAGTTAATCTTTAGACTTGACTTGACCCATAAAATGACCGCAGACGTTGTCAACAGTTTAAAACATTATGATAAATGCTCATTCACACGTTAGCTCTGAACCCAGACAGTATACATTTTAAAAATGATAATTAATGTTGTTTATCCATCTGCCATTTGTGCATTATATCATTATTATTATCTAGTTGTATATCTATCATATTATTATTGTGTGAGAAACAGTCTTGGCGGAACATTTCCCACCAGCAGTTCACTGCTTTTAACCCATTTTGGGCGGGAACCCCTTTTGGTGTTAGCATTATGTTATGCTTTAGCTATTGAAAAATAGCAGATCTACAAGCTCGAGTGGCGCGCTATGAGCTTGTAGATCTGCTATTTTTCAATAGCTAAATTACAACATAATGTTTAAAACACCAAAACGGGTTCCCGCCCAAAATGGGTTAATTCACTTCCAAGATTCCACATGATAAGAATTTCCTGTGATGACTATGTTCCTTTCAAAATGGTAGATTGGTAAACTATCCAGATATCATAATATTAGTATAAAGAAAATGCCTCGAAATTCGGACTAAATGAACACCTTAGCATTGTAGTACAGCAGTATAACTAGCTGTAGCTTGTAGGTGTGCTATTTTTGAAAAATCAAAGAACGACTGACATAGAAACATAGCCTTTTCAGAAAACTGTCATTTTCAAACAGACATTTTTTAGAATCTGATCTCAGGTCAAAATGGGTTTTTAATCAACGCTACTGATTTCTTGGTTCTTGCACGTTTTCCAGGACACCACCTCCCTGTCCTCGTCCAAGGGGGGTGGGGGAGGTGCTGGAGGAGGAGGAGGAGGAGGAGGTCTGGGTGTGTTTCGGTCAGGCTGGCTGTACAAAGGGAACTTCAACAGCACCGTCAACAATAGCATCACTGTGCGGGTGAGGAAGTGAGACCGAGGCGCGCGCCGCTCTCAAAATGTTAATCAGTGCTTTGAAAAAGCACTCGACTGTTTTACTTAATAAGTAAATGCATCAATACTGCAATATGGAAATACTCTGTTACAAGTAAAAGTCTGGAATTAAAAATGTACTGTAGGCCTACTTGAGTAAAAGTACAAAAGTATTGGCATCAATATGTACTTAAAGTATCAAAAGTAAAAGTAGGCCTATTCAAGTCCTTTTTCACAAGTTCAAAATGTATAAAGAAAATCTTATGAAATAGCCGATCTACAAGCTCACAATGCCATCCATTGTGAGCTTGTAGAAGTACTGTACTTGAGTAAATGTACTTAGTAACTTTCCACCACTGTGAGGCGCACGCCACTCTCAACATGTTACTGTGGTGTTGTCTGCATGGCTCCTGCTCTGTTTCACTTTCATTTTTTGTTGGCATCAGATATACAGACATTTTGTTTTCACGTGAAGCACATGAACCCCATGCGTCCTAGCCTCGGTCCCAGGCTTACTTATCTGCGAAAAGAAGAGCCTGGTCACAACGTAAGGCAGAGAAGCTATCGGGCGGATGTATCCTCCGGAACATCAGTCAGATGTATTTCCCCCGGATACGATATTTTACCGACCAATCACAACACTGATTTGTTTAGCATCAACGTCATTTCCTTGGGCGATACTTCCGCTAAAATCCCGCAACTTCCGATGATAGTCTTTTCAGCGTATGTCTTGCCCAGGGTGCATGCGTCCCCATTTGTGGACATGTTATAATAGGCTAAAATAGCAGATCTGCAAGCTCATGACAACAGGCGTTGTGAGCTTGTAGAATGGCTATGTCATGGTCTGCAGATCATGTCTCCCTGTCAGCCACTCCCACTCTCCATTCCTACCCTCAGTCATTGTCACACACCTGTTCCCACTCCATCCCCAGCCATGCCCACATTTCCACACCTGTGAACACTCCTGCAATTACCCTGCTCACTATAAGACTGGACTCATTCCACAAACACATTGTCAGAACATACTTCCTTGTCCCGTGTTGTACCCGAGTTCCTGGTTCTCTGAGTTTTTGCCTTTTCTGAGAGGTTCTGCATTATTGGACTTGAAATTGCTAAAGGTTTGCTGTTTCCTGTTTTGTTCCTATTTTGTACCTTTTTGGAATTTCCTGATTTTTGTTAAGCTTTACTGCTTTCTGCATAATAAATCAGTAAATGTGAACTTTCCTGCATTTGGGTCCTACCCTTTGTCTCACCGTGACAGGCTATTTTCTTGTAGAGATTTGGTGGTGGTTAAATAATACTTTTCTTCTTCTCCTGCCCTAGCTGTCTTTATGTATCTCTGTATACATGAATGGTAAATGGTGCATTTATATAGCGCCTTTATCCAAGGCACTTTACAGAGATTGTGCATCACATTCACCCATTCACACACACATTCATACACTGATGGCGGCGGAAACCATGAAAGAAGGGCTGGACTGGCCACAGGTCATACCGGGCATTTTCCCGGTGGGCCGCGACCATAGGGGGCCGAAAAAAAAAGATCAGGCCAGTTGATATTAACCTGCGGGCCGCATTAGGTGAAGGTGGGGGCCACATGTGGCCCTCAGGCCGCCAGTTGATATTAACCTGCGGGCCGCATTAGGTGAAGGTGGGGGCCACATGTGGCCCTCAGGCCGCCAGTTGATATTAACCTGCGGGCCGCATTAGGTGAAGGTGGGGGCCACATGTGGCCCTCAGGCCGCCAGTTGATATTAACCTGCGGGCCGCATTATGTGAAGGTGGGGGCCACATGTGGGGGCCCAGTGTGGAGGGATGGTATGACAGACTGACTGGTATAAACAGTGCCCCCAGTGGGGAGGGATGGTATGACAGACTGACTGGTATAAACAGCGCCCCCAGTGGGGAGGGATCATATGACAGACTGACTGGTATAAACAGCGCCCCCGATGTAGAGGGATGGTTTGACAGACTGGTATAAACATCGCCCCCAGTGGGGAGGGATGGTATGACAGACTGGTATAAACAGTGCCCCCAGTGGGGAGGGATGGTATGACAGAGAGACTGGTATAAACAGCGTCCCCAGTGGGGAGGGATGGTATGACAGACTGACTGGTATAAACAGTGTCCCCAGTGGGGAGGGATGGTATAAACAGCACCCCCAGTGTAGAGGGATGGTATAAACAGCGCCCCCAGTGTAGAGGGATGGTATAAACAGCACCCCCAGTGTAGAGGGATGGTATAAAGTTGATATTAACCTGCGGACCGCATTAAGTGAAGGTGGGGGCCACATGTGGCCCTCAGGCCGCCAGTAGCCCATGTATGGGATAGGGAATACATTAAAAAAAAAAAGAATCTTCTCCCTGTGATGTGGCCCTCTCAGTGGTTGTGGCCCTACGCGACCGCTTATACCGCTTATGCCTAGAACCGGCCCTGGTATTAGGGCTTGTTTGTTTGTGTGTGCCTCGACGGAGTGGGTGGTAGAGTTTCTGCTATCTGCGCGCTGGTTGTGGTGGGCCGGTCTGGGCCAAATTCACGCGAAAATGACCGGGCCGAATTTTTGTCCCAGTCCAGCCCTGCTGACCAACCAGCACATCAGGAGCAATTAGGGGTTCAGTGTCTTGCTCAAGGACACTTCGACACTAACTCTGCGGGTTCGAGCTTGCAACCTTGCGGTTACCATCCAGCCACTCTACCCCTGAGCCACCACCGCCCCCCCTACATACTGTAAATACAGTTGCTGTCTTTTGTGTTTTCCTCATTTCTTTATGCGTTGTTCCTCAAAATTAGCCCGACAACCTGAATTTTCATAGAATCACCATAACATTATTTTTTTATTGCGTGGCTAGCGTTTCAGGGCTGGATCCAGGCTACCTCAAAATGCCACTCTCTCTCTGTCTGTGTCTTCTTCCCCAGAAGGATGGTCTGTGTGGTTTCGAGCCTCAGGGCTCTGGTGTTTTTTAAAGGGGCATTCCACAAATTTTCAACATTTTACTATGTCATTAATATACCTTAGAGCTGTTGTGTGGAAATAATAAAAAAGTCCCCCCATTCTGTGTTTCCTAGAACTAGAGGTCTGGAGTAATACTGTAAAGCGCTTCGGATAAAAGCGCTTTATGCACCATTTACCTGCTCCTGCACTTCTGACAAAATGACCTGCAGAGAGGGGGTCTTAACTATGAAACAGGCCACATTTCTTGATGCGTATAAGATGAGCCAGTCTGGCCGATCTCTCTCTACTCCAAGCATAGCATGAGCTGTTTGTTGAGTGGTGCAAACCACTCCAACAACCAGCTTTGTTTGTATCCGTGTTTGTGTGTACCTGTACGTGGGGCCCAAAAGAATGAGCATGGTTACTATGGTCACTGACATTACGTCAGACCACAGCTGATCAGGCTATATAAGACCTTGCACCACTCAGTTCACACGGGTGTGATTTTTAAATTAAGTTGTGGTTTTTATTATTTTATTGTAAAGCACTTTGGTACAACTTATTAAACTGTTATTTAAATGTGCTATATAAATAAAGATGGTATGGTACTCTGTGTGGTCTGTGGGATCCAGTCAGCCATGTGGAAAGTGAAGGAGAAAAAAAAATCACACTTGTGTGAAGTGAGGGGGGCTATTTGGGGGGCATGCACAAACATGACGTCACAGGGAGGAAATGCTTAAAGCAAACTTTAAAAATCACACCCGTGTGAAGTGAGGGGCCGCTCTTTATCATCACACGTCATCTCATTCCGGGCCAATCACAAGCTGCATCCTCACTTTTGTCATCGATGTTTGTGTTACGCAATGTTTGTGTTTAAAACGAACACTCAAAATTGTCCATTCATGTCAATGGCATTTAATGTTTGTGTAGGACAAAGTTTGTGCGCACACGCACGCACACACACCAAAAGCTGGATATAGGAGGGGTTAGCGCCCCTCAAAAAGTCCATAGACTTGGCTGCCACATGACATTCAGCCCTCTGAAAAGAAAGACAGAAAATACACAGCCATGTACTAACTAGCCCGCATCATCTGGCCCACAGGCCAATCCACTCCTCCCCTGGTCCCACATCATCTGGCCCACAGGCCAATCCACTCCTCCCCTGGGCCCACATCATCTGGCCCACAGGCCAATCCACTCCTCCCCTGGGCCCACATCATCTGGCCCACAGGCCAATCCACTCCTCCCCTGGGCCCACATCATCTGGCCCACAGGCCAATCCACTCCTCCCCTGGGCCCACATCATCTGGCCCACAGGCCAATCCACTCCTCCCCTGGGCCCACATCATCTGGCCCACAGGCCAATCCACTCCTCCCCTGGGCCCACATCATCTGGCACACGGGCCAATCCACTCCTCCCCTGAGCCCACATCATCTGGCCAGAGTAATCTAGTAAGAGAGTGGCGACACTAGCGTTGACTCCCATTGTAACAATGGAATGCGGAAGTGCTCATTCTATCTCAATGGGATAGTTCCAGCCATAGGAGCAATGTTTGGAACTATAGCCCATAGGCCCCCGCTTTGTCTCAATGGGATAGTTCCAGCCATAGGAGCAATGTTTGGAACTATAGCCCATAGGCCCCCGCTTTGTCTTAATGGGATAGTTCCAGCAATAGGAGCAATGTGTGGAACTACAGCCCATAAGGCCCCCGCTTTGTCTCAATGGGATAGTTCCAGCCATAGGAGCAATGTTTGGAACTATAGCCCATAGGCCCCCGCTTTGTCTCAATGGGATAGTTCCAGCCATAGGAGCAATGTTTGGAACTATAGCCCATAGGCACCCGCTTTGTCTCAATGGGATAGTTCCAGCCATAGGAGCAATGTTTGGAACTATAGCCCATAGGCCCCGGCTTTGTCTCAATGGGATAGTTCCAGCCATAGGAGAAATGTATGGAACTATAGCCCATAGGCACCCCGCTTTGTCTCAATGGGATAGTTCCAGCCATAGGAGCAATGTTTGGAACTATAGCCCATAGGCACCCGCTTTGTCTCAATGGGATAGTTCCAGCCATAGGAGCAATGTGTGGAACTATAGCCCATAGGCACCCGCTTTGTCTCAATGGGATAGTTCCAATGTGTGGAACTATAGCCCAGAGGCACCCGCTTTGCGGCGAGATCAAAGTATGTCACTACTCTCCTACTCTATACACTCTGGCACCAGCCTACTTGGGGCCATTCAGTCGACCAATCAGTTAAGGGGATGGGACAGCTCAGCCAATCAGGCATTTGTTTACTGGCTTAGCGGCACAAACGTGAGTTGATACTCTGCCAATTCGGTAAGCTGACTGTTTGGGTTGACCAATCAGGGATGCATACAGTCTCTCGAACGCACCGATAATCAGACCCGTTCTCCTCAGACGCGCGCGGACAGCCACAGACATTTGTGATATTCGTGTTTTTTTCTTTTCAGTTCTCGGGAATCGTTTGTTCGTCTGACTTCGCTCTTTGGCATTCATTGATCGATCGACAGCGGGATTTAATGAGAACAAAGACTTTCAAGGAATGTCTTTCTCGTTATATATCTCTGCCATGAAGAGATTTCACCTGGTCTATCTGTCTGCGTGTCCTGGAAGGTAGAAAGGTTGAGTCACTTAAGTGGCAGTGGTGGCCGAATGGTTTGCGGAGCGGTCTTGTTATCGGAAGGTCGCCAGTTCAAATCCCCGGACCGGCACGTTAAAATTACCACCGCTGAAGTGCCCTTGAGCAAGGCATTGAACCCCTACCATGAAATGTTCTATGAGCAGGGTCTGGCTGTAAACAAGCATCTCGAGCTTAGTCCATTCACCCTGGGTAAACAAAGAACTTTGCTTTGCTTTGCTTTACTCTGCTCTTGACGACAAACTGCTGGAGACTGTTGTACGGAGATCATCAAATTATTAGCATCAAATTCTGTTAACCACCCCTCTCTATACATTGGCAATTTGAAGAGATCTGTCAATTGCAAGAGATGTTTCCCTGGAACAAAATATTTTCAGATGGGGGTCCGCGGTTTGAGAACCACTGCTGCAGAACAGTGGTTCTCAAAGTGGGGGTCCCCGGGTCCTTGTGGGGGTTTGGAACCAAATGGAACTTGCATAATAAACAAATGGAACCAGCGTAACAGATGGAACCAAATGGACCCTTATTATGGGTCCATTATAGGTTCCATTAGGTTCCATTTTTACCAGTTGATTTTAGTTATGGGGGTCCTAATTCATATCGTTCTGGGGGTCCTTGACCTTGGGGCCTGGGGCTCCTCCTCCTCCTCGTAGAGCCAGCACCAGATGGAGCACGGACCCTCCTTCGATCTTGTAGTCGGCGGCCGTCTTGTCGTCGTTCATCTGCTTGCCGCTGTAGATGAGTCTCTGCTGCTGCGGCGGGATGCCCTCCTTCTCCTCCACCCTCTCCTTGATGCGCTCCACCTTGTCCGTGGCGTCGATGTCGATCTCGATCTCCTTCCCAGTGAGAGTCTTTACTTTAATCAACATTTTTTAATTTGCCGATGATGGAAGAATGAACGCCCCCTCGATCTTTCTTCTTATTGTCTGTTGTTTCTTCCACCTGGCCTGTATTGAATGCGGCTCTTCGTGCGAACGGACAAACGGCTCAACGGTAACGGGGGGGCCTCCGACAGCCGTCGGCTCATATAGACGGGATGACCTGCGATGGACGTGACGCAACGCACAAACGCAAGGCGTCGCTTGACAACGTGCTGCGTTGTGTACTCTGACAACATGCTGCGTTGTGTACTCTGACAACATGCTGCGTTGTGTACTCTGACAACATGCTGCGTTGTGTACTCTGACAACATGCTGCGTTGTGTACTCTGACACAGGGCTGCCAAGTTTCAGGAAATGCCAAGAGTGAGACCTTAGTGTCTTAATGTGTTCGGCGGAAAAAATTGGCCTTTTTTAATGTCGATTTGGCCTTTTTTAACATTGATTTAGACTCTAAATCAATGTTAAAAAAGGTCAATTTTAGAGGAATACAGACATCCCACCCTAGAGTGGTGCAACTCCGTGTGGGGGTCCCCGGGGGGGGGGGGGGGGGGTCAGACCCACAGGATAGAGCCCAGGGTGCCGGGCCGGTTCCTGCGAGCCACCCCGCGTCCGAAACGGTAGAGAAATGACCCACTACTGTACTGTACTGTACTGTACTGTACTGTACTGTACTGTACTGTACTGTACTGTACTGTACTGTACTGTACTGTACTGTACTGTACTGGCACACCCGAAATCATCATATATACAGTTAATATGTGCATGTGTGTTTGTGTTTGTGTTTGCGTTTGGTTGCGCACAGGTGGTGAAAAACCACCACGCTGTTTTCGTGCTCAGACCCAGCCAGCCAGCCAGCCAGCAAGCCACACACATAGTGCTCAGACCCAGCCAGCCAGCCAGCAAGCCACACACATAGTGCTCAGACCCAGCCAGCCAGCCAGCCAGCAAGCCACACACATAGTGCTCAGACCCAGCCAGCCAGCCAGCCAGCAAGCCACACACATAGTGCTCAGACCCAGCCAGCCAGCCAGCCAGCAAGCCACACACATAGTGCTCAGACCCAGCCAGCCAGCCAGCCAGCAAGCCACACACATAGTGCTCAGACCCAGCCAGCCAGCCAGACAAGTTTTCATTACGAAATGAGTGGGCAAAACCATACCTATATTAAATTGTTGAGAAGGTCAATATAAGTAAATTAATATATGATAACACTTCCACAGGAGCAGCTTTTTCATATTTATCACACATTTTGTTATTTTCACCTATATACATGTGAATAGGATGAAAAAACTTAAGAACTAGTGATCACCATGAAACTTCCCTAGTAGGCCACATTGAAATGCTCTGATGTATGATTACATCTATCTAGAACACTCTAATATACACATTCATATTGATACAGATAGGAGTATTAAATAATTAATGCACAAAATCTCTGTACGTGCATACACACGTCCATCTAGTAGACCATGGGTTTTCAACAGGTGGTCCGTGGACCACTGGTGGTCCGTGGAGGTATTGCATGTGGTCCCTGACCATGCATTTAGTAATGTAGGATTTGTTGATTTTTTAAATGTTCTTTCCACTAGTTGAGAAACCGTGAACTGAATGACCTGGTGACCTATGATGAGTCCATCCATGTCATTTACTGACAAGTTGGAGTTCAAGAAATTCAACAGAAAAAGGGAGTTAGAATCTCAAGAAAGGGGAAGTGCACTGAATGACCTGGTGACCTATGATGAGTCCATCCATGTAGTCATTTACTGACAAGTTGGAGTTCAAGAAATTCAACAGAAAAAGGGAGTTAGAATCTCAAGAAAGGGGAAGTGCACCGGATTGTCTGGTTGAGTCATTATTATTAGGACATTTTACCAGTAGTAGTCAACGGTTGAGAAACAGTGGGATGTTGTATACACATGGGATGCATAGCAAGTGTTAAGTTACAAAAGCACTAATCTTAGCCCATATCCCCACCCAACACAATAGTGGTCCCCAGGTTGATTTGAAAAAATGCATTGAATGAGTAGTGCCCATGACGCAGGAACGAAATTCATTTTCTAGGCACTTTTTCTGGGGTCCCAACACGGCCTATAGTTGATTAATTACATGAAAACAATGATTTATTGTATTACAAGTTTTCTGAAATTGTATATTTAAATATGCAAATTAGGCATTATATAGGAAAATATGCCTGATTTTGCATGACTGTCAATTGAATATTGTATTGACAGAGTCAACATTCTTATTTCATTTTGTTAACATGTCAAAATCAAAGGTTTTAAATGAGGGAATATTCAATGTCCATATAGTAGCCAATGTATCATCTAACTATAAATGCAAAGTCTCTGTGTCTGTACAGCTGTACGTCTGTAATACATGTAACACCAAAACCGTTCTCCCCACCTACTTCAAATTCGACACACGCGTTCTACACCCCCACAGGGAGTGCAGTGCCCGGTGTTGAGTTGGTCGGACCCATGATTGTCCAGAACCGCCACAAAAGGCCTCTGCCCGGGCCACAGCTGACATCACAAGGCCTCTGCCTCTGCAACTCCATATTTGGGCATGCCTAAATACGGGTTCGTCCCACCGACTTCTGACATCTGCATAGACCCCATATTTGGGCATGCCTGACAAAGATGGGCATAAAAGGTGATACCGCTGACATCACCATGACTTGACCAGCTCAACAGAACGATGAATTGGCTAATAGATGGCAGTTACAGATCACCTTTTTTACATGCCAATATGCCCAAAGGTACCCGAGCCTATACTGCAACCGGATGCGTGACGCACAACAACGTGCATAGAGAGCTGAGTCAGACAAAGCACGAGATGCACGCCTAAAGCTGCAAGATCTGTGGTTGGTGTCAATGCGGGATGCACTCTCAGTCCACGGCCACGCATCACCCTGTGTCCAACCAACATCATCTATCCATTCACTCTGCCCCACCAGTTTCCAGTGAGACCCTGCTTCGGCATGACTGTCAATAAGTCTAAGGGCCAGACACTACAACGTGTTGGGGTCTTCTGCATGAGGAACTTCTTCAGCCAGCCTGGTGTCGAGTTTTAAGCATATATGAAAGTATTGAATAAGTAAAATGACTATTCCAGTCAATTACCCATACTTGAATTATGCAGAAAGGTGTGATTATAGGTCTCTACACAATAATGGCTCAAACGTTTATCATATATTTTTGTAAGAATGTGTGTGGTAATATAGGGGGCCACATATTCAATGCATGATAACGACCACTAAGCTATGTGTCTGCAATGGTTATCATGCCAAACTGTGAAGTAGAGATGCACAACAAGTCAAAAAAATCACACCAGCTTTGCCCACCGATTTGATTCTATAGCTATGGCCCTGGCTCGTGTTATCACACTATAATAGTGTTTCTGATTGTATCTCTAGAGTTACAAAACGTACAAACACATGTTACCACTCATATTAAAGCTTAGAATGGTGAGCAGTTCTCTATAGCCATTAGGAACATGTTGGTTCTTAGCACACACTTCCAAAATGGGGATATTTGCAAGCCTTATTTTAAATTTCTTAGATGTGTGTGCAAAATACTGCATTAAAAGCCCATTTAAGCATATATGGAAGTTTTGTGGAAGTAAAATAACCATTCCAATCAATTCCCCATATTTGAATTATGCAGAAAAGTGGTTTCATTGGTCTCTGCACAAAGTAAGGTTCAAAAGTTGATCATATATTTGTTGTCACAATTTGCATGTGGCAATATAGGGGTGCATGTACTCAATGCATGATAACTACCACTAAGCTGCTAGTCTGCGATTGTTATCATACAAAAATGTGAAGTAGACAAGTACAGCTAGTCAAAAATTCAAACAAGAATTTGCCCACCCATTTCGTAATTAACGCGCAAATTAGGGGGGTCTGGCTCATGGACTAGTGCTCAGACCCAGCCAGCCAGCCAGCAATCCACACACACATAGTGCTCAGACCCAGCCAGCCAGCCAGCAAGCCACACACATAGTGCTCAGACCCAGCCAGCCAGCAATCCACACACATAGTGCTCAGACCCAGCCAGCCACACACATAGCTCCGTAAGGGAGTGGTTGCACCACTCAAAAAAATCTTCAAAAAACTGAAGAGGCTACTGGAGATTGGAGAACCTGATTTGGACATGATCTGATGCAGGACAATGTCACTATGACAGAAAGAGAAGATGGGTCTGGCCACATTCATTCACCCCATAATCTCAGTGGAAATTGGGGAATATGTTGTGAAATAAAAAGTCAGAAAACTGGAATTTGGGAAAATGCCTTATTTTTAATTTCCCCATGCCCACACATCTGTGGTCTCTCTCTCTCTCTCTCTCTCCCCCCCCCACCCCCTCTCTGAACAGAACTATAACGACAAGTTGCGATGCGGCCCCTCCCCCTTCACACACACACACACGACTTTGTCCCTATAATGTGCGTAGGCTACTGGCACCGTTCCTCATATCACGCAAGATACGCCAGTCACGCCACACACCAGTATAGAAGAGAGATAGTCACTTGTGACTTACTCACTTACGTTGTAACTTGTGGAGGCTATATTGTCTTCCATGAAAAATATTTCGATGCGATGTTAAACTCTGCATGGCTCATTTCCATGCGTCACAGTCAGGGACCCTGCTGACGATTTGGTGGTCCACTGCCTGGTTACCCTTCTACTGCATATAACAGCGCTGCATGATCTCCTGCAGATCGGCTATTTTTGCCGTTTGTGAGGACGCACACATGGGCGCGCGGAGAAAATTGTTATTATGATAGCCGGCTTGGCTTTTTTGGCACATTTTATGCCCCCCTCGGCGTGCGTATTGTGCGTGCGTGAGAAATGAGAGGTGTGGCGTGGTGCGTGGTAAAAGGTCAAATTGCGTGACTCTCACTCTCAAAGCGTGAGACTTGGCAGCCCTGTCTGACAACATGCTGCGTTGTGTACTCTGACAACATGCTGCGTTGTGTACTCTGACAACATGCTGCGTTGTGTACTCTGACAACATGCTGCGTTGTGTACTCTGACAACATGCTGCGTTGTGTACTCTGACAACATGCTGCGTTGTGTACTCTGACAACATGCTGCGTTGTGTACTCTGACAACATGCTGCGTTGTGTACTCTGACAACATGCTGCGTTGTGTACTCTGACAACATGCTGCGTTGTGTACTCTGACAACATGCTGACAACATGCTGCGTTGTGTACTCTGACAACATGCTGACAACATGCTGCGTTGTGTACTCTGACAACATGCTGACAACATGCTGCGTTGTGTACTCTGACAACATGCTGACAACATGCTGCGTTGTGTACTCTGACAACATGCTGCGTTGTGTACTCTGACAACATGCTGCGTTGTGTACTCTGACAACATGCTGACAACATGCTGCGTTGTGTACTCTGACAACATGCTGACAACATGCTGCGTTGTGTACTCTGACAACATGCTGACAACATGCTGCGTTGTGTACTCTGACAACATGCTGACAACATGCTGCGTTGTGTACTCTGACAACATGCTGCGTTGTGTACTCTGACAACATGACTGAACAGAGAGGCCAGTTACTGACCAGACTTAACACCATGACTGACCAGAGAGGCCAGTTACTGACCAGACTTAACACCATGACTGACCAGAGAGGCCAGTTACTGACCAGACTTAACGACATGACTGAACAGAGAGACCAGTGTCAGACTAGTTATGATGAGTTACAGAGCAGACATGACAACCTGACCGAACTGACTGACCATTTGGACAAGTTTGAGACCAGACTTAACACCACGACTGACCAGAGAGGCCAGTTACTGACCAGACTTAACAACATGACTGACCAGAGAGGCCAGTTACTGACCAGACTTAACACCATGACTGAACAGAGAGGCCAGTTACTGACCAGACTTAACGACATGACAGAGAGACCAGTGTCAGACTACTGAGACTAGTTATGATGAGTTACAGAGCAGACATGACAACCGGACCGAACTGAAGAGGATTCTTTGTGGTCAGTGAGACGTCACTGTTTTTATTCATTCTTGTATCATGTTGAGCAGATGTACTGTAGCTGTTCTGCTGTTTGATACATTTACACTCTCCTCAATCCAACAGTTGAACTATTTTAAATGCTATTATAAAATACAAACCTACCACACTGAGACCACCTGTTGTCAATTACACTATCCAGTTAAGATGGCTCCCCCTCTGTGGGTTCCTGTCTCTCCCTTGATTCTGACAGTAAGACTCTTTCTCAATAATGCCACTATGCCAACTTCTCTATTTTACTTCTCAATAAGGCCAACTTCTCTATTCTCTCTCTCACACAATAAACTATAAAGGTCATTGACCCTTTAAGTTCAACTAGGTCTTTCTGAAGGGTTCTACCTGGTGCAGAGCTGTCCTTCAGAGGGTCAGCACTTATACAAACTGCCTTGACCCTGACCCCGACCTTGACCCCGACCTTGACCCCGACAGCCTACAGTCCAATACATTGTCTTAGTATAAAAGTGTGAAAAGAGACTCTTCAAAGAATTTAATACAATAATTAAAACAGCCTTTCTTTCACATCATGAGAATGAAACAATACAAGGAAGAATCATTTAGGAATGCTTAAATATTCTGCTGAGAAATAGCCTTCCTGCCCAGGTTCAAATCTGGTAAAGTATGAAATTCAAATGACTATAGTTGGGACTTCTTTATCTCTACCGCTAGCTGTTAGCATAAACCCCAGTTCCCAGTGCCAGCATACACGTTCACTTTAAAAGACAGTATTTGCCCCCCCCCCCCCCCACACACACACTCGCCACACACACTCTAGTATCTTTGATTGATTGATTGATTGAAATATTTATTAACAGTTTGCAGAATTACAGTACATTTCAAGCACAAACTCAATACAAAGACTGTTAACTGTGAGTGGACGACCCAATTAAGCATTACACTTGTTTACAAGAGGGCCCACCTTGTTCAATTCATCAAAACATTTAGAAACGTACAAATAGACACTTCTATATACCGGTAGTCAAAGAACAGAACAGGAATTCATCATAAAGGAGGTAAAAAGGGAAAAGAAACATATACAGTGAGGGGAAAAAGGGAGGAGGGGGGGTTGGGGGGGTTCAAGTGGGTTGCAGAGGGCTGGGATTGATTGCCTTGATCAAACACTGGGGAAACTTGGGCTGGTTTGTGTTATGATGATTATTGTTGTTGGGATTGTCGTCATTATTATTATTATTATTCCATTTATGAATGAATGAAGGTACTCAAATTTTCACCCTAATTTTGAACTAATCTTTTGCTTCTTACTCATTACTGTATACTAGAGGTTGCACTGAGAAACGCTTGTTTAAACCCGGCCGTCGGTACAAAAACATGTCTTGGAGCTGAAATGTAAATCATCCGAGGGCAGAGAGGGGGGGGGGGGGGGGACGTCCTACATACGGTTTTAAAGGCCTGACATTGAAATTTAAAAAATCTAAATCATGACAATTTTCTGAAAAACGTTTCTATATCAGTGGTGCTCAATATTTCATGTCAAGGACCCCAAAGATTATATGTAATCGGCCGCCGACCCCCATCTGAACATATGTTGTCCCAGGGACCCTCCTCCCAGAAGCAAAGATTTGAGTTAAAAAACTATATATACTGTACTCAAAGATTTGAGGCACATTTAACGATTTTTCAAAAGTAGCAAACCTACAAGCTCGTAGCGCGGCACTCGGTGCCGTGCTATGAGCTTGTAGATCTGCTATTTTTCAATAGCTAAATTATAACATAATGCTTAAAACACGGGTTCCCGCCCAAAATGTGTTAAACGTGACTAGTTAGTGTCGTATGGATCATTGGTGATGGAAGACCTAAGTAAATTAATAATAATAATAGTTAGTGCAACCCCTACTGTGTACCATGTTGGTTGTGGTCAGCACTTTACTAACTGTACTGTAACCCTGAAGGTTCTGTCACTGAGCACCGTTTGAGAGCTTTGTAAAGGTGGCGTAAGGGTTCTATTAAGAAAATGAATAAGGGCCTTTCTCGAGCCCACCCTTCTCCCACTGTTTATATTGTGTTTAGTTTCCAAGATGGCCGCAGCACCAGGAGGGGGTGGGGCGGAGGTGAGCGGGCGGGGTCGACATATGCCCTTACTGAGCTGCATTCAAGACACCTGACTTGTGTCTGAACACAGCTTTGATGGATGTGTTGTCATCGTCCCCCCCCCCCCCTGAGAAATATGATGTGTTGCGACAGTTGCGTACGTGCATGTGAAGAGGGTCAATGCGTGTGTCTCTCCCTTGATTCGGACAGTAAGACTCTTTCTCAATAATGCCACTATGACAACTTCTCTATTTTACTTCTCAATAAGGCCAACTTCTCTATTCTCTCTCTCACACAATAAACTATAAAGGTCATTGACCCTTGAGTTCAACTAGGTCTTTCTGAAGGGCTTTCTTTCACATCATGAGAATGAAACAATACAAGGAAGAATCATTTAGGAATGCTTAAACATTCTGCTGAGAAATAGCCTTCCTGCCCAGGTTCAAATCTGGTAAAGTATGAAATTCAAATTACTATAGTTGGGACTTCTTTGTCTCTACCGCTAGCTGTTAGCATAAACCCCAGTTCCCAGTGCCAGCATACACGTTCACTTTAAAATACAGTGTTTGCCCCCCCCCCCCCACACACACACACACACACACACACACACACTCGCCACACACACTCTAGTATCTTTGATTGATTGATTGATTGATTGATTGAAATATTTATTAACAGTTTGCAGAATTACAGTACATTTCAAGCACAAACTCAATACAAAGACTGTTAACTGTGAGTGGACGACCCAATTAAGCATTACACTTGTTTACAAGAGGGCCCACCTTGTTCAATTCATCAAAACATTTAGAGACGTACAAATAGACACTTCTATATACCGGTAGTCAAAGAACAGAACAGGAATTCATCATAAAGGAGGTAAAAATGGAAAAGAAACATACAGTTAGGGGGAAAAAGGGTGGGCGGTGAGGGGGGGTTCAAGTCCGTTGCTCTCCCCAGGGTGGCGGAGGGTGTGTAGAGCCCAGGATGAAATGAAATGAAATGAAATTAAATGAAATCTATATTTACCCAGGGTATCTGGGCTAAGCTCAAGAACTTGTTTCCAGCCAGGCCCTGCTCATAGAACACATTTCATCGTAGTGGTTGATGCCTTGTTCAAGGGCATTTCAGCGGTGGTAATTTTAACGTGTCGGACGGCTGATTCGAACTGGGAACCTTCCGGTATCTAGACCGCGCCGCTATCCGTTCGGCCACCGCTGCCACATTAGATAATTGACACAGGGGTGAAAAGATGGGTTACAAAAATCGTGGGATAAAAATGATATATAAAAAAAAAATAGTATGTTGGACGTCCTACATACGGTTTTAAAGGCCTGACATTGGAATTTAAAAAATGTATTTTAAATCATAACAATTTTGTGAAAAACGTTTCTATATCAGTGGTGCTCAATATTTCATGTCAAGGACCCCAAAGATTATATGTAATCGGCCGCCCCAGAAGCAAAGATTTGAGTTAAAAAACTATATATACTGTACTCAAAGATTTGAGGCACATTTAACGATTTTTCAAAAGTAGCAGACCTACAAGCTCGTAGCGCGGCACTCGGTGCCGTGCTATGAGCTTGTAGATCTGCTATTTTTCAATAGCTAAATTATAACATAATGCTTAAAACACGGGTTCCCGCCCAAAATGTGTTAAACGTGACTAGTTAGTGTCGTATGGATCATTGGTGATGGAAGACCTAAGTAAATTAATAATAATAATAGTTAGTGCAACCCCTACTGTGTACCATGTTGGTTGTGGTCAGCACTTTACTAACTGTACTGTAACCCTGAAGGTTCTGTCACTGAGCACCGTTTGAGAGCTTTGTAAAGGTGGCGTAAGGGTTCTATTAAGAAAATGAATAAGGGCCTTTCTCGAGCCCACCCTTCTCCCACTGTTCATATTGTGTTTAGTTTCCAAGATGGCCGCAGCACCAGGAGGGGGTGGGGCGGAGGTGAGCGGGCGGGGTCGACATATGCCCCTTACTGAGCTGCATTCAAGACACCTGACTTGTGTCTGAACACAGCTTTGATGGATGTGTTGTCATCGTCCCCCCCCCCCCCCCCTGAGAAATATGATGTGTTGCGACAGCTGCGTACGTGCATGTGAAGAGGGTCAATGCGTGTGTCTCTCCCTTGATTCGGACAGTAAGACTCTTTCTCAATAATGCCACTATGACAACTTCTCTATTTTACTTCTCAATAAGGCCAACTTCTCTATTCTCTCTCTCACACAATAAACTATAAAGGTCATTGACCCTTGAGTTCAACTAGGTCTTTCTGAAGGGCTTTCTTTCACATCATGAGAATGAAACAATACAAGGAAGAATCATTTAGGAATGCTTAAACATTCTGCTGAGAAATAGCCTTCCTGCCCAGGTTCAAATCTGGTAAAGTATGAAATTCAAATGACTATAGTTGGGACTTTTTTATCTCTACCGCTAGCTGTTAGCATAAACCCCAGTTCCCAGTGCCAGCATACACGTTCACTTTAAAAGACAGTGTTTGCCCCCCCCCCCCCCCCACACACACACACACACACACACACACACTCGCCACACACACTCTAGTATCTTTGATTGATTGATTGATTGAAATATTTATTAACAGTTTGCAGAATTACAGTACATTTCAAGCACAAACTCAATACAAAGACTGTTAACTGTGAGTGGACGACCCAATTAAGCATTACACTTGTTTACAAGAGGGCCCACCTTGTTCAATTCATCAAAACATTTAGAAACGTACAAATAGACACTTCTATATACCGGTAGTCAAAGAACAGAACAGGAATTCATCATAAAGGAGGTAAAAAGGGAAAAGAAACATATACAGTGAGGGGAAAAAGGGAGGAGGGGGGGGGGGGGGGGCTTGCTGCTGAGTTGCAGAGGGCTGGGATTGATTGGGAGGAGGGGGGGGGGTTCAAGTGGGTTGCAGAGGGCTGGGATTGATTGCCTTGATCAAACACTGGGGAAACTTGGGCTGGTTTGTGTTATGATGATTATTCTTGTTGGGATTGTCGTCATTATTATTATTATTATTCCATTTATGAATGAATGAAGGTACTCAAATTTTCACCCTAATTTTGAACTAATCTTTTGCTTCTTACTCATTACTGTATACTAGAGGTTGCACTGAGAAACGCTTGTTTAAACCCGTCGGTACAAAAACATGTCTTGGAGCTGAAATGTAAATCATCCGAGGGCAGAGGGGGGGGGGGGGGGGGGGGGGGGGGGGGGGGGGGTGGGGGGGGGGGGGGGGGGGGGGGGGACGTCCTACATACCGTTTTAAAGGCCTGACATTGAAATTTAAAAAATGTATTCTAAATCATGACAATTTTCTGAAAAACGTTTCTATATCAGTGGTGCTCAATATTTCATGTCAAGGACCCCAAAGATTATATGTAATCGGCCGCCGACCCCCATCTGAACATAATGTTGTCCGAGGGACCCTCCTCCCAGAAGCAAAGATTTGAGTTAAAAAACTATATATACTGTACTCAAAGATTTGAGGCACATTTAACGATTTTTCAAAAGTAGCAAACCTACAAGCTCGTAGCGCGGCACTCGGTGCCGTGCTATGAGCTTGTAGATCTGCTATTTTTCAATAGCTAAATTATAACATAATGCTTAAAACACGGGTTCCCGCCCAAAATGTGTTAAACGTGACTAGTTAGTGTTGTATGGATCATTGGTGATGGAAGACCTAAGTAAATTAATAATAATAATAGTTAGTGCAACCCCTACTGTGTACCATGTTGGTTGTGGTCAGCACTTTACTAACTGTACTGTAACCCTGAAGGTTCTGTCACTGAGCACCGTTTGAGAGCTTTGTAAAGGTGGCGTAAGGGTTCTATTAAGAAAATGAATAAGGGCCTTTCTCGAGCCCACCCTTCTCCCACTGTTTATATTGTGTTTAGTTTCCAAGATGGCCGCAGCACCAGGAGGGGGTGGGGCGGAGGTGAGCGGGCGGGGTCGACATATGCCCCTTACTGAGCTGCATTCAAGACACCTGACTTGTGTCTAAACACAGCTTTGATGGATGTGTTGTCATCGTCCCCCCCCCCCCCCCCTGAGAAATATGATGTGTTGCGACAGTTGCGTACGTGCATGTGAAGAGGGTCAATGCGTGTGTCTCTCCCTTGATTCGGACAGTAAGACTCTTTCTCACATATTATGGGTCAATCCACCTGATTGGCTGGAAGCAGTGCAATTTCACCACATCCTCATCCTCTCTCAAACTTCCTCTCTTGTGACATGTGTTCCATCAAGCTATATAAGGAGAGCAGTCTGAAAACCCACTACAATATCTGAAGACGTGTACACCTCAACTGGAGTCAATTCAACTCAGAAACTCAACTCAACTCAATTCAACTCAGAAATTCAACTGAACTCAACCTAAAATGTCTGAAGACATCTACACCACACCAGAACCGACCGACGACACTTATGAAACCCTCAGTGTTTCTGTCCCTGAGAACACAGCACGGCATGGAGGTATAGAACTAACCGTCTACGAAAACCTCTGAGGTTCTGACCCTGGGAACACAGCACAGCATGGAGGTAAAAACAAAGAATACTACTACTACTACTACTACTACTACTAATAATAATAATAATAATAATAATAATAATAATAATACAATGATTTAAGTAACACATCTATCAATCTTACGCAATAGCAGTTGTCGGCGCAGCCACATCACAGAGCCTCTCTTGGTGCAGCCACATCACAGAGCCTCTCTTGGTGCAGCCACATCACAGAGCCTCTCTTGGTGCAGCCACATCACAGAGCCTCTCTTGGTGCAGCCACATCACAGAGCCTCTCTTGGTGCAGCCACATCACAGAGCCTCTCTTGGTGCAGCCACATCACAGAGCCTCTCTTGGTGCAGCCACATCACAGAGCCTCTCTTGGTGCAGCCACATCACAGAGCCTCTCTTGGTGCAGCCACATCACAGAGCCTCTCTTGGTGCAGCCACATCACAGAGCCTCTCTTGGTGCAGCCACATCACAGAGCCTCTCTTGGTGCAGCCACATCACAGAGCCTCTCTTGGTGCAGCCACATCACAGAGCCTCTCTTGGTGCAGCCACATCACAGAGCCTCTCTTGGTGCAGCCACATCACAGAGCCTCTCTTGGTGCAGCCACATCACAGAGCCTCTCTTGTCAATGCTTTATTGGATGTGTTTAATGGAATTCGCTTTTATTCACATGCAATCATATGAGCAACACAATACATGTGCTCTGCCTTAATGTATACAATAATAGTGAAAATGTGTCTGATGTTTACATTCAGGATTTAAGAAGAATGTCTTCAAAGCTGTTGCAGCGTGTGTGGGGCTGCTCCTATTGGCTGGCATCATTGTCCTGGTCATACTCAGTGAGTAGCATTTTATAAACACTACTGTATCTTTATGTCTCATATTTGAGTCAGGAATAGTTTGATTGATTGATTGATTGATTGATTGATTGATTGAATACTTTAACAGTTTGCCAAAAAGAGCACAGAAAAGTACAGTTCAATACAAAGTCTGATTAGGATTTGGTGTGTATCTGTGGATGAATGTGTGCTTGCGTGTGTGCGTTCATACCTGGCTCCTCCCCACAGTTTTTTGCTGTACAGCGGCGCACGCACGCACACACACACACACACACACACACACACACACACGCACACACACACACACACACACACACACACACACACACACACACACACACACACACACACACACACACACACACACACACCATGCTTCCAATCCTCTGAACAAACAGAGGTGTGAGTGTGAGTGAGTGTGTGCGTGCATGCGTGCGTGCGTGCGTGCAATAAGTCACAACATGACCTTTAGGAGTGGATTGACGCAGAGCATAATACCGCCCAAATTATAGACATTTGTCCGACAACACCAAAATAAATGACTGCGTGTGGACCTTTAGGACCTGGTCCTGTCTGTTAACTGTCTGTCCTTGTGGACACATAGATATTTTACAATGACAAACGCTAGAACTTCAACCCTGTGCCAACCGGACACCTCTATTTGTCTCATTGTCAAATGCAATAAAGTTGGATGTAAACCTAATCAGTTTGTTGATTTTCCTTCTTGCAGATTTGGACCTGACTAAACAGAGAGACCAGTGGAAGACCAGTTATGATGAGTTACTGACCAGACATGACAACCTGACCGAACTGAAGAGGATTCATTGTGGTCAGTGAGACATCACTGTTTTTATACATTCTTATATCATGTTGTTCAGCATTTGTCATTAATCTGATCACATTAAAAACAGTGTCTAACATTATATTTTGTTGTTAGAATCACATGGATTTACATTTGGTGATGGTGTGTGTTACTACTACTCTACTGAGAAGAAGAACTGGGATGACAGCAGAGCATTCTGTACAGCCAGACAATCTGACCTGATGACCATAAAGAGCAGAGAGAAGCAGGTGCAGTGTGTGTGTGTGTGTGTGTGTGTGTGTGTGTGTGTGTGTGTGTGTGTGTGTGTGTGTGTGTGTGTGTGTGTGTGTGTGTGTGTGTGTGTGTGTGTGTGTGTGTGTGTGTGTGTGTGTGTGTGTGCGTGCGTGCATGCTGTAACCTACTCCATCTAGTTGAGACACACATCTAGTATTGTACAGATTGTACTTCAGTAACCAGCTGCTTGTCTGTCCAGGACTTTGTTGGCGGACTCGTTGGCAGAGACAAGTTTGTGTGGTTTGGACTGACCGACAGCGAGACAGAAGGAGTGTGGAAGTGGGTGGATGGAACACCACTGACCACAACGTAAGACTTTACCTTCATTATTCTACTGAGGCCGATTCTAAAAACGCCTTCTAAATACTGACCTAAGTTTTCTGAAAAACAAATATTTATATAGCAGCATCACATTTATTTAATACTGTACATACTGTACAGAACCCCAAGAGGGGTTCCCGTCCAGAATGGGTTAAATAAAACATTTTAACTACATTTATTTTCAGCAAACTACATTTCACATTATTTCCTCTTCATATTTATTTCTAAATGGAATCAAAGGCTATAATACAACAGTTACTCTGTATCCGTTGTCTATTTCATTGTCCAGTTCATTTGTACGTAAATATATAATGTAATATAATTTGAAGTCATGATTAAAAAAAACCTAAACATTCAGATGAAATCCTTGTTGTGAAGGTATTGTAATGTATTAATGTTTCTCCTTCTACAGGTACTGGGACCCTGGTCAGCCTAATGACCGTGGAGGAGGAGAAGACTGTGCTGCGTTGGATAATGGAGGATGGGGCGACGCTGCATGTCGGTCAACAACCTATTGGATTTGTGAAATAGTTTTCTAGAGTTATGCATTAACTAGTAATAGTTGTGTATGTGCAGCACCTGATTAACCCTTTGTGGTCCTGGAGCTACCACCCGCCTGTGGGGGGGTGAGGGTGGGGGGTTTCAACCTATCTTCATATAATAGGTCCTCACTAATAATTCTCAAAGATTCTCAAAGACGTTTGCCTTGTTTATTGGTTTTGTTAAATTCTATATTGTATTTTTACTTTATTGTGCTCTGTTTTCCTGTTTGTTTTAACTTGTTGATTGCTTGTTCTGTGCTCACTGTTCAGCACCTCTTAACTTTATTTTGAAAAGTATTTTCTTACTTACTTACTTACTTACTTACTTACTTACTTACTTACTTACTTACTTACTTACTTACTTACTTACTTACTTACTTACTTAGTAATTTAAAGTGGCCAGAAATGTGTTTGATTCAGTGTTGTTTTTGACAGCAAATTTTGATTTTAGTTTTAGTCTTTAGTCTCTTGAATAGTTTTCATTTAGTTTTAGTCACATTTTAGTCACCCGGAATGTTTTAGTGTTAGTCTAGTTTTAGTCGACTAAATATAAGATTTAATCGAACAAAATGTATTTAGGTGGGCCTTGATGCCGTCGTAATGACAGTTTTTTACACTTCTACAAGCCCACAAGTGAGCTTGTAGATCGTCTATTTTCAGCATGCAACTAATTGTAAAATGACTTATACTGGATCTCTTGTCCACTAGTCCCTTCCTAACATTTTAGTCTAGTTTTTATTTGTTGACAAAATTGTCAGTATATTTACTCTTAGTTTTAGTCATCATAGCTTAGTTTTCATTTAGTTTCCATTTAGTTTTCGTCAGTGGAAAAATGTAGTCGACGAACAGTTTTCGTCTTATTTTTAGTCGACGAAATCAACACTGGTTTGCGTGTGGATTTAATTTAATAATAGTGATGTGTATTAGTTATATGTACAGCACCTGATTAACCCTTTGTGGTGCCTGGTGTTACGACCTGGGGGGGCTGGGGAGGGGTGGTGCTGCTGCTTCGCCATGCGGGTGCTCACCGATTCACAATTTATTCGCTTTTTGTTTGTGTACAGTTGGAGGCCATCGATATTGTCCTTTTCTTTTTGCTGAGGTTTGCGTGATCTGCGGAAAAGGACAGTTAACCCATTTTGGGCGGGAACCCCTTTTGGTGTTCAAAACAATTTAGCTATTGAAAAATAGCAGATCTACAAGCTCATAGCGCGCCACCGAGTGGCGCGCTATGAGCTTGTAGATCTGCTATTTTTTGAAAAATCGTGAAAATATTTATTTCAGAAAACTGGAGGATTTAGAAGGATTTTTTAAAATTTTGAGGTCAGGCCTAAATGGGTCAAATGATAAGGGACAATATCGATGGCACCCAACTGTACATCAAATACACAACCTGATGTGAGCTTGTAGATCTGCTATTATTGGCAAATGTCCCCGCCTGACTGATAGGCATGCTGTGGTTCAAGAGGATATTTTCATTATAGAGGGTATGCGCATGACATCATCATCATCATACCCGAAGGTTATGCGGGAACGCCTGCTGAGTGGCACAAAGACTACTTTCTGGCCTTGACAGCCCATACATCCAAACAGCAAAGTCTGATTGCATTAAACAAGGTTAATGTTAATTAAACTCACTTTGTCACTCACTTTATGAATGCGCATACCCTCTATTTATGTAATACATGAAGAATAGCTATCTGTTTTACTTTAAAAGGTAAAACAGTTTGGACTTTGGTCCAAATCAGTTTGTTAAAACAGTGAATGTTATAAATAAAACAGTACATTAACTCTAATTACTGCGTGCATTGTAAATTACTGTTACATTTCAACGTGTAGAATTGATCACATCAATGTTGTGTTTGTGACACCAGGGAGTTGATATAAACTGCTGTACCTCATATGATAAAGAGTACACTTTAGTAACTAAATTAATATACAGGATGTGCAGTTTAATATTAAACATCCCTGAGTTTGGACTTCTTTAAATGTAGGTCAACAGATAAGGAACAACGTCAGATATTTACATACTAGTCCATATCTAGACAATACCAGTCGCTGTTTAAATATAATTATATGTAAATGACTTCAAATGAGAAGTTCTGAAAAGGCAGCCGTACAGAATTACACAGTGATGACATCACCAGTGGAGGAAGTTACTATACTGTAATGATGGTACAATATAGAGCGTCGCAGTCCCGCCCCCTTTCATGACGACGCCAGGCCCAGGAAATGATTCCCAATGCATTTTTCCCATAGACATTTCAAAAAGTATTTACTGTTACGCCGCGGACAAAGCCAACTCGAGTTGTGACAACTCATGACAACAAACACAATATTTTGGACCAAACAAATAATTACAAAGAAGAAAAACAACAAAAAAATTGTATTGTAACCTGACGTTTTTTTCTTCTTTATAATTATTTGTTCAAGGTTCAAGGTTCAAAGTTTCTTTATTTTGTCTCACGACTCACGAGGGAGAAATTTGTCTTGGACCCCAAGGACCCGCCCTGCAGCATACAGATCAAGGACCCGCCCTGCAGCATACAGATCAAGGACCCGCCCTGCAGCATACAGATCAAGGACCCGCCCTGCAGCATACAGATCAAGGACCCGCCCTGCAGCATACAGATCAAGGACCCGCCCTGCAGCATACAGATCAAGGACCCGCCCTGCAGCATACAGATCAAGGACCCGCCCTGCAGCATACAGATCAAGGACCCGCCCTGCAGCATACAGATCAAGGACCCGCCCTGCAGCATACAGATCAAGGACCCGCCCTGCAGCATACAGATCAAGGACCCGCCCTGCAGCATACAGATCAAGGACCCGCCCTGCAGCATACAGATCAAGGACCCGCCCTGCAGCATACAGATCAAGGACCCGCCCTGCAGCATACAGATCAAGGACCCGCCCTGCAGCATACAGATCAAGGACCCGCCCTGCAGCATACAGATCAAGGACCCGCCCTGCAGCATACAGATCAAGGACCCGCCCTGCAGCATACAGATCAAGGACCCGCCCTGCAGCATACAGATCAAGGACCCGCCCTGCAGCATACAGATCAAGGACCCGCCCTGCAGCATACAGATCAAGGACCCGCCCTGCAGCATACAGATCAAGGACCCGCCCTGCAGCATACAGATCAAGGACCCGCCCTGCAGCATACAGATCAAGGACCCGCCCTGCAGCATACAGATCAAGGACCCGCCCTGCAGCATACAGATCAAGGACCCGCCCTGCAGCATACAGATCAAGGACCCGCCCTGCAGCATACAGATCAAGGACCCGCCCTGCAGCATACAGATCAAGGACCCGCCCTGCAGCATACAGATCAAGGACCCGCCCTGCAGCATACAGATCAAGGACCCGCCCTGCAGCATACAGATCAAGGACCCGCCCTGCAGCATACAGATCAAGGACCCGCCCTGCAGCATACAGATCAAGGACCCGCCCTGCAGCATACAGATCAAGGACCCGCCCTGCAGCATACAGATCAAGGACCCGCCCTGCAGCATACAGATCAAGGACCCGCCCTGCAGCATACAGATCAAGGACCCGCCCTGCAGCATACAGATCCAGATACAATACAGTCTCTTGAATAGTTTTCATTTAGTTTTAGTCACATTTTAGTCACCCGGAATGTTTTAGTGTTAGTCTAGTTTGAGTCGACTAAATATAAGATTTAATCGAACAAAATGTATTTAGGTGGGCCTTGATGCCGTCGTAATGACAGTTTTTTACACTTCTACAAGCCCACAAGTGAGCTTGTAGATCGTCTATTTTCAGAATGCAACTAATTGTAAAATGACTTATATTGGATCTGGACGAACTTGTTTAGAGCCCCTATACCCTGTCTGCCCTCTGCAAGGACTCTGTTAAGGAGTGTGATTGACAGAGGCCCAGAAATTGTGTTTGTTGTCATGATTTGTCACGACAAGAGTTGGCTTTGTACGAGGCTTAAAAGGTCTTTAAATAAATACTTTTTGAAATGTCTATGAGGAAAATGAACGGGGAATCATTTCCTGGGCCCTGGTAGGGGGCGGGACTGGGCCCTGGTAGAGGGCGGGACTGTGACGCTCTATTGGCCTCTAAATGTAAATTGAATAAATGTCTAACCTAACCCTGCAATATAGATGTTGTCCACTTGAGGGTGACACAGACTATAGACTTTACTGTATTACTTTTCGAAAGGGTAGGATAAGGTCATGAATTCCTCAACTCATTTCTGTTTGTACAACAAACAAACAAAAATCACACACGTGTGAAGTGAGGGGCGCTCTTATCAAGTTATCATCATACATCACATTCCGTGCTCGACCAATCAAATTATCACTAATGTCACGCCGGCCAATCACAATTTGCGGTGCTCACTTGTCAATGTTTGTGTGTTTACACAAACACCAAACGCTGGGCATAGGAGGGTTCTATAGAGCCGCTCGGAAATTAGAAGTCGCGCCTAGTCTTGTTTAACCCATTTTGGACTGAGGTCGATTAAAAAAAAGACTTCTAAATCCTACATTTTTTCTGAAAAAACATGTTTCTATGTCAGTGGTGCTCAACCTTTTTCATGTCAAGGACCCCCATAATTATCTCTATTGGGCCACGGACCCCCATCTCGAAATATGTAGTTCCAGGGACCCCCCCAGAAGCAAATATTTTAGTTAAAAATGTTCGCTCTGAAATATATATTCAAGAATTTGCGCCACATTTTCACAACTTTTCAAAAATAGCAGACCTACAAGCTCGTAGCGCGCCACTCGGTGGCGCGCTATGAGCTTGTAGATCTGCTATTTTTCAATAGCTAAAGCATAACATAATGCTAACACCAAAAGGGGTTCCCGCCCAAAATGTGTTAATATCGGAATCGGTCAGAATCGGTATCGGCAGCTACGATCTTGCAAATAATCGGAGATCGGATATGGATCATACGTGCACGCCTAATACTTACGCATTGTTCTACATATGCCTTGTTCTATGAAAGTGTTGCTGATGTCGCACACAATGGATCTCATTGTGAGCTTGGAGATCTAAATAGCTTATCGAGGGGCGCTCGCTAGCCCCTCCTATACCTATACAGCTTTTGTCCCCACACGTCTTTAGGTCAAACATTAGGACAAATGTCTTTAGGTCAAACATTAGGTCAAATGTCTTTAGGTCAAACATTAGGACAAATGTCCGCCGAATATGACGCAAATTTGTGGCAACACAACATTGACAATGAAAGGGAACATTTTCGTCATTATGTAGACGAGCAAATCGGCGAACCAATCACATACATTCAGTTGTTACATGAGATGATGTATAATGATAAGAGCGCCCCTCACTTCACACAGGTGTGATTTTATTATATATTATTTATAGGCCTACATATATAATGATGTTATTGAGCGGTGTAGCCGCTCCAATGTAGCCTGGCTAATAAGCCAGACTAATATCACACAACACTGTCGCGGTATATTAGTCTGGGCTGGCTCCACTTGGATTTCATTTCCCGGGGGGCGGGTTCAAACATTTTCTCTTTGACGCAATTGGTCAGAGCTACTGTCAGTCAAAAGTCTCAAGCATTGAACGTCACTGTACCAAAGCCCGCCCATATTGCATACCGTGTCCCGATTGGTCCGACCTGTTCTCGGTTGTAGGAAAGAGGCGTGCTACTGAGCCTCGCCAGACCGTAATCCGCTGGTAGGCAATTTCTTTTTGCCAACGGCTGATTGGGTCTGGTTTATTAACCAGGCTAGCTCCAATGCACAGCTCTGTGTGTATGTCTGTCTGTCCGTTTGAGCAGACATCACGTTGTTGACATCATCCCACGTCATCATTGTGATGAAGGGCACCACTCACTTCACACGAGTGTGATTTTTTATTGGGTTCCCAGATAGGCCTATCTCACAGCCCCCTTTCCACGCCCCCTTCCGTTAGCTAGTGGTGTCATTTAACATTAGCATTTACACGGTTTTTTTCTCTGGAGAATCTAAGTACATTTCCTAATGTAAAAATGTGACAGACCAATATTATTATGAAGCAAACAAGATGGTAAATCAGCTCGAACAGATAGAACAAACCTTACCTTGAGAAAACAAAAGTTGTAGACTTCTTAAATGACCTCTGTTAACATGTAGTGTCTATGGAGTGACGTCACGCTATCACCACTAGCCCTGAAAGGGGGTGTGGAAAGGGGGCGGGGAAATTCTGTGAGATAGGCCTATTGCTCATCAGAGACCGAGTGAGAGGACGGTACTCTGAAACGAGTGAGAGGACGGTACTCTGAAACGAGTGAGAGGACGGTACTCTGAAACGAGTGAGAGGACGGTACTCTGAAACGAGTGAGAGGACGGTACTCTGAAACGAGTGAGAGGACGGTACTCTGAAATAGAGACTGACACAGGAGTGGATTTTCACTCCTGTCCTGTCCCACTCCCACAGAAAAAATCCTGTCCTGTCCCAATCCTGGGCCAGAGTTAAAAAAAAATCCCATCCTGTCCCACTCCTGTAGAATGACTCCGGATCCCATCCCGCTCCCACTCGAAATTACTCCCGCTCCCATCCCGCTCCTGTTTTTTTGTTTTTTTGTTAGTCATTAGGCAATTGATCGATTGATCCATCTATAGGCCTATCTATCTATCACTTCTGGCTTCTCAAGACAGATAGTCTACCAATAAAATTAAAATAAATAAAGTGTTGGATTTAACGCTTAACATTTAAAGCTTAACAGTTAACAAGTGCTTTGTCAATTACGATAAAAAAAAAACCTCAGTGTTAATTTAACTCTATATGAATAATTATTCAGTGTACAAGTCTATGTGTATGGCAGTGGTTCCCAGGGGTCCGTGAGAGTTCCAGGGGGTACCCAGTTAAATAATAGTTTGGAACCAAATGGACCCTTATGGGTCTGTAACAAAGGATGTTATGGGAGTGTACAAATGGAACCAAATTTTCCATTTGTACACTCAGAGTTAAATTAACATTGATTTTACAATATAATTTGGGGGTCCCAGCGATAAAAATGCCATTAAATGGGGGTCCGTAGACTAATGCATGTCAAACTGGGGGTCCTTGAAATTAAAATGGTTGAGAATCACAGCTAGAACCGTAATAAAAAGAATCTTCTCTTATGGGGGTCCCTGCCCCTGGCATCTTTTCAAATGGGGGTCCGCGGGCTAATACATGTCGATTTAGGGGTCCTTGACATGAACATGTTTAGGAACCACTGGTGTATGGGACTCGTTTGGGAGAAAGAAGGGAGACGATGTAGGCTATTGTAGAACATTCGCTCAGACAGCTGTTCAGGGAGCTAGCTAACAGTAACAGCGTTAGCATGTAGCTAACGTAGCATCACAATTGAAAGTTGCAACGTTGCCACTGCCAGGGTAAACAAATGCATCAGGATGATCTGGCTATAAATAATCGATTAAATCACAGCACCGGCGCGATGCAGAATCATACGGCCGCATTGCGATGTCTTCATATAAAACTGTATAAGACGTCCAGCCCGACTGGATTGCATGGAGGAGGTTTTTGTGTTGTGGAAGCACTAGCACTGCTGGATTATGGGTAACTATGTATGTAGTTCTTTTGATTTGCGTCAGCAAGTGAAAAGAGTGTTGGCTCACAGAAAGATGACTACAACAAAAATGGGTGCTTCTGTTCTTTTGGTTGGAACTTGGCAGCGCGACCACGTCATTCACGTTCCTGCACGCTCCCGTTGACTTTCATTCCCGTCCCGTCCCGATCACGGGATTAATAAAAATATGAATCCCATCCCACAGGAATCCCGTGGGAATCCCGTGTCCCGCGGGAGTCCCGACAAAATGTCAGTCTCTACTCTGAAACGAGTGAGAGGACGGTACTCTGAAACGAGTGAGAGGACGGTACTCTGAAACGAGTGAGAGGACGGTACTCTGAAAGGAAGTCCTTCCCATGCACCCGAGGTCGGTCTCACACAGAGGCACGTTCTGGACACGCTCGCACGAATCGGCGTCGTCAGGCAACGGTTTGCGTTTGTGTTTGACGTCAGACTAGGAGCTCCGTTAGGCCACATAAAGACCTCCTCCAGACCTCGAGCTTTACCCCCTTCGGAGACACGGTTATTTAAGAGACGCTGAGAGACTTTTAAACGTAGTGGAAGACAGACGGAGGACAATAACACCGTCTCTAACTATCAGTGTTTCAGGGAAAGGCCCATCTCTGTTTTTGTGGGGGGAGGATTGTGATCTGACCTTTCTTTCCAGGTTCGAGAGACAAATCAGAACTCATTTTCTCTGTGCTAGAAGAAAGGAGGTAATTGAATAGAATTCCAAAGGGTGCCGACTCATTTCTTCACCCCTGAGGAGAAGACTTTTTCTCCACGGCAAACAACATGGGAGACAGTTACCGCGTCACCATCTCGGAGGAGGCCAACGCCGACCGCTCCATCACCAAGAAGAGGAAGGGCGTCAAGAAGGACATGGACGAGCTGAAGAAGGAGGTTCCCATCACGGAGCACAAGATGTCCGTGGAGGAGGTGTGCGGCAGGTTTGAGACGGACGCCGCCCGGGGCCTGACCGTCGCCAAGGCGGCCGAGTTCCTGGCGCGGGACGGCCCCAACGCCCTGACGCCACCGCCCACCACGCCCGAGTGGCTAAAGTTCTGCCGCCAGCTGTTTGGCGGCTTCGCCCTGCTGCTCTGGACCGGCGCTGCCCTCTGCTTTGCCGCGTACACCGTCCAGGTGTTCAGCGAGGACGAGCCGGCGCCCGATAACCTCTACCTGGGCGTGGTGCTCTCGGCCGTCGTCTTCATCACGGGCTGCTTCTCCTACTTCCAGGAGGCCAAGAGCTCCAAGATCATGGAGTCCTTCCGGAACATGGTGCCGCAGCAGGCGCTGGTGATCCGCGACGGCGAGAAGGTGCAGATCAACGCCGAGCAGGTGGTGCTCGGCGACCTGATCGAGGTGAAGGGGGGCGACCGGATCCCCGCCGACATCCGCGTGGTCTCGGCGCACGGCTGCAAGGTGGACAACTCGTCGCTGACGGGCGAGTCGGAGCCCCAGGGCCGCTCGCCCGACTGCACGCACGACAACCCACTGGAGACGCGCAACGTGGCCTTCTTCTCCACCAACTGCGTGGAGGGCTCGGCGCGCGGCCTGGTCGTGGCCACGGGCGACCGCACCGTCATGGGCCGCATCGCTACGCTGACCTCAGGCCTGGAGACGGGCCAGACGCCCATCGCCCGCGAGATCGCCCACTTCATCCACATCATCACGGCCGTGGCCGTGTTCCTGGGCGTCACCTTCTTCGCCGTGGCCAAGGCGCTGGGCTACACCTGGCTGGAGGCGGTCATCTTCCTCATCGGCATCATCGTGGCCAACGTGCCCGAGGGCCTGCTGGCCACGGTCACCGTGTGCCTGACGCTGACCGCCAAGCGCATGGCCAAGAAGAACTGCCTGGTGAAGAACCTGGAGGCCGTGGAGACGCTGGGCTCCACCTCCACCATCTGCTCCGACAAGACGGGCACGCTGACCCAGAACAAGATGACTGTGGCGCACATGTGGTTCGACGGCCGCATCCACGACGCCGACACCACCGAGGACCAGTCGGGCGCCGCCTTCGACAAGAGCTCGCCCACGTGGCTCTCGCTGGCACGCGTGGCAGCCCTGTGCAACCGCGCCGAGTTCAAGGCGGGCCAGGACGCGCTGCCCGTCCAGAAGAGGGACGTGGCGGGCGACGCCTCCGAGACGGCGCTGCTCAAGTGCGTGGAGGGGCTGTGCGGCTCGGTGCGCGCCATGCGGGAAAGCAACGCGCTGCTCGCCGAGATCCCCTTTAACTCCACCAACAAGTACCAGCTGTCGGTGCACGAGACGGAGGACCCCGCCGACGGGCGCCACCTGCTGGTGATGAAGGGCGCGCCGGAGCGCATCCTGGAGCGCTGCAGCACCGTGCTGCTGCAGGGCAAGGAGCAGCCCATGGACGGCGCCACCAAGGAGGCCTTCCAGCGGGCGTACCTGGAGCTGGGCGGCCTCGGCGAGAGGGTGCTGGGCTTCTGCCACCTGCTGCTGCCCGAGGACCGCTACCCGCACGGCTTCCCCTTCGACGCCGACGACGTCAACTTCCCCACGGAGGACCTGTGCTTCGTGGGCCTCGTGTCCATGATCGACCCTCCGCGCGCCGCCGTCCCGGACGCCGTGGCCAAGTGCCGCTCGGCCGGCATCAAGGTGATCATGGTCACGGGCGACCACCCCATCACGGCCAAGGCCATCGCCCGGGGCGTGGGCATCATCTCGCAGAAGAGCGAGACGGTGGAGGACATCGCGGCGCGTCTCGGCGTGCCCGTGGACCAGGTGGACCCGACGCTCGTCGTGGCCTGCGTGGTGACCGGCGCGGAGCTCAAGGACATGTCGGCGGAGCGGCTGGACTGGGTGCTGCGTGAGCACAAGGAGATCGTGTTCGCGCGCACGTCGCCGCAGCAGAAGCTCCTCATCGTGGAGGGCTGCCAGCGGCAGGGCGCCATCGTGGCGGTGACGGGCGACGGCGTGAACGACGCGCCCGCCCTGAAGAGGGCCGACATCGGCGTGGCCATGGGCATCTCGGGCTCGGACGTGTCCAAGCAGGCGGCCGACATGATCCTGCTCGACGACAACTTCGCCAGCATCGTCACGGGCGTGGAGGAGGGCCGGCTGATCTTCGACAACCTGAAGAAGAGCATCGCCTACACGCTGACCAGCAACATCCCCGAGATCACGCCCTTCCTTCTGTTCATCCTGCTGAGCGTGCCGCTGCCGCTGGGCACCATCACCATCCTCTGCATCGACCTGGGCACCGACATGGTGCCCGCCATCTCGCTGGCGTACGAGCAGGCCGAGAGCGACATCATGAAGCAGCCGCCGCGCAACCCCAAGAACGACAAGCTGGTAAACGAGCGGCTGATCAGCATGGCCTATGGGCAGATCGGCATGATCCAGGCGCTGGCGGGCTTCTTCTCGTACTGCGTGATCCACGCCGAGAACGGCTTCCTGCCGGCGCTGCTGCCGGGCCTGCGCGTTCTGTGGGACGACCGTGGCGTCAACGACCTGCAGGACAGCTACGGGCAGCAGTGGACGTACGAGCAGCGCAAGATCCTGGAGTTCACCACGCACACAGCCTTCTTCGTGAGCATCGTGGTGGTGCAGTGGGCCGACCTGATCATCTGCAAGACGCGCCGCAACTCCGTCTTCCAGCAAGGGATGAGGAACCGCGTGCTGCTCTTCGGGCTGTTCTTCGAGACGGCGCTGGCCGCCTTCCTGTCGTACACGCCGGGCATGGGCGTGGCCCTGCGGATGTACCCGCTCAAGTACACCTGGTGGTTCTGCGCGCTGCCCTACAGCCTGCTCATCTTTGCCTACGACGAGCTGCGCAAGCTGCTCATACGCCGCAACCCCGGAGGCTGGGTGGAGAAGGAGACCTACTATTGATCCACAACCCTGGAGGCTATGGGTGGAGAAGGAGACCTACTATTGATCCACAACCATGGAGGCTATGGGTGGAGAAGGAGACCTACTACTGATCCACAACCCCTCTGAGGCTATGGGTGGAGAAGGAGACCTACTATTGATCCACAACCCCCCGGAGGCTATGGGTGGAGAAGGAGACCTACTATTGATCCACAACCCTGGAGGCTATGGGTGGAGAAGGAGACCTACTACTGATCCACAACCCCTCTGAGGCTATGGGTGGAGAAGGAGACCTACTATTGATCCACAACCCCCCGGAGGCTATGGGTGGAGAAGGAGACCTACTACTGATCCACAACCCCTCTGAGGCTATGGGTGGAGAAGGAGACCTACTATTGATCCACAACCCCCCGGAGGCTATGGGTGGAGAAGGAGACCTACTCGTGGGGCAGCAGCTGTGGCTCAGGAGGTAGAGCATTTCGTACCAATGATCCCTGGGTCGGCGGTTCGAATCCCGGCTCCTCATGTCCACATGTCGAAGTGTCCTTGGGCAAGAGACACTGAACCCCACATTGCCTCCAGTGGGTTGGTCGGTGTGAGCTTGCCAGAATTGGTGTGTGAATCTGCGTCAAGTGAGGACGCTGGCGTTGACTGTTCGCCGCTTCACCTCCCAATGTATGAATGAATGAACCATTGTAAAGATTCACTTCCCAATGTAGGAATGAATGAGCCATTGTAAAGATTCACCTCCCAATGTATGAATGAATGAACCATTGTAAAGATTCACCTCACAATGTATGAATGAATGAACCATTGTAAAGATTCACCTCACAATGTATGAATGAATGAACCATTGTAAAGATTCACCTTCCAATGTATGAATGAATGAACCATTGTAAAGATTCACCTCCCAATGTATGAATGAATGAACCATTGTAAGCGCTTTGAGGACTTGGAAAAGCGCTATAAAATGCAATTCATTATTATTGATCCACAACCCTCCCCCCCGGAGGCTATGGGTGGAGAAGGAGACCACACGGTATCTCCAACGATCTCAAATCCTCAGAATCTACAGGACCCAAGCAAGACCCGGGATACAGGATACAGGATACAGCACATAGGACAAGACTCAAGACACCAACCACACTCAAGACACAAGATCCAAGATCAAGAACACCTCAACACATACGAACCAAGGTGTCTGGCTTTACAACCCAGATACCTTGCATAGCTTTACTGATCCACAACCGTGGGAGAAGGAGACCTACTACGGAGAAATGTGCGAAATAAAAGAAGAAGAACCACATCGGCCCGACCCGGAAGTGATAGCCCTCCATATCCTGTAGTAGCTCCAGGCTGAGTTACTAACGCCAGGGCTCCACCGGACGCGTTGCGTCTCCGTCGCGTGCGTCAAAAAACGCACCGGTTCAATTTTAATGCACGCGTTAATGTCACGCAATGCGGGCAGTGGAGCCACCCTTCATTGATTAAAAAGGAAACATTCCCTGACGGTGACGGAGGCACGACGCTGACGCGCCCGGTGGAGCCCCGGTGTAACGCGCGGACGATGTTTCTTCTTAGCGTGATCTCGAATGTATGGTTTTTTTAGGCTTTGAAGTATACTTTATCCCATTCTGACCATAAAAAAACAAACTAATAACCGCGTGCATGGGCGCGTGCACCGACGATCGGGATTTAGGCTGTTTCTACCATGGGAGTTGGGTGGGGTGCAGCCCTGGGGGAAAAAAAGGTAAAAACTAATATTTGTAAAGCTGGATTAATGCTTATTAATAAAATGAATGTGTTTCTCATGGTTGGCCAAAACGGTAATAATTGATTTCCACGAGATATCTCGTGGATGGCTTGGAATGGGTTAAGGAGAGGTTTGTCTAAATGGTAAATGGTGCATTTATATAGAGCCTTTATCCAAGGCGCTTTACATTCACACACACACACACATCCATACACCGATGGCAGCGGAAACAAGGCACCAACCTGCACATCAGGTCACAAACTGGGTAGTGTGAGACTTTTGGGGACAAAAGATGCAATCACTATATTACCGTTTTTGAGTAACTTTTCCAACACTGCTCGTTAGGAGCCCAGGTGTTTTTGGGCATGGTTTGGGGCGGAGCGCCATTGACTCCCATAATAGAATGCAATTCAAATGTTGAAAAATGAATAATAAAACGACAAAAAACAAAGTGTGGAGCGTAATATCATTGGCCTACTGGCAATTGTGCACAAGACATGTGGCACTGATTGGTGCAGTGGTTTCCAAGATTAGCTACGAGGCCACGCACGCTTGTTAGGGGCCACGCACGCTTGTTAGGGGCCATGCACGCTTGTTAGGGGCCACGCACGCTTGTTAGGGGCCACGCACGCTTGTTAGGGGCCACGCATGCTTGTTAGGGGCCACGCACGCTTGTTAGGGGCCACGCATGCTTGTTAGGGGCCACGCATGCTTGTTAGGGCCACGCAGAAAGTGAAAGAAAGTCTTAGGGACGCAGAGAGAGAAGAGATTTTTATTTCATTTTTTTTGAGTGGTGCAAACCACTCCAACAACTGGCTTTGTTAGTACCCGTGTGAGTGTGTGTTTGTGCCTGTACGGGTGAGCATGGTTGCTATGGTTAGTATGTGACGTCACTGACGTACTTATGACACAGATGCTTTCCTGGTTCTAATGTACAGTAACTATAACAATAAATGTGTAGTTGCACCACTCAGTTCACACGGGTGTGATTTTTTTTTAATATTCAGAAAATGCATAGACCTTTCTTGTCTTTTTTTGAGGGGCGCTAGCCCCTCCTATATACATCTTTTGACCCCACCATTGACAATGAAAGGAGAAATTAGGTCAAATGTCCGCAACATATGACGTCAATTTGTGGCAACAGACATTCTGATTGGCCAGTATGAGATGATGCATGATGATGTACGATGATAAGAGCGCCCCTCACTTCACACGGGTGTGATTTTTTTTCTTCAAAAGTCCGCTTGAAGTGCACAGAGCAGTCTCATTGTCTACTCCAGTGGTTCCCAAAGTGGGGACCCCTAGGGGTCCTTGAGGGAGTTCCATGGGGGTCCCCAGCTAAATGATTTAGTTTGGAACCAAATGGACCCTTATGGGTCTGTAACTCCATCAGAGAGTGTAGCCTACACATGAACCAAATGGACCCTTATGGGTCTGTAACTCCATCAGAGAGTGTAGCCTACACATGAACCAAATGGACCCTTATGGGTCTGTAACTCCATCAGAGAGTGCACATGAACCAAATGGACCCTTATGGGTCTGTAACTCCATCAGAGAGTGTAGCCTACACATGCACCAAATGGACCCTTATGGGTCTGTAACTCCATCAGAGAGTGTAGCCTACACATGAACCAAATGGACCCTTATGGGTCTGTAACTCCATCAGAGAGTGTAGCTCTCAGAGTTACATTAACATTGATTTTACAATATAAATTGGGGATCTCAGAGATAGAAATGCCATCAAATGTGGGTCCGTAGATGCATGTCAAACTGCATGGGGGGTCCTTGAAATGAAAATGGTTGAAAGTCACTGTTAAAGCCGTAAAACATCTTCTCTCACGGGGGTCCCTGGCATATATTTTCAAATGGGGGTCCGCAGGATAATTAGTGTCAATTTGGGGGTCCTTGACATGAAAACGTTCTGGAACCACTGCTCTAGGGTGCAGCAGGCAACCAACCAACCAGCATTAACCCAAGGATAGTCTAAGAAGGATAAGACGCGAAGACCGTACGGCCGACGCCATGTTGCTTTGGAAGGAAAGAAACATGCGCAATGGGCTATATGCAGCCAACACTTCCGCGTTCAGCTTCCTTGGTCTCAACTGCGCATGTTTCTTTCCTTCCAAAGCAACATGGCGTCGCCCGTACGGTCTTCTTGTCTTATCCTTCTTAGACTATCCTTGCATTAACCTCGGAAGAAGAAGAAGAAGCTTATTTGTTTACATCCGGGTCAAGCTAGCATTAGCTACAGGCTAACCACCACCACCAACAACAACAACATTAGAGTTCAGTTCAGCAGCTCAATGAGCTTTAAAACTGTAAACAATGGACGTAAACCAGACCAAACAGGAACACCTGCTGGCGCTGAAAGGTATGCTGGTGTTTTATTTACGTTGACTTTAATGTTTATTTAAATGAATCCCAGAGAGAGAGAGAGAGAGAGAGAGAGTTAGTTGATGATGACAGCAGAGGATTGGTGGTGTAAAACATAACGTCTGCTGCCTGGTCCACACCCACAACACCATGAGTGCAACTAACCATGTACAACCCAGATTCGGCACAAACAAGGGACTAAATTATTTTCGCTCCTATGCCACCAAAATGTGTAACGCCCTACCACCAGTCATTAAGACATGCGCATCCCTTGACTCCTTCAAAACCGCTCTCAAAGGGAACCCCTTTCCCCCTCACTGTATATGTTTCTTTTCCCTTTTTACCTCCTTTATGATGAATTCCTGTTCTGTTCTTTGGCTGTATAGAAGTGTCTATTTGTACTCTAAATGTTTTGATGAATTGAACAAGGTGGACCCTCTTGTAAACAAGTGTAATGCTTTATGGTTTCGTCCACTCACAGTTAACAGTCTTTGTATTGAGTTGTGCTTGAAAATGTACTGTAATTCTGCAAACTGTCAATAAATATTTCAATCAATCAATCAAGTACACTCTCAGAGTTACAGACCCAATGTCAGGGTCCATTTGGTTCCTATTAAACTCATTTAGCTGGGGACCCCCCTAGAACTCACTGGGGGTCCCCGGACCCCACTTTGGGAACCACTGAACTATAGCTATAGTTTAACAGCATCATATGTATGTGGTTGGTTGTAGGCTATAGGACTTGATATGTTATTGGTTGTAGGCTATAGGACTTGATATGTTATTGGTTATTGGTTGATATGTTATTGGGTTGTAGGCTATAGGACTTGATATGTTATTGGGTTGTAGGCTATAGGACTTGATATGTTATTGTAGGCTATAGGACTTGATATGTTATTGGTTGTAGGCTATAGGACTTGATATGTTATTGTATGTGGTTGGTTGTAGGCTATAGGACTTGATATGTTATTGGTTGTAGGCTATAGGACTTGATATGGTATTGGTTGGTTGTAGGCTATAGGACTTGATATGTTATTGTAGGCTATAGGACTTGATATGTTATTGGTTGGTTGTAGGCTATAGGACTTGATATGTTATTGTAGGCTATAGGACTTGATATGTTATTGGTTGGTTGTAGGCTATAGGACTTGATATGTTATTGTAGGCTATAGGACTTGATATGTTATTGGTTGGTTGTAGGCTATAGGACTTGATATGTTATTATGTATGTGGTTGGTTGTAGGCTATAGGACTTGATATGTTATTGTAGGCTATAGGACTTGATATGTTATTGTAGGCTATAGGACTTGATATGTTATTGTAGGCTATAGGACTTGATATGTTATTGTAGGCTATAGGACTTGATATGTTATTGTAGGCTATAGGACTTGATATGTTATTGTAGGCTATAGGACTTGATATGTTATTGTAGGCTATAGGACTTGATATGTTATTGTAGGCTATAGGACTTGATATGTTATTGTAGGCTATAGGACTTGATATGTTATTGTAGGCTATAGGACTTGATATGTTATTGTAGGCTATAGGACTTGATATGTTATTGTAGGCTATAGGACTTGATATGTTATTGTAGGCTATAGGACTTGATATGTTATTGCAAGACGTTTACGTTAATACAATGGCTTTATAAACACACACACACACACACACACAAGCCGTTTACGCTAATACAATGGCTTTATAAACACACACACACACACACACACACACACACACACACACACACACACACACACACACACACACACACACACACACACACACACACACAAGACGTTTACGCTAATACAATGGCTTTATAAACACACACACACACACACACACACACACACACACACACACAAGACGTTTACGTTAATACAATGGCTTTATAAACACACACACACACACACACACACACACACACACACAAGACGTTTACGTTAATACAATGGCTTTATAAACACACACACACACACACACACACACACACACACACACACACACACACACACACACACACACACACACAAGACGTTTACGCTAATACAATGGCTTTATAAACACACACACACACACACACACACACACACACACACACACACACACACACACACACAAGACGTTTACGTTAATACAATGGCTTTATAAACACACACACACACACACACACACACACACACACACACACACACACACACACACACACACACACACACACACACACACACAAGACGTTTACGTTAATACAATGGCTTTATAAACACACACACACACACACACACACACACACACACACACACACACACACACACACACACACACACACACACACACAAGACGTTTACGCTAATACAATGGCTTTATAAACACACACACACACACACACACACACACACACACACACACACACACACACACACAAGACGTTTACGCTAATACAATGGCTTTATAAACACACACACACACACACACACACACACACACACACACACACACACACACACACACACACACACACACACACACACACACACACACACACAAGACGTTTACGCTAATACAATGGCTTTATAAACACACACACACACACACACACACACACACACACACACACACACACAAGACGTTTACGTTAATACAATGGCTTTATAAACACACACACACACACACACACACACACACACACACACACACACACACACACACACACACACAAGACGTTTACGCTAATACAATGGCTTTATAACACACACACACACACACACACACACACACACACACACACACACACACACACACACACACACACACACACACACACACACACACACACACACAAGACGTTTACGTTAATACAATGGCTTTATAAACACACACACACACACACACACACACACACACACACACACACACACACACACACACACACACAAGACGTTTACGTTAATACAATGGCTTTATAAACACACACACACACACACACACACACACACACACACACACACACACACACACACACACACAAGACGTTTACGCTAATACAATGGCTTTATAAACACACACACACACACACACACACACACACACACACACACACACACACACACACACACACACACACACACACACACACACACACAAGACGTTTACGCTAATACAATGGCTTTATAAACACACACACACACACACACACACACACACACACACACACACACACACACACACACACACACACACACACACACACACACACACACACACACACACACAAGACGTTTACGCTAATACAATGGCTTTATAACACACACACACACACACACACACACACACACACACACACACACACACACACACACACACACACAAGACGTTTACGCTAATACAATGGCTTTATACACACACACACACACACACACACACACACACACACACACACACACACACACACACACACACAAGACGTTTACGCTAATACAATGGCTTTATAAACACACACACACACACACACACACACACACACACACACACACACACACACACACACACACACACACACACACACACACACACACACAAGACGTTTACGCTAATACAATGGCTTTATAAACACACACACACACACACACACACACACACACACACACACACACACACACACACACACAAGACGTTTACGTTAATACAATGGCTTTATAAACACACACACACACACACACACACACACACACACACACACACACACACACACACAAGACGTTTACGCTAATACAATGGCTTTATAAACACACACACACACACACACACACACACACACACACACACACACACACACACACACACACAAGACGTTTACGCTAATACAATGGCTTTATAAACACACACACACACACACACACACACACACACACACACACACACACACACACACACACACAAGACGTTTACGCTAATACAATGGCTTTATAAACACACACATTATACCAGACAGTGTTGATTTCGTCGACTAAAACTAAGACGAAAAATGTTCGTCGACTACCATTTTGCCCTGGCGAAAACTAAATAGAAACTAAATGAAAACTAAGCTATGATGACTAAAGCTGAGACTAAATATATTGACAATTTTGTCAACAAATAAAATGTTAGGAAGGGACTAGTGGACAAGAGATCCAGTATGAGTCATTTTACACTTGGTTGCATGCTGGAAATAGCTTGCAACCAAGCTTGAGCTTGTAGATCGGCTATTTTCAGCAAGTGTAAAAACAGTCATTACGACGGCATCAAGGCCTGCCAAAATACATTGTAATGCTAACACCAAAAGGGGCGGGAACCCCTTTTGGTGTTAGCATTATGTTATGCTTTAGCTATTTTTGAAAAATCGAATAACGACTGACATAGAAACATAGCTTTTTCAGAAAACTGTCAGGATGTAGAAGACAATTTTAGAATCTGATCTCAGGTCAAAATGGGTTAACATTGATTTTACAATATAAATTGGGGGTAAAGGATGCCCTAACCCTAACCCCATAACTGTGAAAATCATGAACCAAATAGACATTTATCGGTCTGTAACTCTGAGAGTGTACACATGGAACCAAATGGACCCGTAATGTAAACACCATCACAATGTAATACATGTTTGAGCTGTTATAGTCAGACTAATGGATTTAGTCGATTATTAGCGTTGATATAAGAGAAATTACCCCCAAAAAACCACTATAAAATAAAACCTGCTTAAATTTAATCTTGGATTATTTCGAATCGAAGTCTGTTATTGGTGGTTCTAAATGTCGGTTTTCGTTACATTAATATTGGTTAATATTAGTCTTAATAATAACTATGTGTGTGTGTGCGCGTGTGTGTGCGTGTGTGTGCGCGTGCGTGCGTGCGTGTGTGCATGCGTGCGTGCGTGCGTGCGCGTGCTTTCTTTCCAGTGATGCGGTTGACCAAACCCACTCTGTTCACCAACATGCCAGTGACATGTGAAGACCGAGACCTGCCAGGTAAGAATGGACATGATTAGGCCAGCCTGCTGTTGATTTAGTCGCCTAAAATGTATTTAGGCGGTGCCTTGATGATGCAGGCGCAATGACTGCTTTTACACTTGCTGAAAATAGCAGATCTACAAGCTCTCAGCGCGACGCGTTGTGAGCTTGTAGATCGGCTATTTTCAGCATGCAACCAAGAGTAAAATGACCTGGATCTCTTGTCCACTAGTCCCTTCCTAACATTTTTATTTTAGTCTAGTTTTTATTTGTTTGACGAAATTGTCAGTCTGTATTAGAATGTGAGAATGCCCCGTGATATCGAGGAGGACAAGTACGGTTAATAATAATAATAATAATAAAACTTTATTTGTACTATAGCACCTTTTATGACATGAAATGCAGCTCAAAGTGCTTTACAGAGCAACGGAGAAAGAAAGAAAAGAAAAGCAAGGCATAAAACATTAAAATAATAGCAGTAATGCAATACAGTGAGAACATGAATAACCACACATTTAAAAGATCAATTAAAAGAGTGTAGAAGTAGGTCTTGAGCTGTGCTTTACAAATGTCTACGGAGGTTGCGTCCAAAACTGTGACTTATCAGGAAATGGAAAGGTGAACCTGTGTATCTCCGCCGTTCACGACTCGTCTCGTCGCCTATTTTGTTTGGCTACTTTTGTGCACCGTTGCACGAAGAAGTAGGCCATTTGTTTACCCATTAGGCCTGACGTCGAAATTTAAAAAAATGTGACTAAATTTGACTGAGAGACTGCCATTGGATTTTTTGGAATTTTCGTTTTTTCATGTCCTATGAAAGCAGGGAATCATAGCTTCAAATGGACATATTGATTGTTCAGTTTGACCCACCAGTTTTGGAGATATGGCTTATAGAGTAATGTCTTGCAGAAAACAACAAGTTGAGAAAACAGGCTTGAAAGGTTCACTTTTGTGGTCTCTAACATTACAAATAGCTACATGTTTGGGCATTTATTTCATATTTACATGTCGATTTCAGCTCTGACACTTATTTCAGACATGCTCTAGTATGTGAAGAGTCTGCCTGTGCTATTAACTCATTTTGAAAAAAAAGGAAAAAAAAAGGTTTTTCTCCTCTGGTGAAAAGCTGTAATGTGCGCGATGGCAGTCTCTCAGTCAAATCTGGTCACAAATGTCTTCTAAATACCTTTTGGTTTTTTCAGTGGTGCTCAATATTTCATGTCAAGGACCACAAAAATGATGTGTAATTGGCCACGCGCCGACCCCCATCTGAAAATATGTTGTTCCAGGAACCCCTCCCAGAAGCAAAGATTTGAGTTAAAAAACATTCGATCTGAAAGAATATATATTCAAAGATTTGCGCCACATTTTCCAGATAAAAAAAAAAAATAGCAGACCTACAAGCTCGTAGCGCGGCAGTCGGTGCCGCGCTACGAGCTTGTAGATCTGCTATTTTTCAATAGCCAAAGTATAACACAGTGCTCCAGTGTGTTCCGCGTCCAGAATGGGTTTTTAAACCCTAAACATTTTGAAATATGGAGAGGAGAGATATTTTCCTTCTACCCGACAGTAACGATTATGTGAAGTGTGTTGTCATGAGATGGTCTGGCTGTGACTCTCTGCTCCATAATGAGATTGAATTGAGTGGAGTTTTGCGTCTGGGATAATAATCATCTGTAATGTTATCAAACGGTGGCTTCCGCCCCGGCTTCCGCATGACATTTCATGGTGCCGCGGCGCGGCGCGGCGCGCACCGCTGGCCCGGCTAAAGTACAGCACCGAAGTTAAATGTGACCAGATTTGACTGAGAGCCTGCAAATTCCAGCTTTTCACCAGAGGAGGAAACCCTTTTTTTTTTTTTTTTGTTAATCCATTGAGACCTGGAACGCATCCATGTCACGTTAGCGTTTAACCACATTAACCATTAACCCATTTTGGTGTTTTAAACATTGTTATAATTTAGCTATTGAAAAATAGCAGATCTACAAGCTCATAGCGCGCCACCGAGTGGCGCGCTATGAGCCTGTAGGTCTGCTATTTTTGAAAAATCTTTAAAATGTGCCTCAAATCTTTCCGAAAATTGTCATGATTTAGAAAACTTTTTTTTTTAAAGTTTCGACGTCAGGCCTGAATGGGTTAATAGCACAGGCAGACTCTTCACATACTAGACCAGGGGTTCCCAAAAGGACCCCCAAATTGACATTTATTAGCCTGCGGACCCCTCATTTGAAAAGATATGCCAGGGACCCCCATAAGAGAAGATTTGTATCGCTCTAGCAGTGATTTTCAACCCGTTTAATTTCAAGGAGACCCCCAATTTATATTGTAAAATCAATACTAATTTAACTCTGAGAGTGTACAAATGGAACATTTGGTTCCATTTGTACACTATGAGTCACAGACCCATAAGGGTCCATTTGGTTCCAAATTATCATTTAGCTGGGGACCCCCTGGAACTCCCTCAAGGACCCCAGGGGGTCCCCGGACCCCACTTTGGGGACCACTGTCCTAGAGCATGTCTGAAATAAGTGTCAGAGCTGAAATCAACATGAAATACATGCTTCAACATGTAGCTATAGGTGTAATGTTAGAGTCCACAGAAGACATGTAAATATGACATAAATGCTTCAACATGTAGCTATAGGTGTAATGTTAGAGTCCACAGAAGACATGTAAATATGAAATACATGCTTAAACATGTAGCTAGGTGTAATGTTAGAGTCCACAGAAGACATGTAAATATGAAATACATGCTTAAACATGTAGCTATAGGTGTAATGTTAGAGTCCACAGAAGACATGTAAATATGAAATACATGCTTAAACATGTAGCTATAGGTGTAATGTTAGAGTCCACAGAAGACATGTAAATATGACATACATGCTTAAACATGTAGCTATAGGTGTAATGTTAGAGTCCACAGAAGACATGTAAATATGAAATACATGCTTAAACATGTAGCTATAGGTGTAATGTTAGAGTCCACAGAAGACATGTAAATATGAAATACATGCTTAAACATGTAGCTATAGGTGTAATGTTAGAGTCCACAGAAGACATGTAAATATGAAATACATGCTTAAACATGTAGCTATAGGTGTAATGTTAGAGTCCACAGAAGACATGTAAATATGAAATACATGCTTAAACATGTAGCTATAGGTGTAATGTTAGAGTCCACAGAAGACATGTAAATATGAAATACATGCTTAAACATGTAGCTATAGGTGTAATGTTAGTCCACAGAAGACATGTAAATATGAAATACATGCTTAAACATGTAGCTATAGGTGTAATGTTAGTCCACAGAAGACATGTAAATATGAAATAAATGCTTAAACATGTAGCTATAGGTGTAATGTTAGAGTCCACAGAAGACATGTAAATATGAAATACATGCTTAAACATGTAGCTATAGGTGTAATGTTAGAGTCCACAGAAGACATGTAAATATGAAATACATGCTTAAACATGTAGCTATAGGTGTAATGTTAGAGTCCACAGAAGACATGTAAATATGAAATAAATGCTTAAACATGTAGCTATAGGTGTAATGTTAGAGTCCACAGAAGACATGTAAATATGAAATACATGCTTAAACATGTAGCTATAGGTGTAATGTTAGTCCACAGAAGACATGTAAATATGAAATACATGCTTAAACATGTAGCTATAGGTGTAATGTTAGAGTCCACAGAAGACATGTAAATATGAAATACATGCTTAAACATGTAGCTATAGGTGTAATGTTAGTCCACAGAAGACATGTAAATATGAAATAAATGCTTAAACATGTAGCTAGGTGTAATGTTAGAGTCCACAGAAGTGAACCTTTCAGGCCTGTTTTCTCAACTCGCTGTTTCTCTGCAAGACATTACTCTATAAGCCATATCTCCAAAACTGGTGGGCCAAACTGAACAACCAATATGTCAATTTGAAGCTATGATTCCCTGCTTTCATATGACATGAAAAAACGAAAATTGGTTCTTAAAGGGATAGTTCAGATTTGTTGAACTTAAAGGGACACTTCACCCTTTTTGCAAAAAAATATATGTTAATGACGTTTAGAAGCTTTAGAACACTTTCCTGGGGGTCTTTATGTGTGTAATATGTGGTTTTAGATATTTTAGATTGTAGCAGTGAGCCCAGTGTCTCTGATGTCATGGACACTGGGCTCACTTCTTTCCTGGACTACAATTCCCATAATACTTTGGTGCACTGCTCCTCCTTGTGAATAGGGGGATGGCTGTCTTACTGAGACAACATGTAGTCCAGGAAGTAAGTGAGCCCAGTGTCCATGACATCAGAGACACTGGGCTCACTGCTACAATCTAAAATATCTAAATCCACATATTACACACATAAAGACCCCCAGGAAAGTGTTCTAAAGCTCCTAAACGTCATTAACATATATTTTTTAGCAAAAAGGGTGAAGTGTCCCTTTAAGCTGTATGAAATACCATTAATATAGTGGTTGCAACTGTATTAATTGATTGCCTGAGTGGTCGGAGTTCTGCTCTGGTTTTCGTTCAACTTTGACCCCTCTATCACATGGAACTATTTTTTGGGCGAGTGATATGGACACAAAAAAGATAGTTTTTCAAATTTGTGATCGATTGATTGATTGACTGATTGATTGATTGAATACTTTATTAGACAAAGGATAACATTAAAAAAAAACTTGTTTCCATTCGGGTCCTCTGTATTAAATTCATAAATTAAATACTTCTCTGAATTAAATTGTTCCTCGGTAAGTTTATTTTCTGTTACTATTTATTGTTTGTTTAAAACATGGATGTGAAATAAATATCTTAAAATGTATGCATATACATTAAAACCCATTCTGGGCGGGAACCCCTTTTGGTGTTTTAAGCATTATGTTGTGCTTTAGCTGTTGAAAAATAGCAGATCTACAAGCTCATAGTGCGCCACCGAGTGCCGCACTATGAACTTGTAGGTCTGCTATTTTTGAAAAATCGTGAAAATGTGGCACAAATCTTTGAATATATATTCTTTCAGAGTGAACGTTTTTAACTCAAATCTTTGCTTCTGAGGGGTTCCTGGAGCAACATATTTTCAGATGGGGGGTTGGCGGTCAATTACATATCATTTTTGGGGTCCTTGACATGAAATATTGAGCACCACTGATACAGAAACATAGGTATTTCAGAAAACATTTTTTATGTTTTAATTTCGACGTCAGGCCTAAATGGGTTAATAAATAAATAAATCCGTGATCAGCTTCATTGGGTCCTCCTGTAACAGAATAGTTCCAGACCAGAGCTGTAAATCCAGGTATTATCAGAATAGTTCCTGACCAGAGCTGTATATCCTGGTATTATCACAATAGTTCCAGACCAGAGCTGTATATCCTGGTATTATCACAATAGTTCCAGACCAGAGCTGTAAATCCAGGTATTATCACAATAGTTCCAGACCAGAGCTGTATATCCAGGTATTATCACAATAGTTCCAGACCAGAGCTGTATATCCTGGTATTATCACAATAGTTCCAGACCAGAGCTGTATATCCTGGTATTATCACAATAGTTCCAGACCAGAGCTGTAAATCCAGGTATTATCACAATAGTTCCAGACCAGAGCTGTATATCCTGGTATTATCACAATAGTTCCAGACCAGAGCTGTATATCCTGGTATTATCACAATAGTTCCAGACCAGAGCTGTAAATCCAGGTATTATCACAATAGTTCCAGACCAGAGCTGTATATCCTGGTATTATCACAATAGTTCCAGACCAGAGCTGTATATCCTGGTATTATCACAATAGTTCCAGACCAGAGCTGTATATCCTGGTATTATCACAATAGTTCCAGACCAGAGCTGTAAATCCAGGTATTATCACAATAGTTCCAGACCAGAGCTGTATATCCTGGTATTATCACAATAGTTCCAGACCAGAGCTGTATATCCTGGTATTATCACAATAGTTCCAGACCAGAGCTGTATATCCTGGTATTATCACAATAGTTCCAGACCAGAGCTGTTTATGCAGGTATGTATGCTGCTGAGTCATATTATTATATTATCTGCATTATGTTTTGGTAATAAACAGCAAGGAGGCAGCAGATTAGCTCCATTAGATTAGCCATCATCATATGACCTTTGATTGTGTTAGATCCAGCTCCCAAATTTAGATGCAGGGAACTTATGGTGTTCGTTTTAACCCATTTTGGGGCGGGAACCCCTTTTGGTGTTTTATTATGTTATACTTTATCTATGGAAAAATAGCAGATCTACAAGCTCATAGTGCGGCACTCGGTGCCGCGCTACGAGCTTGTAGATCTGCTATTTTTGAAAAATTGTGAAAATGTCGTTTTTTGAATATATATTCTTTCACAGCGAACGTTTTTTAACTCAAATCGTTGCTTCTGGGAGGAGGGTCCCTGGAACAACATATTTTCAGATGGGGGTCGGCGGCCAATTACATATATTTTTGGTGATATATAAATGGTAAAAGGTTTTTCTGAAAACATGGCATTTGTAGAATCTGTTCCCAGGTCTAAATGGGTTAACTCATTCGATTTGACGGTCGCCGTTTTCATATATGGAGTATACGGTTGTCTACGAACATGTACGTAGTTGGCACCTTTAGTACCAATTATAATCGTAGAAAGTAGGGCATTCAATTCTAGTCATTTTTGAGTGGTGCAACCACTCCCTTACGGAGCTGTGGGTGGGTGGCTGGGTGGCTGGGTGCGTCTGAGCACGAAAACAACATGGTTGTTTTTCACCACCTGTGCGCAACCTAACACACACACAAACACACACGCACATATTAACTGTATATATGGTGATTTCGGGTGTGCCAGTACAGTACAGTGACAGTACAGTACAGTACAGTAGAGGGTACAGTAGAGGGACCCCCACACGGTAACTGTCATTTCCCAACCGTTTCGGACGCGGGGCGGCTCGCCCGAATCGGACCGGCACCCTGGGTGCGTTCCTGTGGGTCTGGAACACCCCCCCATCCCCCCCCCCCCCCCCCCGGGCACCCCCACACGGAGTTGCACCACTCACTTCACATTTTTACTAGTTGACTAGTTGCCTAGTCGACTAGTTGTTTAACTACCTATGATGTGTTCTGTGTGTTCACAGGGGATGTGTTTGATCGGCTCATGAAGGAGGACCCGTCCACTATTAAAGGAGCCGAATCGCTAATGCTAGGAGAGATGTTAACGTTACCTCAGAACTTTGGGTAATATAAGTTTTGTAAATACATCAAAGATGCGATAATAATCTTTATTCTTTTATCTTTTAAATGTTTTAATGGATAAAGCCTTGGCCTGGATGAGAGGTCGTCAGGTGGTCCCCAACCTTCTTAGAGTGTTGATGAGAGGTCGTCAGGTGGTCCCCAACCTTCTTAGAGTGTTGATGAGAGGTCGTCAGGTGGTCCCCAACCTTCTTAGAGTGTTGATGAGAGGTCGTCAGGTGGTCCCCAACCTTCTTAGAGTGTTGATGAGAGGTCGTCAGGTGGTCCCCAACCTTCTTAGAGTGTTGATGAGAGGTCGTCAGGTGGTCCCCAACCTTCTTAGAGTGTTGATGAGAGGTCGTCAGGTGGTCCCCAACCTTCTTAGAGTGTTGATGAGAGGTCGTCAGGTGGTCCCCAAACCTTCTTAGAGTGTTGATGAGAGGTCGTCAGGTGGTCCCCAACCTTCTTAGAGTGTTGATGAGAGGTCGTCAGGTGGTCCCCAACCTTCTTAGAGTGTTGATGAGAGGTCGTCAGGTGGTCCCCAAACCTTCTTAGAGTGTTGATGAGAGGTCGTCAGGTGGTCCCCAAACCTTCTTAGAGTGTTGATGAGAGGTCGTCAGGTGGTCCCCAACCTTCTTAGAGTGTTGATGAGAGGTCGTCAGGTGGTCCCCAAACCTTCTTAGAGTGTTGATGAGAGGTCGTCAGGTGGTCCCCAAACCTTCTTAGAGTGTTGATGAGAGGTCGTCAGGTGGTCCCCAAACCTTCTTAGAGTGTTGATGAGAGGTCGTCAGGTGGTCCCCAACCTTCTTAGAGTGTTGATGAGAGGTCGTCAGGTGGTCCCCAACCTTCTTAGAGTGTTGATGAGAGGTCGTCAGGTGGTCCCCAACCTTCTTAGAGTGTTTCGACACTTAACACCTTGAGGGCCCGGGCCTATTTAAGCCATTAATAAAATGTGCCCATCGTTTATAGCGCCCGGACCACTTTTACCGGCGGACCGGAAGTTGTTGTGAATGTGTGTGTAGCAGCTAACAATAGCCACACCACTCTAGAGTCGATCGACAACAACGGGAGGTAAGAATAAATCTATCGCGACTAGCGACTGGACCGCCGTCTAACACAGGATCTTTTTTTATAATTAGGCGGGATGATTTAGATCGCGAGTTATGAACGTTTTAAGATTTTCGTTGTCGTCCTCTAAACAGCCAAGGAACATTTTCGATGACGTGTCACTGTTGTGCAACACAGAGGATCGGGCAACAAGCGCTCCTAGGCTGTGGAGGATCGGGCAACAAGCGCTCCTAGGCTGTGGAGGATCGGGCAACAAGCGCTCCTAGGCTGTGGAGCGATGCGATCGGTTTTGATATCATTAATCTCCGTCGTTTTTATCAATCTCCGTCTCGGGCAACTGACCGTGCACTTGAACTTGACGGTGATCTCCGTCTGATATAAATAATAAAAATACATTGTTACATTGGCCAATCGATGTATGGATCAGCCACTGGACACATTTGTTTGTCAAATTTTTATGATATCACAATCTCAAATAATGTGTGTTTTCAACAGAAACATCTTCCTTGGCGAGACCTTCTCCAGTTACATCAGTGTTCACAACGACAGCATCCAGATTGTGAAGGACATTCTGGTGAAGGTACGTTCTGGTGAAGGTACGTTCTGGTGAAGGTACGTTCTGGTGAAGGTACGTTCTGGTGAAGGTACGTTCTGGTGAAGGTACGTTCTGGTGAAGGTACGTTCTGGTGAAGGTACGACGTTCTGGTGAAGGTACGTTCTGGTGAAGGTACGTTCGGGTGAAGGTACGTTCTGGTGAAGGTACGTTCTCATTAACATTACGTTGGCTCTCCCACTGAAGCCAGAGTGACATTTAACACTACAACTGAAAATGTGACAGAAGTAGCATGTGCTTAACCCATGTTGACCTGAGATCAGATTCTAAAAATATCTTCTACATCCTGACAGTTTTCTGAAAAAGCTATGTTTCTATTTCAGTGGTTCTTCGATTTTTCAAAAATAGCAGACCTACAAGCTCGTAGCGCGCCACTCGGTGGCGCGCTACGAGCTTGTAGATCTGCTATTTTTCAATAGCTAAAGCATAACATAATGCTAACGCCAAAAGGGGTTCCCGCCATGAATGGGTTAAATTCATATTTAGAAAATGTTTCAGTTGTCCAAAGATTCTGAGATGATGGAATGATGATAGGGTGTGTGTGTGTGTGTGTGTGTGTGTGTGTGTGTGTGTGTGTGTGTGTGTGTGTGTGTGTGTGTGTGTGTGTGTGTGTGTGTGTGTGTGTGTGTGTGTGTGTGTGTGTGTGTGTGTGTGTGTGTGTGTGTGTGTGTGTGTGTGTGTGTGTGTGTGTGTGTGTGTGTGTGTGTGCGTGCGTGCGTGCGTGCGTGCGTGCGTGTGTGCGTGCGTGCGTGTGTGCGTGTGCGCGTGCGTGCGTTGCAGGCTGACCTCCAGACCAGCTCCCAGAGGCTCAACCTCTCGGCGTCTAACTCCACCGTCACTGAGCTGAAGCCAGAGAGCTGCATCGATGACGTCATCCACCACGAAGTCAAGGAGATCGGAACGCACATGTGAGTCTTTATGATGTCATAACGATGTCATCATCTGTGTCTTTATGATGTCATAACGATGTCATCACCTGTGTCTTTATGATGTCATACGACGACAACAATATTCATTAGTTTTGGGCCTGAGAGGCTAAATGTCATCGGATGGCGGTCCGTGGCTCAAATGGGTCTGAGAGGCTAAATGTCATCAGATGGTGGTCCGTGGCTCAAATGGGTCTGAGAGGCTAAATGTCATCAAATGGTGGTCCGTGGCTCAAATGGGTCTGAGAGGCTAAATGTCATCAGATGGTGGTCCGTGGCTCAAATGGGTCTGAGAGGCTAAATGTCATCAAATGGTGGTTCCGTGGCTCAAATGGGTCTGAGAGGCTAAATGTCATCAAATGGTGGTCCGTGGCTCAAATGGGTCTGAGAGGCTAAATGTCATCAAATGGTGGTCCGTGGCTCAAATGGGTCTGAGAGGCTAAATGTCATCAGATGGTGGTCCGTGGCTCAAATGGGTCTGAGAGGCTAAATGTCATCAAATGGTGGTCCGTGGATCAAATGGGTCTGAGAGGCTAAATGTCATTTTCTGCAAGACATTACTCTATAAGCCATATCTCCAAAACTGGAGGGTCAAACTGAACAACCAATAATATGTCAATTTGAAGCTATGATTCCCTGCTTTCATATGACATGAAAAAAACGAAAATTTAAAAAAAAATCCAATGGCAGTCCCTCAGTCAAATCCAATGGCAGTCCCTCAGTCAAATCCAATGGCAGTCCCTCAGTCAAATCCAATGGCAGTCCCTCAGTCAAATCCAATGGCAGTCCCTCAGTCAAATCGATGGCAGTCCCTCAGTCAAATCCAATGGCAGTCCCTCAGTCAAATCCAATGGCAGTCCCTCAGTCAAATCCAATGGCAGTCCCTCAGTCAAATCCAATGGCAGTCCCTCAGTCAAATCCAATGGCAGTCCCTCAGTCAAATCCAATGGCAGTCCCTCAGTCAAATCCAATGGCAGTCCCTCAGTCAAATCCAATGGCAGTCCCTCAGTCAAATCCAATGGCAGTCCCTCAGTCAAATCCAATGGCAGTCCCTCAGTCAAATCCAATGGCAGTCCCTCAGTCAAATCCAATGGCAGTCCCTCAGTCAAATCCAATGGCAGTCCCTCAGTCAAATCTGGTCACAAATGGTGGTTCCGTGGCTGCAGATGCCGAATTAATGATGGACCTTGATATGAAAAGGGTTGAAAACCACTGATATAAACACACAGAGTGTTCAAATATAAACCCAACATATTTTTGTCGCGCTAAACTCCGTTCTCTTTCTCCACTCGTTAGCCTGGTGTGTGCAGTCAGTTACACGACTCAGTACGGGGAGAAACTCTACTTCCGAAAATTCTTCAAATTCCAGGTGAGTTGTTACTGCATTATTGTTGTTGTCACTGCTTGAACGACGTTCTCCTGTCAGGTTGCATCAGAGGAGCTCAGACGACACAATCCAGAACTTGTTGTGTTTGATGAACAAAACGTTATTTTTAACCACATCGGGTAGACGGAGTTGAGGCAGAGTTTATGCAAAGTGTGGAACAGCAAAGGATGTGTCTGCGGATTGTACCTCTGGAAACAGAAAAGGTTGCACATGCACATGGAGAATTCCATGCCAGAAGGCTTTCTTACCTTTATTTGTAGTTGTTACGTCCCCACCAAAGAGGTCCAGGTGTTATTTGTAGTTGTTACGTCCCCACCAAAGAGGTCCAGGTGTTATTTGTAGTTGTTACGTCCCCACCAAAGAGGTCAAGGTGTTATTTTGTGCAAAAGCTATTTCCCCTAATATAAGCTCTCAATGGGGGTTGGGTTTTTGTGCTAATTTGCTTATTTCCATTGAAATAAGTAGTAAAGTGTGCCGCTTGCGATACTATTTACATTATGAAGAGAGGATATATACAAAACAAATAAGTCCTCAATTCATTGACTTATTATTAGGGGAAATAGCCAATAATGCGCTTCTGCACAAAATAACACCTGGACCTTTTGATGGGGACGTAACAACTACAAATAACGGTAAGAAAGCCTTCTAGCATGGAATTCTCCTTTAAAGGGATAGTTAACCCAAAACTATGACTTTATTTTCTATCAATTCCACGTGCCATGAAGCGCATGGATACCTTTTAGTTGTTGTTGCATTCCTGAGCCTCAATTGTATTTGAATATAATACAAATGAAAAGTAAACGGAAAGGGGAGAGGGAGAGGGAGAGACACAGAGACACAGAGAGAGAGAGACACAGAGACACAGAGAGACAGAGAGAGACACAGAGGGAGAGGGAGAGACACAGAGACACAGAGAGAGAGAGACACAGAGACACAGAGAGACAGAGAGAGACACAGAGGGAGAGGGAGAGACACAGAGACACAGAGAGAGAGAGAGAGACACAGAGACACAGAGAGAGAGAGAGACACAGAGACACAGAGAGAGAGAGACACAGAGACACAGAGAGACAGAGAGAGACACAGAGAGAGAGAGAGAGACACAGAGACACAGAGAGAGAGAGAGACACAGAGACACAGAGACACAGAGACACAGAGAGAGAGAGAGAGACACAGAGACACAGAGAGAGAGAGACACAGAGACACAGAGAGACAGAGAGAGACACAGAGAGAGAGAGAGAGACACAGAGACACAGAGAGAGAGAGAGACACAGAGACACAGAGACACAGAGAGAGGGAGAGACACAGAGACACAGAGAGAGAGAGAGAGACACAGAGACACAGAGAGAGAGAGAGACACAGAGACAGAGAGAGAGAGAGACACAGAGACACAGAGACACAGAGAGACAGAGAGGGACACAGAGAGAGAGAGAGAGAGAGAGACACAGAGAGAGAGAGAGAGAGAGAGAGAGAGAGAGACAGAGAGAGAGAGACACAGAGACACAGAGAGACAGAGAGACACAGAGACACAGAGAGACAGAGAGGGACACAGAGAGAGAGAGAGAGAGACAGAGAGAGAGAGAGAGAGAGACACAGAGAGAGAGAGACACACAGAGAGAGAGAGAGAGAGAGACACAGAGAGAGAGAGAGGGACACAGAGAGAGAGAGAGAGACACAGAGAGAGAGAGAGAGAGAGAGAGACACAGAGAGAGAGAGAGAGAGAGACACACACAGAGAGAGACAGGTTTCCGAGTCCCGAGCAAGGAAAGGACAGACTTGCTCGGGGAAAAGTTTATTTACCGAGGACGGAGGCTTTCAGACTAGAGCAGCATGTGTTGATGATAGCAGTCTGAGAAATGTCACAAGTCTACAATAGAGCGAAAAACCAATTAGCATACAAGCTATGGGCTTTGTGCGACCGGCCAGAGAGAGAGAGAGAGAGAGAGAGAGAGAGACACAGAGAGAGACACAGAGAGAGAGAGAGAGAGAGAGAGAGAGACACACACACACACACACACACACACACTGCACTCAGTGTGGAGAACTTAACCTCGTAGACAGATGAAACGGTGGAACTCCTTCGTTGAGTTCTACACTTTCATTTGTATGGTCTTTCTTTGGACAGGATCTCCTGACGTTAATAAGAGGACATTAAACTAGACACTGTACATTTTGTACTTTTATTTTTTATTTGTTTTTTGTTGCCTTTTTTTTTTTTGAATGGAGGAAAGCGTTGAGAAACCACCGACACCGGCCTTTAGCTTACAATCTATTCTCAAGCAGGTCCTGAAGCCGCTGGACGTGAAGACCAAGTTCTACAACGCAGAGGTAAGCGTTATAATGTGTTGTTATGTGTACGTTATAGAGCGTGGCCCAGGAAATGATTCTCCGTTCATTTTCCTCATAGACATTTCAGAAAGTATTTATTTAACCCATTCAGGCCTGACGTCGAAATTTAAAAAAAAAAAGTTTTCTAAATCGTGACAATTTTCGGAAAGATTTGAGGCACATTTTAACGATTTTTCAAAAATAGCAGATCTACAAGTTCATAGCGCGCCACTCGGTGGCGCGCTATGAGCTTGTAGATCTGCTATTTTTCAATAGCTAAATTATAACATAATATTTAAAACACCAAAAGGGGTTCCCGCCCAAAATGGGTTAATGGTTAATGTGGTTAAATGCTAACGTGACATGGATGTGTTCCAGGTCTCAATGGATTAAAGACGTTTACGCCGCGGACAAAGCCAACTCTTGTCGTGACAAATCATGACAACAAACACAATTTTTCGGCCAAACAAAGAATTAGAAAGTAGAAAAAAACGGGCAGGTTACAACACTTTTTTTGTTGTTTTTCTTCTATGTAATTATTTGTTTGGTCCAAAATATTGTGTGTGTTGTCATGATTTGTCACGACTCGAGTTGGCTTCGTACGACGCTTAAAAGGTCTTTAAATAAATACTTTTCGAAATGTCTAGGAGGAAAAATGCATTGGGATTCATTTCCTGGTCCATGGTAAGGGGCGGGACTGCGACGCTCTATAGGGGCTGTTATTATGAAGTCTTGACTGGCAACACTGGTGGAAGAAATAATTTGTTTTAAACTTAGGTAATAATATTATTCCACAGTTACCCTGTAAAGCAGTGGTTCTCAAACTTTTTCTTTTTTTTTAGCTCAAGAGAAATTAGACCTTTTTCCCCCGGGGGAGCCAAACTAGTGAAAATAGCAGATCTACAAGCTCACAACGTTCCGCGGCACGTTGTGAGCTTGTAGATCGGCTATTTTCAATATACTTCTTGAACAACTGATTTGTTTTCTAATTTATGAAATTTCTTACATTACATTGTTTCATTTGTTCATAAAATGACTTCGAAAGATTATTGCATTTCCCTTTTTTTTTTTTCATAGAAATAGTTAGCTTTTTCTTTGCTACACTCATCAGGCCCCACTTTGAGAACCACTGCATTGCATTAATAACATGCCTCATGTTGTCAGTCACGTTTACATTCTGCCTTTTGGGAACGTTTTCTAATATAGAGTAGTATGGAAAAACCCCGTATGTCCAGGTGCTTCTCTCCATCGTCAACGTCGCCCACCCCCGCCACACCATGGAGACCTGAGACCACGTATGTCCAGGTGCTTCTCTCCATCGTCAACGTCGCCCACCCCCGCCACACCATGGAGACCTGAGACCAGATTAAAACCACGTATGTCCAGGTGCTTCTCTCCATCGTCAACGTCGCCCACCCCCGCCACACCATGGAGACCTGAGACCAGATTAAAACCACGTATGTCCAGGTGCTTCTCTCCATCGTCAACGTCGCCCACCCCCGCCACACCATGGAGACCTGAGACCACGTATGTCCAGGTGCTTCTCTCCATCGTCAACGTCGCCCACCCCCGCCACACCATGGAGACCTGAGACCAGATTAAAACCACGTATGTCCAGGTGCTTCTCTCCATCGTCAACGTCGCCCACCCCCGCCACACCATGGAGACCTGAGACCAGATTAAAACCACGTATGTCCAGGTGCTTCTCTCCATCGTCAACGTCGCCCACCCCCGCCACACCATGGAGACCTGAGACCAGATTAAAACCACGTATGTCCAGGTGCTTCTCTCCATGGTCAACGTCGCCCACCCCCGCCACACCATGGAGACCTGAGACCACGTATGTCCAGGTGCTTCTCTCCATGGTCAACGTCGCCCACCCCCGCCACACCATGGAGACCTGAGACCAGATTGTACAAACAATCATGACAGTTTTGTTTCAAAGTCGTATGATTAGTTTGATTTGTTCTCCGCATTTGACCCATCTCTCTTGGAGCGGTGAGCTGCAGCGTGCGCCGCACTCGGGGATCATTAGTTGATTTGACCCCCCCAGTCCAACCCATTGATGCTGAGTGCCAAGCAGGGAGGCGTTGGGTCCCATATTTACAGTCTTTGGTATGACCCGGCCCGGGGATCGAACCCCCGACCTCCCAGTTTCAGGGCGGACACTCTAACCACAAGGCCACTGTCTACAGCAGTGGTGCTCAAACTATTTCATGTGAAGGAGCCCCAACATTATGTATTTGGTCGCCGACCCCCATCTGAAAACATGTTGTTCCAGGGACACATTCACAGTCATATGAGCTTAGAGACGCCCGCACGGAATGGGCTTGTAAGGCAATCAAGCGCTCCCCTTCCCCAGTACAGCTACAGATCAGCTGGGAATTATATGAAGTGATTGAATGTGTGGATTATCGGTGAGATAAGGACTAACCGTTTTAGAATTAAGCAATATTACACGAGAGGGTGTGGGTTAACGTGATTATTGCCACGACAGGGATGCGGTGAGGAACGAGACGAAGTCGAGTTCCGCAAGCATCACTGAAGTGGCAATAATCACGTTAACCCACACCCTCGAGTGTAATATTGCAATTATACAACAGTTACCCTTAAAACTAAGAAAATCGCTGAAAGAATATATTTTTTTAATGACAGATGTAGTCACTATGACCACAAATGTCCCAAGAAACTAGCTAGCCTAGCCACCGAGTTTGCTAGCGCTCTGGGAGAACAGAGCAGCTGAATTCTTTGTTTTGATTAGGTGGTGAATGGTGCTGGTTTAACCCACGGCTAGAAGGCTGTTTCAACCAATCAGATTGCTTCCTCGAAACGACCTGTGGTATAATTGCTATTTTTCAACAGCTAAAGTTTAAAATAATGGTTTAAAGCTATGAAGTGACACATATGCGTCTAAATGGGCCAAAGGCAATGTTTTACGAAGAAAAGAAAACATCACAGTGAGAGCATCTTTTCAATCCCCACAGTTGGACATACAGGGTTTTTCCAAAGGCAAAGACATTTAGCTTTTTTTACCCCCCACATTTCTTTAATTTTCTTTCATTTGCATATAGCATTTTGTACTGTGTGTAATGCAGATTATTCATTCACGGTCATTCATTTGTCATTGGCATGTAACTTCATTCATGTTTTATGATGTCTTGTATTTTATTTTCTCCATTAGAGTGACCTCAGTTCAGTGGTAAATGTTTTTTTTTTTTCGTTTAGTTTTTTCTGTTCTCATCGCTGAACATTAATTAGCTTCAAATTAACCTCCACGCAAGCTGCATTTCTTTCCATGTCTTTTCTCTGGGGCCGCTAAGAAGGAGCAAAAGTATAGCGGGGACAAATGCGTGGAAAGTCATGTTTAATTCGTCTATGATTATATAAGGTCTTCGCCTAATATGCTCATGAAGTGTGGATCATGACCGAAAGAATAAGGCCCGAATACAAGCGGACAAAATTAGTTTTCCTCTAGATGGGTGGCTGGCATCTCCCTTAGAGATGGGGTGAGAAGTTCAGTCACGCGAGAGAGACTCGGAGTAGAGTCGCTGCTTCTTTGCCTGGAAAGGAGCCATCTTAGGTGGTTCGGGGCATCTGGTTTAGGATGCCTCTCGGGCGTCTCCCTAGAGAGGTTCTCGACGCATCTGGTTAGGATGCCTCTCGGGCGTCTCCCTAGGGAGGTCCTCGAGGCACGTCCCACTGGGAGGAGACCCCGGGGCAGACCAAGGCTCAGTTGGAGGAAACACATCGACTCACTGGGCCTTGGAACACCTTGGGATCCCCCCAGGAGGAAGTCACTAATGTTGCTCTGGAGAGGGAAGTCTGGAGCTCTCTGGTGGAGCTGTTGCCCCCGCGACCCTACTACGGATAAGCGGTTGAAGATGGATGTATGAATATATAGGTCAACACGTGGAGTTTGATGTTCAATGGGCTTCAAATTAATATCACACGTCTAAATATTGAATCAAGCTACTCTGACCCAAGAAGTGTTTTAAAAGTACTTTGGTACTTTGGTTGGCGAAAGGGCCTTTCTGTGTGGAGTTTGCATGTTCTCCCCGTGTCCCCTAGGGTAGGTACCCTCACAAAAAACATGCAGTAATCCTGGTCTCTAAACTGCCTCCCCCTGGCCAGCTGGGGCGCCTGATGGCGGGAAAAGGAACTGGTCGGAATAACGTGTTCCTTCCACGCGCTACGTCCAACCAGGGAAACTCCCCCCTGTCAGGTGTAAAGGAGCAACTTGGACACTCAGGCATGAAGGATTGATTGATTGATTGAAATATTTATTAACAGTTTGCAGAATTACAGTAGGCTACATTTCAAGCACAAACTCAATACAAAGACTGTTAACTGTGAGTGGACGACCCAATTAAGCATTACACTTGTTTACAAGAGGGTCCACCTTGTTCAATTCATCAAAACATTTAGAGACGTACAAATAGACACTTCTATATACCGGTAGTCAAAGAACAGAACAGGAATTCATCATAAAGGAGGTAAAAAGGGAAAAGAAACATACAGTGAGGGGAAAAAAGGGTGGGCGGGTTCAAGTCCGTTGCTCTCCCCAGGTTGGCGGAGGGTGTGTAGAGCCCAGGATCACATTAGATAATTGACACAGGGGTGAAAAGATGGGTTACAAAAATCGTGGGATAAAAATTATATATATAAAAAAAAAGTATGTTGGTACACGACGAGTCGACATGGACTTTCCACCACGTTTAGCCTTTGCTCTTTCTTCGGATGCTTCTGCACTCTTCGCTAACTCATTTCACACAGCAGGGCTAACTGTCTAATTAACGGTTTCATTAATTAATTGACTATTTTTTTTGGGGGGGGGGGGGGGGGGGGGGGGGGCTTGCTGCTGAGTTGCAGAGGGCTGGGATTGATTGCCTTGATCAAACACTGGGGAAACTTGGGCTGGTTTGTTGTTATGATGATTATTGTTGTTGGGATTGTCGTCATTATTATTATTATTATTATTCCATTTATGAATGAATGAAGGTACTCAAATTTTCAACCTAATTTTGAACTAATCTTTTGCTTCTTACTCATTACTGTATACTAGAGGTTGCACTGAGAAACGCTTGTTTAAACCCGTCGGTACAAAAACATGTCTTGGAGCTGAAATGTAAATCATCCGAGGGCAGAGAGGGGGGGGGGACGTCCTACATACGGTTTTAAAGGCCTGACATCGAAATTTAAAAAATGTATTCTAAATCATTTTCTGAAAAACGTTTCTATATCAGTGGTGCTCAATATTTCATGTCAAGGACCCCAAAAATTATATGTAATCGGCCGCCGACCCCCATCTGAACATATGTTGTCCGAGGGACCCTCCACCCAGAAGCAAAGATTTTAGTTAAAAAACTATATATACTGTACTCAAAGATTTGAGGCACATTTAACAATTTTTCAACAATAGCAGATCTACAAGCTCGTAGCGCGGCACTCTGTGCCTGTAGATCTTGTAGATCTCCCAAAATGTGTTAAACGTGACTAGTTAGTGTCGTATGGATCATTGGTGATGGAAGACCTAAGTAAATTAATAATAATAATAATAATAGTTAGTGCAACCCCTACTGTGTACCATGTTGGTTGTGGTCAGCACTTTACTAACTGTACTGTAACCCTGAAGGTTCTGTCACTGAGCACCGTTTGAGAGCTTTGTAAAGGTGGCGTAAGGGTTCTATTAAGTGTTAAATAGCTCTATGGTGATGGCAATCATTGCTATATTATATTTGTTCAATAACAGGGGTGAGTCGACCAAAGAGGTCCAGGTGTTATTTGTAGTTGTTACGTCCCCACCAAAGAGGTCCAGGTGTTATTTGTAGTTGTTACGTCCCCACCAAAGAGGTCCAGGTGTTATTTGTAGTTGTTACGTCCCCACCAAAGAGGTCCAGGTGTTATTTGTAGTTGTTACGTCCCCACCAAAGAGGTCCAGGTGTTATTTGTAGTTGTTACGTCCCCACCAAAGAGGTCCAGGTGTTATTTGTAGTTGTTACGTCCCTGCCAAAGGGGTCCAGGTGTTATTTGTAGTTGTTACGTCCCCACCAAAGAGGTCCAGGTGTTATTTGTAGTTGTTACGTCCCCGCCAAAGAGGTCCAGGTGTTATTTGTAGTTGTTACGTCCCCACCAAAGAGGTCCAGGTGTTATTTGTAGTTGTTACGTCCCCACCAAAGAGGTCCAGGTGTTATTTGTAGTTGTTACGTCCCCACCAAAGAGGTCCAGGTGTTATTTGTAGTTGTTACGTCCCCACCAAAGAGGTCCAGGTGTTATTTGTAGTTGTTACGTCCCCACCAAAGAGGTCCAGGTGTTATTTGTAGTTGTTACGTCCCCACCAAAGAGGTCCAGGTGTTATTTGTAGTTGTTACGTCCCCACCAAAGAGGTCCAGGTGTTATTTGTAGTTGTTACGTCCCCACCAAAGAGGTCCAGGTGTTTTTTGTAGTTGTTACGTCCCCACCAAAGAGGTCCAGGTGTTATTTGTAGTTGTTACGTCCCCACCAAAGAGGTCCAGGTGTTATTTGTAGTTGTTACGTCCCCACCAAAGAGGTCCAGGTGTTATTTCTAGTTGTTACGTCCCCACCAAAGAGGTCCAGGTGTTATTTGTAGTTGTTACGTCCCCACCAACGAGGTCCAGGTGTTATTTGTAGTTGTTACGTCCCCACCAAAGAGGTCCAGGTGTTATTTGTAGTTACGTCCTCACCAAAGAGGTCCAGGTGTTATTTGTAGTTGTTACGTCCCCACCAAAGAGGTCCAGGTGTTATTTGTAGTTGTTACGTCCCCACCAAAGAGGTCCAGGTGTTATTTGTAGTTGTTACGTCCCCACCAAAGAGGTCCAGGTGTTATTTTGTGCAAAAGTGCATTATTGGCTATTTCCCCTAATATAAGCCCTCAATGGGGGTTGGGTTTTTGTGCTAATTCGCTTATTTTCATCGAAATAAGTAGTAAAGTGTGCCGCTTGGGATACTATTTACATTATGAAGAGAGGCTATATACAAAAAAATAGATTTTTGAGCGATGGAAATTAGCGAATTAGCACTAAAACCCATAGCCCAATTCAATTCAATTAAATTCATTGAGGGCTTATGGTAGAGGAAATAGCCAATAATGTGCTTTTGCACAAAATAGGTACGAAAGCCTTCTAGTCTGAAATTCTCTCTCCCTCTCTCTCTCTCTCTCTCTCTCTCTCTCTCTCTCTCTCTCTCTCTGCTGATTGGATGAAATTGAGCTGGAGAGATGGGAAGACTGCTGTTACTGGACAAACTATAGAAATGAGTGCTATCACAATATAAAGCTTATATAAAAATATATAACTTCTTACACTACCTTTTAATTCCCTGAATCTCAGCTTCACTTGTGACGCTTTCACTCCTAATTCCTAATCGTTCTGAAGAGTGCATTCATTCATACCTGTTACTGTTTACTGCTAGTATGGAATAATTGAAGGAAGAATTCACCCATTTTCAACCTATCTTCACTGATTAGTTAGTTAGTTTCTGCGAGAGTGAGGTCTAGCCAACACAACAATTCCTGGATCGCTGCCCTTTCCTATCCAACATCAGGTTCTTGAGCTCTGCAGTGTTGTCAGCCAAGTTGTCGCGCCACAGCACGTCTATCCATAGGTGGTACACTCCTTTCCCCTCCTGGCTTTGCCCTGTGGTTGGCTCCCATAGGGTCAATTTACTCGCCTCAAGTTCTGGGTGCCTGACACAGTGCCCTGCCAGCCTCATGCTTCTCTCTCTGACTTTGTCCGTGACCCGTGGTAGGTCCCCATAGAGGTCCACATTTCTGATGCGGTCCGTCCATGTGACAGCTAGTGCCATTCGTAGCATTCTTGTGTAGAGTCCATCCAGGGCTTTTTCCTGTTGTACTGTGAGGGTCCATGTCTCGGCCCCATACAGCAGTACTGACTCCACTGTGAGGGTCCATGTCTCGGCCCCATACAGCAGTACTGACTCCACTGTGAGGGTCCATGTCTTGGCCCCTTACAGCAGTACTGACTCCACTGTGAGGGTCCATGTCTCTGCCCCTTACAGCAGTACTGACTCCACTGTGAGGGTCCATGTCTCTGCCCCTTACAGCAGTACTGACTCCACTGTGAGGGTCCATGTCTCGGCCCCATACAGCAGTACTGACTCCACTGTGAGGCTCCATGTCTCGGCCCCATACAGCAGTACTGACTCCACTGTGAGGGTCCATGTCTCGGCCCCATACAGCAGTACTGACTCCACTGTGAGGGTCCATGTCTCGGCCCCATACAGCAGTACTGACTCCACTGTGAGGGTCCATGTCTTGGCCCCTTACAGCAGTACTGACTCCACTGTGAGGGTCCATGTCTCTGCCCCTTACAGCAGTACTGACTCCACTGTGAGGGTCCATGTCTCTGCCCCATACAGCAGTACTGACTCCACTGTGAGGGTCCATGTCTCGGCCCCATACAGCAGTACTGACTCCACAGTAGCTAAGAACAGCCGCCTCTTAAGGTCTTCTCCCATGTCTGATTTCCACACTCTCCTCATCCCGTGCAAGGCTTTCCAGGCAAGTGCTCTCCGCACCTTCAGATCCTGTTCAGTTCCTCATAAGAGGGCTTCAGAAACCTGCATACCAGTGACATCATCATTAGATCAGTGACATAATTGGAGAGAAAGCCTGCCGTTTCCATTACCTCGGATTCCCCATTGATGATGTCACTGGTAGACAGGTTTCTGAACTGTCCACAGCCCCCCTCTGAGACACAGAGTGAGTAGACAGGTTTCTGAACCGTCCACAGCCCCCCTCTGAGACACAGAGTGAGTAGACAGGTTTCTGAACTGTCCACAGCCCTCCTCTGAGACACAGAGTGAGTAGACAGGTTTCTGAACCCCCCACAGCCCTCCTCTGAGACACAGAGTGAGTAGACAGGTTTCTGAACTGTCCACAGCCCTCTGAGACACAAGCAGGGTAGTAAGTATGTAGGTCAGATAGGCTTATTGTCGGTATCAGCCAGGGTGCGGGAGTCTATCCTCGTTTCAATGCACTAGACCTCTGGGAGATGGAGTCTATCCCCGTTAAAATGCACTAGACCTCTGGGAGATGGAGTCTATCCCTGTTTCAATGACCTCTGGGAGATGGAGTCTATCCCCGTTGCAATGACCTCTGGGAGATGGAGTCTATCCCTGTTTCAATGACCTCTGGGAGATGGAGTCTATCCCTGTTTCAATGACCTCTGGGAGATGGAGTCTATCCCTGTTTCAATGACCTCTGGGAGATGGAGTCTATCCCCGTTGCAATGACCTCTGGGAGATGGAGTCTATCCCCGTTGCAATGACCTCTGGGAGATGGAGTCTATCCCTGTTTCAATGACCTCTGGGAGATGGAGTCTATCCCTGTTTCAATGACCTCTGGGAGATGGAGTCTATCCCCGTTGCAATGACCTCTGGGAGATGGAGTCTATCCCCGTTGCAATGACCTCTGGGAGATGGAGTGCTGAGGTGGAGCGCAACACCTACCATCAGCTACTCATACGCTGAGTTGGCGGTTGCCCGAGGATCTAACCGATGACCTTGCGGTCGAAAGGCAGGCGCTCTACCGACCGAGCTACCCGGACACAAACAGGGTAGATAATGGTGCCATAATAATATTATAATGAGCATTAGTGAGGAACCGATTACACGAAGATAGGTTGAAATTGGGTGAAGTGCTCCTTTTCTTTTTTTTTATCAACGTGTCACTCAGTTGACCTTGTAGGTTGTTGGTTAGCGGTTAGCTGCTAGCTCAGTGGTTCCCAACCTTTTTCATGTCAAGGACCCCCAAATTGACACCTATTAGCCCAGCGGACCCCCATTTGAAAAGATGAGCCACGGACCCCCATAAGAAGATTTTTACGGCTCTAGCAGTGATTCTCAACCCGTTTAATTTTAAGGACCCCCAGTTTGATATGAATTAGTCTACGGACCCCCCATTTAATGGCATTTCTATCCCTGAGACCCCCATTTTATATTAGCTGGGGACCCCCTGGAACCCCCCCCCCCCCAGACCCCACTTTGGGAACCACTGAGCTAGCTAACAGTGCTGCGGTTAGCAGCTAGCTAACGGTGCTGCGGTTAGCAGCTAGCTAACGGTGCTGGTGTTAGCAGCTAGCTAACGGTGCTGCGGTTAGCAGCTAGCTAACGTTGCTGCTGTTAGCAGCTAGCTAACGGTGCTGCGGTTAGCAGCTAGCTAACGGTGCTGCTGTTAGCAGCTAGCTAACGGTGCTGCGGTTAGCAGCTAGCTAACGGTGCTGCGGTTAGCAGCTAGCTAACGGTGCTGCTGTTAGCAGCTAGCTAACGGTGCTGCGGTTAGCAGCTAGCTAACGGTGCTGCTGTTAGCAGCTAGCTAACGGTGCTGCGGTTAGCAGCTAGCTAACGGTGCTGCGGTTAGCAGCTAGCTAACGGTGCTGCTGTTAGCAGCTAGCTAACGGTGCTGCGGTTAGCAGCTAGCTAACGGTGCTGCTGTTAGCAGCTAGCTAACGGTGCTGCTGTTAGCAGCTAGCTAACGGTGCTGCTGTTAGCAGCTAGCTAACGGTGCTGCTGTTAGCAGCTAGCTAACGGTGCTGCTGTTAGCAGCTAGCTAACGGTGCTGCTGTTAGCAGCTAGCTAACGGTGCTGCTGTTAGCAGCTAGCTAACGGTGCTGCTGTTAGCAGCTAGCTAACGGTGCTGCTGTTAGCAGCTAGCTAACGGTGCTGCGGTTAGCAGCTAGCTAACGGTGCTGCGGTTAGCAGCTAGCTAACGGTGCTGCGGTTAGCAGCTAGCTAACGGTGCTGCGGTTAGCAGCTAGCTAACGGTGCTGCTGTTAGCAGCTAGCTAACGGTGCTGCTGTTAGCAGCTAGCTAACGGTGCTGCGGTTAGCAGCTAGCTAACGGTCCTGCGGTTAGCAGCTAGCTAACGGTGCTGCGGTTAGCAGCTAGCTAACGGTGCTGCGGTTAGCAGCTAGCTAACGGTGCTGCGGTTAGCAGCTAGCTAACGGTGCTGCGGTTAGCAGCTAGCTAACGGTGCTGCGGTTGGTTAGCAGCTAGCTAACGGTGCTGCGGTTGGTTAGCAGCTAGCTAACGGTGCTGCTGTTAGCAGCTAGCTAACGGTGCTGCTGTTAGCAGCTAGCTAACGGTGCTGCGGTTAGCAGCTAGCTAACGGTGCTGCGGTTAGCAGCTAGCTAACGGTGCTGCGGTTAGCAGCTAGCTAACGGTGCTGCGGTTGGTTAGCAGCTAGCTAACGGTGCTGCGGTTGGTTAGCAGCTAGCTAACGGTGCTGCGGTTGGTTAGCAGCTAGCTAACGGTGCTGCGGTTGGTTAGCAGCTAGCTAACGGTGCTGCTGTTAGCAGCTAGCTAACGGTGCTGCGGTTAGCAGCTAGCTAACGGTGCTGCGGTTAGCAGCTAGCTAACGGTGCTGCGGTTAGCAGCTAGCTAACGGTGCTGCGGTTAGCAGCTAGCTAACGGTGCTGCGGTTAGCAGCTAGCTAACGGTGCTGCGGTTAGCAGCTAGCTAACGGTGCTGCGGTTAGCAGCTAGCTAACGGTGCTGCGGTTAGCAGCTAGCTAACGGTGCTGCGGTTGGTTAGCAGCTAGCTAACGGTGCTGCGGTTGGTTAGCAGCTAGCTAACGGTGCTGCGGTTGGTTAGCAGCTAGCTAACGGTGCTGCGGTTGGTTAGCAGCTAGCTAACGGTGCTGCGGTTGGTTAGCAGCTAGCTAACGGTGCTGCGGTTGGTTAGCAGCTAGCTAACGGTGCTGCGGTTGGTTAGCAGCTAGCTAACGGTGCTGCGGTTGGTTAGCAGCTAGCTAACGGTGCTGCGGTTGGTTAGCAGCTAGCTAACGGTGCTGCGGTTGGTTAGCAGCTAGCTAACGGTGCTGCGGTTGGTTAGCAGCTAGCTAACGGTGCTGCGGTTGGTTAGCAGCTAGCTAACGGTGCTGCAGTTGGCAGCGAGCTAACGGTGCTGCGGTTAGCAGCTAGCTAACGGTGCTGCGGTTAGCAGCTAGCTAACGGTGCTGCGGTTGCGCGGCGGGTTCTGTGTCGCTGTGCTTGTGGTCCATCCTTCAGACTGATGAGGTGTTCCTGGAGGCCCAGATCCAGAACATCACCACCTCTCCCATGTTCATGGAGAAGGTCTCGTTGGAGCCCTCCATCATGTACAACGTCACCGAGCTCAACACAGTGGCCTCCACTGGACAAGAAGGGTAACTACATCAACCGACCGTCGTGACGTGAACGCCCCCGGGGCGGGCCGGACCGCATCTGTGTCGTTAGAATTGAGCTAGGAAAATAATGTAGATCTGCTATTTTTAGCATGCAACCAAGTGTAAAATTACTTATACTGGATCTCTTGTCCACTAGTCCCTTCCTAACATTTTAGTCTAGTTTTTAGCTGTTGACGAAATTGTCAATATATTTAGTCTTAGTTTTAGTCGTTATAGTTTAGTGTTAATTTAGTTTTCGTCAGTGGAAAAAAAGGTAGTGGACGAACATTGTTCGTTTTAGTTTTTAGTCGACAAAATCACCACTGGTCTCTTCCATGTCCTGGTCCTCAGCATGTCCACGTTCGGTAAGATGTCCTACCTCCAGCCCATGGACACGCGCCAGTACCTCTACTGCCTCAAACCCAAGCCCGAGTTCGCCGAGAAGGCCGGGGTCATCAAGGGCGTGACGGTCATCGGCAAGCTGGACATCGTCTGGAAGACCAACCTGGGAGAGAGAGGACGCCTGCAGACCAGCCAGCTGCAGAGAATGGTACTGATTTAACCAGAGAATGGTACTTATTTAACCAGCCAGGTGCAGAGAATGGTACTGATTTAACCAGCCAGCTGCAGAGAATGGTACTGATTTAACCAGCCAGCTGCAGAGAATGGTACTTATTTAACCAGAGAATGGTACTTTTTAACCAGCCAGGTGCAGAGAATGGTTCTGATTTAACCAGCCAGGTGCAGAGAATGGTACTGATTTAACCAGCCAGCTGCAGAGAATGGTACTTATTTAACCAGAGAATGGTACTGATTTAACCAGAGAATGGTACTGATTTAACCAGCCAGCTACAGAGAATGGTACTGATTTAACCAGCCAGCTACAGAGAATGGTACTTATTTAACCAGAGAATGGTACTTATTTAACCAGAGAATGGTACTGATTTAAGCAGAGAATGGTACTGATTTAACCAGCCAGCTACAGAGAATGGTACTGATTTAACCAGCCAGCTACAGAGAATGGTACTGATTTAACCAGCCAGCTGCAGAGAATGGTACTTATTTAACCAGAGAATGGTACTTATTTAACCAGAGAATGGTACTGATTTAACCAGAGAATGGTACTGATTTAACCAGCCAGCTACAGAGAATGGTACTTATTTAACCAGAGAATGGTACTGATTTAACCAGCCAGCTACAGAGAATGGTACTGATTTAACCAGCCAGCTACAGAGAATGGTACTGATTTAACCAGCCAGCTGCAGAGAATGGTACTTATTTAACCAGAGAATGGTACTTATTTAACCAGAGAATGGTACTGATTTAACCAGAGAATGGTACTGATTTAACCAGCCAGCTACAGAGAATGGTACTTATTTAACCAGAGAATGGTACTGATTTAACCAGCCAGCTACAGAGAATGGTACTGATTTAACCAGCCAGCTACAGAGAATGGTACTGATTTAACCAGCCAGCTACATAGAATGGTACTGATTTAACCAGCCAGCTACAGAGAATGGTACTGATTTAACCAGAGAAAGGTACTGATTTAACCAGAGAATGGTACTTATTTAACCAGAGAATGGTACTGATTTAACCAGAGAATGGTACTTATTTAACCAGAGAATGGTACTTATTTAACCAGAGAATGGTACTGATTTAACCAGAGAATGGTACTGATTTAACCAGCCAGCTACAGAGAATGGTACTTATTTAACCAGAGAATGGTACTGATTTAACCAGCCAGCTACAGAGAATGGTACTGATTTAACCAGCCAGCTACAGAGAATGGTACTGATTTAACCAGCCAGCTACATAGAATGGTACTGATTTAACCAGCCAGCTACAGAGAATGGTACTGATTTAACCAGAGAATGGTACTGATTTAACCAGAGAATGGTACTTATTTAACCAGAGAATGGTACTGATTTAACCAGAGAATGGTACTTATTTAACCAGAGAATGGTACTTATTTAACCAGAGAATGGTACTGATTTAACCAGCCAGCTACAGAGAATGGTACTGATTTAACCAGCCAGCTACAGAGAATGGTACTTATTTAACCAGAGAATGGTACTTATTTAACCAGAGAATGGTACTTATTTAACCAGAGAATGGTACTGATTTAACCAGAGAATGGAATGGTACTTATTTAACCAGAGAATGGTACTTATTTAACCAGAGAATGGTACTGATTTAACCAGCCAGCTACAGAGAATGGTACTGATTTAACCAGCCAGCTACAGAGAATGGTACTTATTTAACCAGAGAATGGTACTTATTTAACCAGAGAATGGTACTTATTTAACCAGAGAATGGTACTGATTTAACCAGAGAATGGTACTTATTTAACCAGAGAATGGTACTTATTTAACCAGAGAATGGTACTGATTTAACCAGAGAATGGTACTGATTTAACCAGCCAGCTACAGAGAATGGTACTTATTTAACCAGAGAATGGTACTTATTTAACCAGAGAATGGTACTTATTTAACCAGAGAATGGTACTGATTTAACCAGAGAATGGTACTTATTTAACCAGAGAATGGTACTTATTTAACCAGAGAATGGTACTGATTTAACCAGAGAATGGTACTTATTTAACCAGAGAATGGTACTTATTTAACCAGAGAATGGTACTTATTTAACCAGAGAATGGTACTGATTTAACCAGAGAATGGTACTGATTTAACCAGCCAGCTACAGAGAATGGTACTGATTTAACCAGCCAGCTACAGAGAATGGTACTTATTTAACCAGAGAATGGTACTTATTTAACCAGAGAATGGTACTTATTTAACCAGAGAATGGTACTTATTTAACCAGAGAATGGTACTGATTTAACCAGAGAATGGAATGGTACTGATTTAACCAGAGAATGGTACTGATTTAACCAGAGAATGGTACTGATTTAACCAGAGAATGGAATGGTACTGATTTAACCAGAGAATGGTACTGATTTAACCAGAGAATGGTACTGATTTAACCAGAGAATGGTACTGATTTAACCAGAGAATGGAATGGTACTGATTTAACCAGAGAATGGTACTGATTTAACCAGAGAATGGTACTGATTTAACCAGAGAATGGTACTGATTTAACCAGAGAATGGTACTGATGTAACCAGCCAGCTACAGAGAATGGTACTGATTTAACCAGCCAGCTACATAGAATGGTACTGATTTAACCAGCCAGCTACAGAGAATGGTACTGATTTAACCAGAGAATGGTACTTATTTAACCAGAGAATGGTACTTATTTAACCAGAGAATGGTACTGATTTAACCAGCCAGCTACAGAGAATGGTACTGATTTAACCAGCCAGCTACAGAGAATGGTACTTATTTAACCAGAGAATGGTACTTATTTAACCAGAGAATGGTACTGATTTAACCAGAGAATGGTACTGATTTAACCAGAGAATGGTACTTATTTAACCAGCCAGCTACAGAGAATGGTACTTATTTAACCAGAGAATGGTACTGATTTAACCAGCCAGCTACAGAGAATGGTACTGATTTAACCAGCCAGCTACAGAGAATGGTACTGATTTAACCAGCCAGCTACATAGAATGGTACTGATTTAACCAGCCAGCTACAGAGAATGGTACTGATTTAACCAGAGAATGGTACTGATTTAACCAGAGAATGGTACTTATTTAACCAGAGAATGGTACTGATTTAACCAGAGAATGGTACTTATTTAACCAGAGAATGGTACTTATTTAACCAGAGAATGGTACTGATTTAACCAGCCAGCTACAGAGAATGGTACTGATTTAACCAGCCAGCTACAGAGAATGGTACTTATTTAACCAGAGAATGGTACTTATTTAACCAGAGAATGGTACTGATTTAACCAGAGAATGGTACTTATTTAACCAGAGAATGGTACTTATTTAACCAGAGAATGGTACTGATTTAACCAGAGAATGGTACTGATTTAACCAGCCAGCTACAGAGAATGGTACTTATTTAACCAGCCAGCTACAGAGAATGGTACTGATTTAACCAGCCAGCTACAGAGAATGGTACTGATTTAACCAGCCAGCTACAGAGAATGGTACTTATTTAACCAGAGAATGGTACTTATTTAACCAGAGAATGGTACTTATTTAACCAGAGAATGGTACTGATTTAACCAGAGAATGGAATGGTACTGATTTAACCAGAGAATGGTACTGATTTAACCAGAGAATGGTACTGATTTAACCAGAGAATGGTACTGATTTAACCAGAGAATGGTACTGATTTAACCAGAGAATGGTACTGATGTAACCAGCCAGCTACAGAGAATGGTACTGATTTAACCAGCCAGCTACATAGAATGGTACTGATTTAACCAGCCAGCTACAGAGAATGGTACTGATTTAACCAGAGAATGGTACTTATTTAACCAGAGAATGGTACTTATTTAACCAGAGAATGGTACTGATTTAACCAGCCAGCTACAGAGAATGGTACTGATTTAACCAGCCAGCTACAGAGAATGGTACTGATTTAACCAGAGAATGGTACTTATTTAACCAGAGAATGGTACTTATTTAACCAGAGAATGGTACTGATTTAACCAGCCAGCTACAGAGAATGGTACTGATTTAACCAGCCAGCTACAGAGAATGGTACTGATTTAACCAGCCAGCTACAGAGAATGGTACTGATTTAACCAGCCAGCTACAGAGAATGGTACTGATTTAACCAGCCAGCTACAGAGAATGGTACTGATTTAACCAGCCAGCTACAGAGAATGGTACTTATTTAACCAGAGAATGGTACTTATTTAACCAGAGAATGGTACTTATTTAACCAGAGAATGGTACTGATTTAACCAGAGAATGGAATGGTACTGATTTAACCAGAGAATGGTACTGATTTAACCAGAGAATGGTACTGATTTAACCAGAGAATGGTACTGATTTAACCAGAGAATGGTACTGATTTAACCAGAGAATGGTACTGATGTAACCAGCCAGCTACAGAGAATGGTACTGATTTAACCAGCCAGCTACATAGAATGGTACTGATTTAACCAGCCAGCTACAGAGAATGGTACTGATTTAACCAGAGAATGGTACTTATTTAACCAGAGAATGGTACTTATTTAACCAGAGAATGGTACTGATTTAACCAGCCAGCTACAGAGAATGGTACTGATTTAACCAGCCAGCTACAGAGAATGGTACTGATTTAACCAGAGAATGGTACTTATTTAACCAGAGAATGGTACTTATTTAACCAGAGAATGGTACTGATTTAACCAGCCAGCTACAGAGAATGGTACTGATTTAACCAGCCAGCTACAGAGAATGGTACTTATTTAACCAGAGAATGGTACTTATTTAACCAGAGAATGGTACTTATTTAACCAGAGAATGGTACTGATTTAACCAGCCAGCTACAGAGAATGGTACTGATTTAACCAGCCAGCTACAGAGAATGGTACTTATTTAACCAGAGAATGGTACTTATTTAACCAGAGAATGGTACTTATTTAACCAGAGAATGGTACTGATTTAACCAGAGAATGGAATGGTACTGATTTAACCAGAGAATGGTACTGATTTAACCAGAGAATGGTACTTATTTAACCAGCCAGCTACAGAGAATGGTACTTATTTAACCAGAGAATGGTACTTATTTAACCAGCCAGCTACAGAGAATGGTACTTATTTAACCAGAGAATGGTACTGATTTAACCAGCCAGCTACAGAGAATGGTACTTATTTAACCAGAGAATGGTACTGATTTAACCAGAGAATGGTACTGATTTAGAATGGTACTGATTTAACCAGAGAATGGTACTGATTTAACCAGAGAATGGTACTGATTTAGAATGGTACTGATTTAACCAGAGAATGGTACTGATTTAACCAGAGAATGGTACTGATTTAACCAGAGAACGGTACTGATTTAACCAGAGAATGGAATGGTACTGATTTAACCAGAGAATGGTACTGATTTAACCAGAGAATGGTACTGATTTAACCAGAGAATGGTACTGATTTAACCAGAGAATGGTACTGATTTAACCAGAGAATGGAATGGTACTGATTTAACCAGAGAATGGTACTGATTTAACCAGAGAATGGTACTGATTTAGAATGGTACTGATTTAACCAGAGAATGGTACTTATTTAACCAGAGAATGGAATGGAATGGTACTTATTTAACCAGAGAATGGAATGGTACTGATTTAACCAGAGAATGGTACATAAGGGCCTTGCAAATGTGAAGTGAGGAATCCAGGTCTGGTGAGTCGCAGGCGTGTGCGCGTAACGAGCACGCGCGCAACAGATTCACAGCACCGCGCTCACGTAAACACGCTTGCGTTGTCGCACCGCGACTGCTCCCCACAGTGCTCCGCGCAGAGACGCAGCTCTCATTGAAAACGAACTATAGGCGCGTTATATCGCTTCACGTTTGAAAGGCCCTTAAAACTGAATAAGATTGTGTGTGTGGTCCTGTCCTAACAGGCTCCTAGCTACGGGGACATCAGAAGACCTTATTTAATGTGTGGTGTGGTGTGTGTGTGGTGTGTGGTGTGTGTGTGTGTGTGTGTGGTGTGTGTGTGTGTGTGTGTGTGGTCGGTCCTGTCCTAACAGGCTCCTAGCTACGGGGACATCAGAAGACCTTATTTAATGTGTGTGTGTGTGTGTGTGTGTGTGTGTGTGTGTGTGTGTGTGTGTGTGTGTGTGTGTGTGTGTGTGTGTGTGTGTGTGTGTGTGTGTGTGTGTGTGTGTGTGTGTGTGTGTGTGTGTGTGTGTGTGTGTGTGTGTGTGTGTGTGTGTGTGTGTGTGTGTGTGTGTGTGTGTGTGTGTGTGTGTGTGTGTGTGTGTGTGGTGTGGTGTGGTGTGTGTGGTCCTCTCCTAACAGGCTCCTGGCTACGGGGACATCAGACTGTCGTTGGAGATGATTCCAGACACCGTCAGCCTAGAGGAAACCTTCGACATCACCTGCAAGATCACCAACTGCAGGTCAGACCTTCACTTCACACGCTTTAAATCTCAATTTCGTTTCATTGATTGAAATATTTATTAACAGTTTGCAGAATTACAGTACATTTCAAGCACAAACTCAATACAAAGACTGTTAACTGTGAGTGGACGACCCAATTAAGCATTACACTTGTTTACAAGAGGGTCCACCTTGTTCAATTCATCAAAACATTTAGAGACGTACAAATAGACACTACTATATAGTCAAAGAACAGAACAAGGAACCAATTGATTGCACGATACTTTGACTGTACTCTGTTGCTGTTTTACATTTCTCTCTAATAATAAACTCTTCAATCAATCAAACAATCAAACGGTGAGATGAGCAGTAAATGAACAGTGGTACTGGTACAGTGACAATGTGTAACTGTAAGTCCTCGTCATACAGTTTTAGGTGGTAAGCAGGTCAAGAGACTCACCGCTCACCCAAACACATCTCTTTTGTTTTTGAGTAATAATAATAATAATACAACTTTATTTGTACAGCACCTTTCATGACATGAAATGCAGCTCAAAGTGCTTTACAGAGCAACGGAGAAAGAAAGAAAAGAAAAGCAAGGCATAAACATTAAAAAACAAGAGCAGTAATGCAATACAGTGAGGACATGAATAACAAAAGATTCAAAGATCAATTAAAAGCAAGAGTGTAGAAGTGGGTCTTGAGCTGCGCTTTAAAAATGTCCGTACGGAGCTATGTGGGTGGGTGGGTGGGTCTGAGCACGAAAACAGCATTGTTGTTTTTCACCACCTGTGCGCAACCTAACACACACACAAACACACACGCACATATTAACTGTATATATGGTGATTTTGGGTGTGCCAGTACAGTACAGTGACAGTACAGTACTGTACTGTACAGTACAGTAGAGGGACCTCCACATGGTAACTCTGTCCTTTCTCAACCGTTTCGGACGCAGGACGGCTCGCCAGAATCAGGACAGCACCCTGGGTGCGTTCCTGTGGGTCTGGAACTGATCTCTGGTACAGGTACCATGACCGTGATACGTATACATTAACAGTGGCGTTGTGTTTCTCAGTGAGCGGACCATGGACCTGGTCCTGGAGATGTGTAATACCAGGTCCATCCACTGGTGCGGGGTGTCGGGCCGACAGCTGGGGAAGCTCGGCCCCAGCGCCTTCCTGTCGCTGCCGCTCAAGCTGCTGTCGTCAGTCCAGGGGTTGCAGGTTAGAATCCCTCAACAAACCTTAATTGTTTAGCACAATTCTACAAATGTCTTCTAAATCATGACAGTTTTCTGAAAAATCCATGTTTCTATGTCAGTGGTTCTCAAACATTTTCATGTCAAGGACCCCCAGAATTATGTAATTGGCCGCCGACCCCCATCTGAAAATATGTTGTTCCAGGGACCCCCCCCAGGTGAAATGAAATGAAATGAAATGAAATGAAATGAAATCTATATTTACCCAGGGTATCTGGGCTAAGCTCAAGAACTTGTTTCCAGCCAGGCCCTGCTCATAGAACACATTTCATCGTAGTGGTTGATGCCTTGTTCAAGGGCATTTCAGCGGTGGTAATTTTAACGTGTCGGACGGCTGATTCGAACTGGGAACCTTCCGGTATCTAGACCGCGCCGTTATCCGTTCGGCCACCGCTGCCACAACTTGCAAAGATTTGAGTTAAAACGTGCGCTCTGAAAGAATATATATTCAAAGATTTGTGCCTCATTTTCACGATTTTTCGAAAATAGCAGACCTACAAGCTCGTAGCGCGGCACTCGGTGCCGCGCTATGAGCTTGTAGATATGCTATTTTTCAATAGTTAAAATATAACATAATTAGGGCGGATGACATGCAGAAATCACCCGTCGCTCCCGAGAATGCGTTTGGTCCGACATGCGTTGCGCCCTGCGTGCGGTTAGGGTTTCGGGGGAAGGGTGTCGGTCTAATGACAGTCGGAACCGATAGTATGGCACGGAACTAAAGCCTGTGCCATAATCTCCTCTCTTTCATTCTCTACTTCTCTGAACTAAAGCCTGTAGTATCTCTACTTATCTGAACTAAAGCCTGTAGTATCTCTACTTCTCTGAACTAAAGCCTGTAGTATCTCTACTTCTCTGAACTAAAGCCTGTAGTATCACTACTTCTCTGAACTAAAGCCTGTAGTATCACTACTTCTCTGAACTAAAGCCTGTAGTATCTCTACTTCTCTGAACTAAAGCCTGTAGTATCTCTACTTCTCTGAACTAAAGCCTGTAGTATCTCTACTTCCTGGAACTAAAGCCTGTAGTATCTCTACTTCCTGGAACTAAAGCCTGTAGTATCTCTACTTCCTGGAACTAAAGCCTGTAGTATCTCTACTTCTCTGAACTAAAGCCTGTAGTATCTCTACTTCCTGGAACTAAAGCCTGTACCATAATCTCCTGTCTTCCAGAGTATCTCTACTTCCTGGAACTAAAGCCTGTAGTATCTCTACTTCCTGGAACTAAAGCCTGTAGTATCTCTACTTCCTGGAACTAAAGCCTGTAGTATCTCTACTTCCTGGAACTAAAGCCTGTACCATAATCTCCTCTCTTCCAGAGTATCTCTACTTCCTGGAACTAAAGCCTGTAGTATCTCTACTTCCTGGAACTAAAGCCTGTACCATAATCTCCTCTCTTCCAGAGTATCTCTACTTCCTGGAACTAAAGCCTGTACCATAATCTCCTCTCTTCCAGAGTATCTCTGGCCTCCGACTCACAGACACCTTCCTGAAGAGAACGTACGAGTACGACGACATCGCCCAGGTCTGTGTGGTGTGTCCCTTCAGTAGCCGAGAGAGCTAACGCACGCACGTGATACCCTAAACCCCCTAAACCAGCAGTCCGGGGACTACCAGTGGTCCTTGAGGGTTCCACCTGGTCCCCATTCAGCTACATGATGGAGAGTTGGTAACCAAATGGACCCTTATTGGATCTTTCACTCTTTGAGAGCGTAAAATGGTTTCATTTTACGCTCTCAAAGAGTTCAATTATTGTTAAACATCTACATTTCTTAATTTACAAGAACTCTACACAATTAGAGAATGCAGAACAATTGTCGTTTTCATCAACGTTAGCCTGTTGTCTCTCCTAATGGTACCAACATCAATACAGCATGGAATTGTGGACAAAAACATCGTATCCAACAACAAAATATTCTTTAGTTTTGGGTCTGAGAGAGAGGCTAAATGTCATCAAATGCGCCTCTTTCCCCTCCTGGCTTTGCCCTGGGTTGGCTCCCATAGGGTCAATTTACCCAAGTTCTAGCTTGAGCTTGTAGATCTGCTATTTTTCAATAGCTAAAGCATAACATAATGCTAACACCAAAAGGGGTTCCCGCCCAGGATGGGTGAAACTATAGGCTTTTTACATTTGAATGGTCCAACTGTGGATTTCTGCACGTCGTACCCCTCTCACCTCTCCTGTGATTCACACATAGAATAACTAATCATATCTTTGTACTTGTTTTGTTGAGTGTGTATATAAATCTGTTAATGTGGAAAAAAGCTGAATAAAAGCTTAACTCTTGATTTCATTATTGTGATTATCTTTTTTACAAACATTTCAATAATCCATTTTTAGTAGTGACCAAAATTGGCAACCCAAGAGAATACCATATTTAGTTTAGTATCGTGTTCTAAATCAGTGGTCCGGGGACCACCGGTGGTCCTTGAGAGGGAGGGTTCCAGGTGGTCCCCACACAGCTAAATGATTGATAGTTGCTAACCAAATGGACCCCTATTAGATCTTCAACTCTTGAGAGTGTAAAATTAAACCAAATTTCTATTTTACGCTCTCAAGAATTAAATCGTTATCACCTGCCTTACTTAATTTACAAGACACAACTAGAGAATGTGGAAGAATTGTTATTTTGATCAACGTTTGCCTGTTGTCTCTCCTAATGATACCAACATCAATACAGCATGGAAATGTGGACAAAATCGTATCCAACGATAAGAAAATATTCTTTTAGTTTTGGGTCTGAGAGGCTAAATGTCACCAAATGGTGGTCCGTGTGGCCCAAACGCTGAATAAATAATGGACCTTGATATAAATAATAGGAAAAAGTTGATTTAGAAGAGGGTGAGAAGTTCAGTCACATGAGAGAGACTCGGAGTAGATTCGCTGCTCCTTCGCCTGGAAAGGAGCCAGCTTAGGTGGTTCGGGCATCTGGTTAGGATGCCCGAAGGGAGGTCCTCGAGGCACGTCCCACTGGGAGGAGACCCCCGGGGCAGACCAAGGCGCATTCGGAGGAAACACATCGACTCACTGGGACTTGGAACGTCTCGGGATCCCCCAGGAGGAAGTCTCTAATGTTGCCCCCACGACCCGACTACGTATAAGAGGTTGAAGATGGATGTATTGCACATTGAAGACAAAGGGTTGAATTGTAAGACATTTATTGACATGTTTTAGACAAAACGAAGCCGCTCTAGCATTATTCATATTGATTTAAAGCTTCTCGGCTACAAATGTCACATTTCAGCAGTGGTGGAAAGTAACTAAGTACTTTTACTTAAGTATAATTTTGAGGTATTTGTACTTTACTCGAGTCAAAATGTGTACTTTTACTCCACTACAAATATTTGAAAACTTTAGTTACAACTTACTTTGGCGATTTTGATTTTGATTAGAAAACATACATTAACCACTTCAACCCTATACATTTCGTCCATTTGAAAATAGCCGATCTACAAGCTCACAATGCGTCGCGTTGCGACGCATTGTGAGCTTGTAGATTGTCTATTTTCAATAGATTTTGTACACATTTTGAACTTGTGAAATGGCACATTCTGCTCAATGAGTACTTTTAGTACTTTAAGTACATTTTCATGCCGATACTTTTGTACTTTTACTCAAGTACATTTTCAATTCCGTAGTTTTAGGGTGCACTCACACGGTTAATGCAATTCTCTGTGCTCGTTGGGTGTTGTGTCATGGCCGCCCAGCGGCCCAATGCATTTCCAATGGAGGTCACATGGTTTGACCCAACATTGTGTTGTGTGAGGGGGAGGGGCGGACGACTGCGCCCCTCCCCCTCACACAACACAATGTTGGGTCAAACCATGTGACCTCCATTGGAAATGCATTGGGCCGCTGGGCGGCCATGACACAACACCCAACGAGCACAGAGAATTGCATGAAAGGTGTGAGCTCAGCCTTACTTGTAACGAAGTGCTTCTAAATTGCAGTATTGGTACTTTTTACTTAAGTAAAACAATAGAGTACTTATTTCCACCACTGCATTTCAGAGCATGCAAAATGAACCCTCCGAGCCAGTTGCACACGAGTCCACGAGCGAGGAAACACGCTAGGCAAAAAGGGCAATAATGGCATCGACGTATTGTTTGCTATAAAGTGCAATAATTAACGAACGTGATTCAGGGTTTTTTGCAAACATTGTTTCTACAGCGGCAGAAATTCTTGGCGGAATATGAATTGGCATTCTGTAATTACAGTGAATTATTATGCATTCTGTAATTACAGTGAATTATTCCATCTGTTCTGTAATTACAGTGAATTATTATGCATTCTGTAATTACAGTGAATTATTATGCATTCTGTAATTACAGTGAATTATTATGCATTCTGTAATTACAGTGAATTATTATGCATTCTGTAATTACAGTGAATTATTATGCATTCTGTAATTACAGTGAATTATTATGCATTCTGTAATTACAGTGAATTATTATGCATTCTGTAATTACAGTGAATTATTCCATCTGTTCTGTAATTACAGTGAATTATTATGCATTCTGTAATTACAGTGAATTATTCCATCTGTTCTGTAATTACAGTGAATTATTATGCATTCTGTAATTACAGTGAATTATTCCATCTGTTCTGTAATTACAGTGAATTATTATGCATTCTGTAATTACAGTGAATTATTCCATCTGTTCTGTAATGACAGTGAATTATTCCATCTGTTCATTCTGTAATTACAGTGAATTATTCCATCTGTTCTGTAATTAGTGAATTATTCCATCTGTTCTGTAATTACAGTGAATTATTCCATCTGTTCAAAAGATGTAAATGCTCTGTCAAACAACATAAAAAAATAAAATAAAAATAAACATATTTACATAACGCATTAAAAAAAAGAGTTAAAGGTAGTGTACAGTAAGTGATATTTCTGGTCAAAACAAAGGTTTTTTTTGTTAAAAAGTTGAAGCTCTTTATCTATATTGTGAAAATAATCATTTCAATAGAGTTCAGGGCAGCACGATTAATCACATTTTAATACTCAACGGTTAAGGATTAACCTGTGATGTCATGACATACTTTTTATTTGTGTTTTTTCTATTAATTTGGTCATTAAAGGACCACTTCACCACTTTTCAACCTATCTTCATATAATAGGTCCTCACTAATAATCGTGATAAAATGCCACCATTTTTTTCTACTCGGTCTGTGTCTCATAGGAGGGCTGTGGCAAGTTCAGAAACCCGTCCACCAGTGACATCATCGATGGGGAATCCAAGCTAATAGAAACTGCAGGCTTTCTAGTCCTGAAAAGTTGCAACGCAAAATTGGAAGCCATCGTTCTCACGATAATAAAAATTGAAACATTTTTGTAAATGAAACTTGTTTAAAAAAGAATCTGCCTAACGATGATGTCACTGGTGGACAGGTTTCTAAACTGCCCACAGCCCTCCTATGAGACACAGACTGAGTAGAAAACAATTGTGCCATTTTATCATGATTATTAGTGAGGACATATTATATGAAGATAGGTTGAAAAGTGGTGAAGTGGTCCTTTAAGGCAGGGGTTCTCAACGTTTTTGGCCGGGGACCCCCGAAAATGCTTTGGCAACGTCTCGGGACCCCCGCCCCGCCCCCTCCCGACCCCCAATATAAATTGACTGCTACAATAACCTTAAACCATTTTGGGCGGGAACCCCTTTTGGTGTTTTAAGCATTGTTATAATTTAGCTATTTTAAAATAGCAGATCTACAAGCTCATAGCGCGCCACCGAGTGGCGCGCTATGAGCTTGTAGGTCTGCTATTTTTGAAAAATCGTGGAAAAAAAAATTAAACTTTTTTTTTTTTTTTTTTTTGAAAATAATTTGGGGACCCCCTAAAATAATTTGGCGACCCCCCGAGGGGTCGCGACCCACGGGTTGAGAACCCCTGCTTTAAGGTCCACAGAATGAGAGGCCTGCTCTGCCAGAAACATTGCGGAAAAAAGTTATGGCCATTTTTGTATAAACCCACCATAGACAACCAATATAATTATTATATTTTTGTATACCACACCATAGACAACCAATATAAGGTTGTATACCACACCATAGACAACCAATATAAGGTTGTATACCACACCATAGACCAGGGGTTCTCAACCCGTGGGTCGCGACCCCTTGGGGGGTCGCCAAATTATTTTAGGGGGTCCCCAAATTATATTTTTTTTAAAAATGTTATTTTCACGATTTTTCAAAAATAGCAGACCTACAAGCTCATAGCGCGCCACTCGGTGGCGCGCTATGAGCTTGTAGATCTGCTATTTTTCAATAGCTAAATTATAACAATGCTTAAAACACCAAAAGGGGTTCCCGCCCAAAATGGTTTAAGGTTATTGTAGTAGTCAATTTATATTGGGGGTCGGGAGGGGGCGGGGCGGGGGTCCCGAGACGTTGCCAAAGCATGTCCGGGGGTCCCCGGCCAAAAACGTTGAGAACCCCTGCCATAGACTACCAATATAAGGCAACATTTCATCATACTTTAAAACTACTAGGGGGTTTTCATGATGCTTTTCGTGGTATAAAAGGGTTGAAAACCACTCGTATAGGATGCCAATTAAATCAATAATGACCTCATCTGTCTACATAACAATGATAACATGGGCCTGAGCCATGGCTCAGCGGTCCAGGCACCTAGGCTGGTAATCCAGTCTGGCAGTGTGCCGCGGGTTCGACTCCCGATCCCGACGGCCTTTACTGCATGTCTCCCCCCCCCCCCCCATCTCTCTCCCCATTTCCTGTCAGCCTACTGTCTGTCCCTCCATAAATAATATAAAATAAAGGCGAAAGCCACAAAAAAAAAACAATGATAACATGATATCCAAATTACATTTTTTTTGCCTGTAAGGTCGTCGAGGCTAGAGGGCGAGTGCTGCGGCCTAAGATGGAGTCTGAAGAGGTGAGTTTTCAGACTTAATTACTATCACAATATAGAGCCATTTATTTAACGCTTAAAATTTTAACAAAGAAATATCACGGCACATATAAAGGTAATTAGTGTGTGCATCGTGAGCCTACAGTAGAAACCTTCCCAGTTCCTGACTGGATATTAACATCCATAATAAGTATGAAGTACGGTACACGAGCAAGGCGGTATATTTTCCAACCTCGTCGACACAACGGCGCGAAATATAAAATACACTTCAGTCCTGGTCAAAAATGAACCACTTCAACCCTGACCTCACGTCACCAGGCTTTCAACCCTGACCTCACGTCACCAGGCTTTCAACCTCGGAGGAATTAAAGCCTGCTCTGTGTTTACAAATGGTTCCTAGAACTATTATGCTATCAAGGCTTTTATTGAGTAGGACCTAAAGTTATGATGCCCGTGATGGCGGGGAATTATTTGGGGGTGATGCCGGGTTCTGGCTAATAGACCTGATCTATATGAAATATGTGACAACTGACCAGATTTGACTGAAAGCCTGCCATCTTTTTCCAAAATGAGTTAATAGCACAGGCAGACTCTTCACATACTAGAGCATGTCTGAAATAAGTGTGAGAGCTGAAATCGACATGTAAATATGTAATAAATGCTTAAACATGTGGCTAGGTGTAATGTTAGAGTCCACAGAAGACATGTAAATGTGAAATAAATGCTTAAACATGTGGCTAGGTGTAATGTTAGAGACCACAGAAGACATGTAAATATGAAATGCTTAAACATGTGGCTAGGTGTTAGTATCGCGGCTAGCTAGGTGTAATGTTAGAGACCACAGAAGACATGTAAATATGAAATGCTTAAACATGTGGCTAGGTGTAATGTTAGAGACCACAGAAGTGAACCTTTCAAGCCTGTTTCTCTGCCAGACATTACTCTATAAGCCATATCTCCAAAACTGGTGGGTCAAACTGAACAAGCAATATCAATTTGAAGCTATGATTCCCTGCTTTCACATGACATGAAAAAACGAAAATTCAAAAAAATCCAATGGCAGTCCCTCAGTCAAATTTGGTCACATAATGTGAAATGAAATGAAATGAAATGAAATCTATATTTACCCAGGGTATCTGGGCTAAGCTCAAGAACTTGTTTCCAGCCAGGCCCTGCTCATAGAACACATTTCATCGTAGTGGTTGATGCCTTGTTCAAGGGCATTTCATGTCATGCTAGCTCTCACATGGTTGTGTTCTGCAGTGTTGCACTGATGTCTGCACGTCTACAATCCTCTCCTCAAAGCCCCCTAGTTCTCCAGAACAGTGGTTTTAATTTCAACCAGTGGTCCGGGGACCACCTGTGGGCCTTGAGGGGATTCCAGGTGGTCCCCCACACAGCTAAATGATGGAGCGTTGGTAACCAAATGAACCCTTATCAGATGTTTAACTCTTGAGAGCGTAAAATGAAACCAACATCTGCATTGCTTAATTTACAAGAAGTCTATACAATTATATAATGTAGAAGAATTGTTATTTTTGTCCAATGTTTGCCTGTTATCTCTCCTAATGGTACCAACATCAATACAGCCTGTTGTCTCTCCTAATGGTACCGACATCAATAAGGCTGTTTATCTATCTTATCCAACAACAACAACAAAATATTCTGTTTTGGATCTGTGAGGTTGAATGTCATCATAATGGTGGTTCCGTGGCTCAAATGCAGAATAAATAAATAATGGGCCTTTGATGTGAAAAGGGTTGAAAACCAACTGTTCTAGAATGTCCTCCTCGAAGCCCTACTTCGCATTAAAGTGCCTTCAATCATCTCACCCACGGTATGTGGCGTTCGTCGCAGCTGTGCGTTACGCTGCAGAGCTGAACCAATGGGTTTACAGAGATTGTGTAATCGTCACGTCATTATTATAAATATGGCCGCCGGCGCCGCCATTAACCGCAAATACATACATGTGCTCCTTTCAGATGGTTTTTCGGAAAAACGGAGGACCATAATTTATTAACTACAAACTGGCGTAATTCGGGAACTTATTCCCGAACTTTATTCAAATCTTGCAACCGAGTCCTGACTCCGAAATAGCTCGGAAAACATGTCCTTTTTTTGTTTTTTTATCCGATGTCAGAAGGAGACATCTGAAAGGAACCCTAACCCATCTGAAAGGAACATGATGTCAGAAGGAGACATCTGAAAGGAACATGATGTCAGAAGGAGACATCTGAAAGGAACATGATGTCAGAAGGAGACATCTGAAAGGAACCCTAACCCATCTGAAAGGAACATGATGTCAGAAGGAGACATCTGAAAGGAACCCTAACCCATCTGAAAGGAACATGATGTCAGAAGGAGACATCTGAAAGGAACATGATGTCAGAAGGAGACATCTGAAAGGAACATGATGTCAGAAGGAGACATCTGAAAGGAACCCTAACCCTAACCCTAACCCTAACCCATCTGATAACATGATTGGCCTTTATTAGTTTGGTTAAAAAAAGAAAAATAGAAAATGTGAAACTGTAGGGGGGGGAAAAGGGTGTTATTTTGTACTGATATCATTCTTCATGGATCCCCCCCGACACCACTGCTGTCGTGTAAGGGATGATGACATCATGATCGCTGGTCGTCCTCGGCGCTGCCGCTGAAGGAACGGCTGCGGATGTGGTTCCTCAACTGTTCTATGAGCTCTGGGTTCTGCTGCTGGATCTGCTGGGCAAACTGCTGTCCTCTAGAGGGAGACAGAGAGACAGAGAGATCAAACTGCTGTCCTCTAGGGGGAGACAGAGAGACAGAGAGAGACGAGGAGGGAGGAGTCAGCCCAGCTCCTAATCCAGACAAGTCTTGTCAAAACTTGACTATTGTAACTCCCTCCTTACTGGCCTACCGGCATGTGCACTTAAGCCCCTCCAACTGATCCAAAATGCCGCAGCCCGCTTGGTCTTCAACCAGCCAAAATTCTCACACGTCTCCCCCTTCTCCGCTCCCTCCATTGGCTCCCGGTCGCTGCCCGCACAGAATACAAAACTCTGATGCTGGCATTCAAAGCAACCAAAGGCATGGCTCTCCCATATCTCACAAGTATGATCGTACCCTACAAACCCTCCCGCGCACTCAGATCAGCCAACGCAGGGAAGCTGGAGGTACCTTCACTAAAAACGCCGGGACAACGCTCCACACGTCCCAAACTCTTCTCCCTTCTGGCTCCAAAACTATGGAATGCACTTCCCATCACAGTCAGAACTGCAGCCTCGCTCCCAATTTTCCGCCGTAGTCTGAAGGCCCACCTCTTCAGACTCCACCATGGCCCGTAGCACTTGCCCTAGCCTAGCCCCTTAGATAGCACTTTATGTAGACTTAGATAGTGTGGTGTATTTTCACACCTAAAACTCACTAAACCGTAGTAAACTCTAGAGAGATGAACTAGGCTGAAGCAAACTGTAGAGTAGTGAAAAACATCGTCAAAAAGCATCGGATCGGATCGGAGAAACACAGGCAGAGAGATGAACTGAAGATCCATGTTGACCATTTATTCAATCAAAGACAGAGGGAGAGAGCGTCCCGCGGCCCTGACCCGCGGGAGCTCCCAGCAGACTGACCGTAGCCAGCCCAGACTAGTGATTTTCACATTGACAACATGACATGATATAGTACAGAATTGAATTCAGAGGTGGAGTTTAAGATTAACATACACATTTGGTTAGCAGACAGCTGTGTGTTTTGATTCACACCTGTGACCAACTTCAAGCAGTATAACAAAAGCTTTAGCCACAGGGTACTTCATGAGAACCTCTGATGAAGGAAAGCCCCCAGACTAAGCACTTTTGACCAGACAATGAGTCTCCACTCAACCTGCATCAAATTCGCACAGAGACCAAAGTGTAGTCTAATATTATTGACAGAATATAGCATTATGGCCATATGGACTATATTCACGATTCCACACTCCCCCCTTATGACAATTACAAGATTGGCATACAGAAAAAATACATATAGTCCATATTCAACTGTAGTACACCCCCCTTTTGACTCCATCACAGCCTACCAAACATCAGGAAAAACAACAACAAATGACAACATTACACAAAGTTCCCAAAATGATTACAACTGGTTCAAATTACATGTTTACGTTCTTCTAAATGATTCTTCTTCTACACTTACAATTTCATCAATACCCTGTCTGTAACTTCAAATCACTTTCTTAAAACGAATTTCACATAACCTTATCGATCAATGATAGAAATGAAACTTTAAACATATACTGACATTAAATCACCACAACACTTTCGTCTTAACCCCTTTGTTTCACTTTGAAACTCCCACTTTGTTGGAATAATTATTGACCTTCAATCTTAATAACTAAACACCCAGTTTAATATGATATTAAGAGTAAAACATAGTCATAACCTTCATTTTCAAATAAGTTTTTCGGACATGTTTGATAAATTCATTCATATTTTGAAACTACTCCTTCAAAGGCTTGGTGAGCGCGATGCGGGGAAGGGAGTGGGGCGGAATAAGTCCGATGCCGATACGATCCTAGCCAGAGGCCACCTCCTGCTTCAGACTAACAAGTCACAGTTCAACTTAACCAGGGTACTATCGGGTTACGTTACTTATCCTGACCCTAACTTTTCAAGTAACTACTTGATGAACGCTAACTCCCTCACGTTTAAAGGCAAAAGTTCTCTCAATAATAACAAAAGAATCTTTGCACGTCGTGACACCCTAACTGCCTCTAGTTGACATTATCGTAAACTAAATTTAACACGAGAAAAGAATAATCAGCTCTACTAATTCTAAGACGATTTTATACTGAAGCGTATGAGAGGGGCACCGGGATCTCGGCCGTCTGACACAGAGCATCAATTAATCTCAATAAAGCTAAAATTATTTAAACATTCTCCAAATTACCCCATAGACTCTATTTCTTGAATCAACTTCTTAACTAATTTAAATTCGACAAAACACACAAACATCAACGTATGCCTACATATACGCTGAATAGACTCACATTTAGACACACTTTTTGAATACAGATAAAGACTATTGAATCTCTCCATCTATTATTAATAAACTTCTTATAATGTCGCATTTTTCATTGTCTCACCTCGTGTCCGTTCAGCCATGCGTGTCAAACAGAAGCTGCATGAAAGTTTGCTGTTGAACTCGCCCCGTCGCCGCTCTTCTTCCATTGTCCCATCCAACACAGCACCATACTCCCCCCTCCAGACATTATATGAATATGAAATATCACATAAATGACTGGAAAGAAAAACATGAACGCACGTGTAGCCACAGGCCCCATCGAAACAAAGATACGCCGCAAAACGAGCTTGCAGATCCGCTGTTTCCGAAGAATGAAATGAACGTGGTCGCCGTTCGTGACCACCTCCGCTGATGAAATGAAAATCGCTCCCCTGCTCCCGGTGCACGGACCGCTGATGAACTCCCTCGGTCCGCTGCTCGGTGAAGGCCGTGTAGAGACGTCCCCTTCCCTCGGGGTAGAGACTCGCCGCTCCCCGCCGAGACGTGAAGAGAAGCATGTTCCCCGTCGACGCGCTGTGGAGGCCCGCTGCACTCCTGTCCGTCGCCGTGTCCAGGTCTGCACTCCGCCGTCCGTTGGAGATCCGGAGCGCACCGTTCGCGCCGTTGTCCCCCATTCTCGCCGAAGAGAAGACCACCTCTTCCCGCTGTAGACGAACGCCGTTTCGCCGAAAAATCAAACAAACCTCCAACCGCCAAAATTAGACTGAAATTGTCCAAAAGCCCCCGCTGGCCCTCTGCTGCCTGGCGCCGTCGCACCAAAGACACCGGGTTTCAGGGCAACATCATGTGCCTCCCTTCGCCTGACGCAAAAACATGCATCAACACGACCGGGTCGGCACCATCATGTGGTGTATTTTCACACCTAAAACTCACTAAACCGTAGTAAACTCTAGAGAGATGAACTAGGCTGAAGCAAACTGTAGAGTAGTGAAAAACATCGTCAAAAAGCATCGGATCGGATCGGAGAAACACAGGCAGAGAGATGAACTGAAGATCCATGTTGACCATTTATTCAATCAAAGACAGAGGGAGAGAGCGTCCCGCGGCCCTGACCCGCGGGAGCTCCCAGCAGACTGACCGTAGCCAGCCCAGACTAGTGATTTTCACATTGACAACATGACATGATATAGTACAGAATTGAATTCAGAGGTGGAGTTTAAGATTAACATACACATTTGGTTAGCAGACAGCTGTGTGTTTTGATTCACACCTGTGACCAACTTCAAGCAGTATAACAAAAGCTTTAGCCACAGGGTACTTCATGAGAACCTCTGATGAAGGAAAGCCCCCAGACTAAGCACTTTTGACCAGACAATGAGTCTCCACTCAACCTGCATCAAATTCGCACAGAGACCAAAGTGTAGTCTAATATTATTGACAGAATATAGCATTATGGCCATATGGACTATATTCACGATTCCTCACTAGTATTTTAAACAGACTTATAGCTTGTTACGTAGATAGCTCTAGAATTGCATTTTATGTAGTCATAGCACTTTATAGTACACATGTATAATATATTATATAGTATAGTATGTATAGTTTATATGTATAGTTTCATTATATAGATACTCCACTGTTATGTTCTTAGTTTACGCATGATTCATGATAACTACTTTTTATATATGTGATGTATGCCATGCTTTTGTTATTGCTTAATGTAAGTCGCTCTGGATTAAGAGCGTCTGCTAAATGCCTAAATTGTAAATTGTAGAGATCAAACTGCTGTCCTCTAGGGGGAGACAGAGAGACAGAGATCAAACTGCTGTCCTCTAGGGGGAGACAGAGAGACAGAGATCAAACTGCTGTCCTCTAGGGAGAGACAGAGAGACAGAGATCAAACTGCTGTCCTCTAGGGGGAGACAGAGAGACAGAGATCAAACTGCTGTCCTCTAGGGGGAGACAGAGAGACAGAGATCAAACTGCTGTCCTCTAGGGGGAGACAGAGAGACAGAGATCAAACTGCTGTCCTCTAGGGGGAGACAGAGAGACAGAGAGAGATCAAACTGCTGTCCTCTAGGGAGAGACAGAGAGACGGAGAGAGATCAAACTGCTGTCCTCTAGGGGGAGACAGAGAGAGATCAAACTGCTGTCCTCTAGGGGGAGACAGAGAGACAGAGAGAGATCAAACTGCCTTCCTCTAGGGGGAGACAGAAAGACAGAGAGAGATCAAACTGCTGTCCTCTAGGGGGAGACAGAGAGACAGAGATCAAACTGCTGCCCTCTAGGGGGAGACAGAAAGACAGAGAGAGATCAAACTGCCTTCCTCTAGGGGGAGACAGAGAGACAGAGAGAGATCAAACTGCTGTCCTCTAGGGGGAGACAGAAAGACAGAGAGAGATCAAACTGCCTTCCTCTAGGGGGAGACAGAAAGACAGAGAGAGATCAAACTGCTGTCCTCTAGGGGGAGACAGAGAGACAGAGAGATCAAACTGCTGTCCTCTAGGGGGAGACAGAGAGACAGAAAGATCAAACTGCTGTCCTCTAGAGGGAGACAGAGAGACAGAGATCAGAACATGACGTAGCGATATCATCCTGATGACTACAAAACAATACTACAACATGACGCAGCGATAACATCCTGATGACTACAAAACAATACTGCAACATGACGTAGCGATATCATCCTGATGACTACAAAACAATGACTACAACATGACGTAGCGATACCATCCTGATGACTACAAAACAATACTACAACATGACGTAGCGATATCATCCTGATGACTACAAAACAATGACTACAACATGACGTAGCGATATCATCCTGATGACTACACAAAACAATGACTACAACATGACGTAGCGATACCATCCTGATGACTACAAAACAATACTACAACATGACGTAGCGATATCATCCTGATGACTACAAAACAATGACTACAACATGACGTAGCGATATCATCCTGATGACTACAAAACAATGACTACAACATGACGTAGCGATATCATCCTGATGACTACAAAACAATGACTACAACATGACGTAGCGATATCATCCTGATGACTACAAAACAATACTACAACATGACGTAGCGATATCATCCTGATGACTACAAAACAATACTACAACATTACATGACACAGCAATACCATCCTGATGACTACAAAACAATACTACAACATGACACAGCGATACCATCCTGATGACTACAAAACAATACTACAACATTACATGACACAGCAATACCATCCTGATGACTACAAAACAATACTACAACATGACACAGCGATACCATCCTGATGACTACAAAACAATACTACAACATGACGTAGCGATACCATCCTGATGACTACAAAACAATACTACAACATGACGTAGCGATACCATCCTGATGACTACACAAAACAATGACTACAACATGACGTAGCGATACCATCCTGATGACTACAAAACAATACTACAACATGACGTAGCGATACCATCCTGATGACTACAAAACAATGACTACAACATGACGTAACGATATCATCCTGTTGACTATAGGATCATCAGTGAACCAAGAACCTATCATCAATCTAACAGTAGAATATCAGTAGGCCTACATCGAAACCATAAACCCTATAGAATGCCAGATCAATAATGCCTTTGTCTACATAACGTGCTATCCATTTAGCCTTTGCATAACGCCTGTAGGTTGTCGAGGCTAGGGCATTAAGTGCTGCGGCTAAAGTGCAGTCTGAAGTGAGGTGAGTTTTCAGACTACGGCGGAGGATTGTGTGAGTCTGCATTTTTTGCGGATACAGAGAGAGATAGAGAGAGATTTTCACTGTTTTCAAAAATATGATTTAAAATAAAAGACAAACTGCACGTACAATTACTACAATATAGAGGCATGCAATTGGGTAAATAAAACATTAATGATTGCACTTAATATCGTCCATGTCGGGCGGAAACCTCGCTATGTCCAATATAGTAATATGGAGATGACAGTCTGTCTGCCCGACAGGCAGAAACGGTATGTAAATAATATGTACATGTTTCTGTATAATATTTATAGTAATAATATGACATGAGTAGTTTCTGTACTTACGCTTCGATCAAACTGGAGATGTCCGACATGCCCCCCACCCCCGCTGCTGGACCCCCCACCGCGTTGGTCATCATGCCGGACATTCTGACCAGAGAGAGAGAGAGAGAGGGAGAGAGAGAGAGATTACATTCTGATTATCAAATCAAATCAAATCAACCGTTATTTATATTGCACGTTATAACACAACCAAAGTTGAAGTGCTTCACAACAGAAGATAAAAACAGAATACATCAAGCAAAAAAAAACAAAAAACATAGCATATAGAAACCAGCGTGAGACATGGGTAATACTGTACAGGAGTCCTAAACCAGCGTGAGACATGGGTAATACTGTACAGGAGTCATAAATAGGTTAAAATCAGTTCACATTGAAAGCCAGGGAAAAAAGTGCGTTTTAAGAAGGGATTTGAAAATGTCAATTTGTTACTACAAATACTATTAACACTGCAGTGAGTGCAGTTTCTTCCAGGGGTGAAATGTCCCTTTAAGTCCAGCAACAGGAGGGATCGACACACATCATCTAAATGGGTGTACGGACCCTTTAAGTCCAGCACCAGGAGGACATCTAAATGGGTGTAAGGACCCTTTAAGTCCAGCACCAGGAGGACATCTAAATGGGTGTAAGGACCCTTTAAGTCCAGCACCAGGAGGACATCTAAATGGGTGTAATGTCCCTTTAAGTCCAGCACCAGGAGGACATCTAAATGGGTGTAAGGACCCTTTAAGTCCAGCACCAGGAGGACATCTAAATGGGTGTAATGCCCCTTTAAGTCCAGCACCAGGAGGACATCTAAATGGGTGTAAGGACCCTTTAAGTCCAGCACCAGGAGGACATCTAAATGGGTGTAATGTCCCTTTAAGTCCAGCACCAGGAGGACATCTAAATGGGTGTAATGTCCCTTTAAGTCCAGCACCAGGAGGACATCTAAATGGGTGTAATGTCCCTTTAAGTCCAGCACCAGGAGGACATCTAAATGGGTGTAATGCCCCTTTAAGTCCAGCACCAGGAGGACATCTAAATGGGTGTAATGTCCCTTTAAGTCCAGCACCAGGAGGACATCTAAATGGGTGTAATGTCCCTTTAAGTCCAGCACCAGGAGGACATCTAAATGGGTGTAATGTCCCTTTAAGTCCAGCACCAGGAGGACATCTAAATGGGTGTAATGTCCCTTTAAGTCCAGCACCAGGAGGACATCTAAATGGGTGTAAGGACCCTTTAAGTCCAGCACCAGGAGGACATCTAAATGGGTGTAATGTCCCTTTAAGTCCAGCACCAGGAGGACATCTAAATGGGTGTAATGTCCCTTTAAGAGGGATCGACACACATCTAAATGGGTGTAATGTCCCTTTAAGTCCAGCACCAGGAGGACATCTAAATGGGTGTAATGTCCCTTTAAGTCCAGCACCAGGAGGACATCTAAATGGGTGTAATGTCCCTTTAAGTCCAGCACCAGGAGGACATCTAAATGGGTGTAATGTCCCTTTAAGTCCAGCACCAGGAGGACATCTAAATGGGTGTAATGTCCCTTTAAGTCCAGCACCAGGAGGACATCTAAATGGGTGTAATGTCCCTTTAAGTCTAGCACCAGGAGGACATCTAAATGGGTGTAAGGACCCTTTAAGTCCAGCACCAGGAGGACATCTAAATGGGTGTAATGTCCCTTTAAGTCCAGCACCAGGAGGACATCTAAATGGGTGTAATGTCCCTTTAAGAGGGATCGACACACATCTAAATGGGTGTAATGTCCCTTTAAGTCCAGCACCAGGAGGACATCTAAATGGGTGTAATGTCCCTTTAAGTCCAGCACCAGGAGGACATCTAAATGGGTGTAATGTCCCTTTAAGTCCAGCACCAGGAGGACATCTAAATGGGTGTAATGTCCCTTTAAGTCCAGCACCAGGAGGACATCTAAATGGGTGTAAGGACCCTTTAAGTCCAGCACCAGGAGGACATCTAAATGGGTGTAATGTCCCTTTAAGTCCAGCACCAGGAGGACATCTAAATGGGTGTAATGTCCCTTTAAGTCCAGCACCAGGAGGACATCTAAATGGGTGTAATGTCCCTTTAAGTCCAGCACCAGGAGGGATCGACACACATCTAAATGGGTGTAATGACCCTTTAAGTCCAGCACCAGGAGGACATCTAAATGGGTGTAAGGACCCTTTAAGTCCAGCACCAGGAGGCCATCTAAATGGGTGTAAGGACCCTTTAAGTCCAGCACCAGGAGGGATCGACACACATCTAAATGGGTGTAATGACCCTTTAAGTCCAGCACCAGGAGGGATCGACACACATCTAAATGGGTGTAATGTCCCTTTAAGTCCAGCACCAGGAGGACATCTAAATGGGTGTAATGTCCCTTTAAGTCCAGCACCAGGAGGACATCTAAATGGGTGTAAGGACCCTTTAAGTCCAGCACCAGGAGGACATCTAAATGGGTGTAATGTCCCTTTAAGTCCAGCACCAGGAGGACATCTAAATGGGTGTAATGTCCCTTTAAGTCCAGCACCAGGAGGACATCTAAATGGGTGTAATGTCCCTTTAAGTCCAGCACCAGGAGGACATCTAAATGGGTGTAATGTCCCTTTAAGTCCAGCACCAGGAGGGATCGACACACATCTAAATGGGTGTAATGACCCTTTAAGTCCAGCACCAGGAGGACATCTAAATGGGTGTAATGTCCCTTTAAGTCCAGCACCAGGAGGACATCTAAATGGGTGTAATGTCCCTTTAAGTCCAGCACCAGGAGGACATCTAAATGGGTGTAATGTCCCTTTAAGTCCAGCACCAGGAGGACATCTAAATGGGTGTAATGTCCCTTTAAGTCCAGCACCAGGAGGACATCTAAATGGGTGTAATGTCCCTTTAAGTCCAGCACCAGGAGGACATCTAAATGGGTGTAATGTCCCTTTAAGTCCAGCACCAGGAGGACATCTAAATGGGTGTAATGTCCCTTTAAGTCCAGCACCAGGAGGACATCTAAATGGGTGTAATGACCCTTTAAGTCCAATGAGGGATCGACACACATCAAAGTCAGATTAATTTGACAACTTTAAAAATAGATCAAACAGGTCATGTGACCTGAGACACTCACAGCTGTTGGACCTGTTGGTTCTGCATCACACTGGCTGCCTGGAAATAGACACACAGAGTGCACACGCACACACACACACACGCACGCACGCACGCACGCACGCACGCACGCACGCACGAGCACACATATCACACACACACACACACACACACACACACACACACCGCTCAGTCATTTGTCTTGTAAATATGCTGACACGACATTGACTCCTCAGCGTTGAAAGGTGCATTCAAACCTTTTCCTCTCATATTTAGAGTGAAAGTCATTCTTTATTTTAAAAATATAGGTTAAGTATAAAATACGCCTTTAATTGGTTCATGTCTGTTTTTCAATAATAATCTAAAATCTATGAAGTATAACGTTCAGTATACGTTTAAAAAAAAACTTGTAGTGGAGTTTGAAGAACACATGTTTGCCCTTTAGATGTACTGGAGTAGAAGTACAAAGTATAAAATGTATATAGTAGAAGTGCATAGTATAAAAGGTATATAGAAGAAGTACAAAGTATAAAATGTATATAGTAGAAGTGCATAGTATAAAAGGTATATAGAAGAAGTACAAAGTATAAAATGTATATAGTAGAAGTACAAAGTATAAAAGGTATATAGTAGAAGTACAAAGTATAAAATATATATAGTAGAAGTACAAAGTATAAAATGTATATAGTAGAAGTACAAAGTATAAAAAGGTGTATATAGTAAAAGTAAAAAGAAGCCACATTTAAATCGACACGGCACAGCGTCATCTGTCATTTGTCTTATCTCGACAAAATATACGTCTCAAAAAACAAACAAAAAAAACATTGTAGTGGAATAAAAAGGTACAGTATTTTGCCTTTGAGATATTATACCCAGAGTAGAAGTAAAAAGTAAAATAGTAAAAGTATAAAGTGTGTACGACAACATATAGGTTCACAGAAGCAGACTTTAAATAGACCCGACACGCTCAGTCATTGGTCTCGTTAACGCGCCGATACGACACGTATTCCCACGGTCATTAAACATTCGCCAAGAATACACCGCGGCTGGCGTTATTAACCCATTCTGGACGAGACCCCCTTTTGGTGATGTTATACTTTAGCTATTGGAAAATAGCAGATCTACAAGCTCGTAGGTCTGCTATTTTTGAAAAATCGTGACAATGGGGCGCAAATCTTTGAATATATATATATATATATATTCTTTCACAGCGAACGTTTTTAACTCAAATCTTTGCTTCTGGGAGGGGGGGTCCCTGGAACAACATATTTTCAGATGGGGGGGTCGGCGGCCAATTACACATATTTCTGGGGGTCCTGGACATGAAAATGTTTGAGAACCACTGACATAGAAAATAATCCTCAGGTCCTCAGGTCGAAATGGGTTAAAGTCATTATATTATTCTATGTATATATCTCAGTTCCGAGCTGTCACATGTGACCGTGTCGTGTTAATTGGCTACATGTCGTGACTGACTAAAGAGCAGACTTTCTTGTAAAAGTCATTCTTTGCCAGGCGCGGCGGGCGAGCGAGGCGGGCGAGGCGGGCATGCCCAAACGTCTCACTTAGGACGCGTTTAGGGAGTCTGCACCTGTTGCTGTAACCCGCTTGGGTCTCACTTAGGACATCACGCACGTTGGGGAGAGATAAACACATGCACCTATTTGTATATGAAGCCATTGCTGGGATGCTCCCTGCTGCATCCCATTGCTGGGATGCTCCCTGCCTATATTTGCTCCGTGGCTTGGAACTGAACGATGGCCCCTATCAGAGTCAGACCTGCTCTAGTGATTTCTTAAAGCCCAAACCACACCTATAAGGGTCGGGTTGGGACAAAACAGTTTTTGTGGTTTTCGCCTTATTTTATGTTTTTTATAGAGGGACAGACAGTACGCTGACAGGAAATGGGGGAGTGACATGCAGTAAAAGCCGTCAGGGTCGGGAGTCGAACCCGCAGCACACTGCCAGACTCGGACTACCGGCCAAGGTGCCTGGACCGCTGAGCCACGGCAACTGTCTGGCTTGGGCCTACAAGCCAGACCTACAAGACCTACAAGACCTACAAGCTCGTAGCGCGGCACAGTCTGCTATTTTTGAAAAATCGTGAAAATGTGGCACAAATTTGGAATATGTATTCGTTCACAGCGAACGTTTTGAGCTCAAATCTTTGCTTCTGGGGGGGTACCTAGAATAACATGTTTTCAGATGGGGGGTCGGCGGCCAATTACATATATTTTTGGCGGTACATTTAGTCGACTAAAATCTTATGACATTATTATTATTATGACACTAAAACAGTCCAGGTGACTAAAATGTGACTAAAACTAAATGAAAACTATTCAAGAGACTACGACTAAAACTAAAATCAAAACTTGCTGCCAAAAACAACACTGCACACTGGGTCGGAGACACTCCGCTGCGCGTCGCGTCTCACTGCGCCTCTCAGCCGTTATAAAATACACGGTAACCTGAGACCTCACGTGGTGTTTACTATAAAAGCACCTTACCATTTTTACCATTTATTGAATTAGTGTAATTGGCTGCATGCAAACACACAAATTCACTTGCAGAAGCGGGCCTGCACCACACAAAAAACAAAAAACAAAGGGTCTATGAGTACATGAGGATGTGGGCAGTGACGTAGAGTCTGTGGGGGCCAGGGGGCCTCGGCCCCCATGAGGAATTGGACCACTAGGGGTCTCGGCCCCCATGAGTTATTGGACATGGGATCTTGGCCCCCATGAGGAATTGGACCACTAGGGGTCTCGGCCCCCATGAGTTATTGGACATGGGATCTTGGCCCCCATGAGGAATTGGACCACTAGGGGTCTCGGCCCCCATGAGTTATTGGACATGGGATCTTGGCCCCCATGAGGAATTGGACCACTAGGGGTCTCGGCCCCCATGAGTTATTGGACATGGGATCTTGGCCCCCATGAGGAATTGGACCTGAATATATTCGTCCCGTTTGTACCGCACCAGGTCGCGCCGCTCGTCTTGCATTGACTTTGTATGTAATCGGCCTATCTCACAGCCCGCTTTCCACGCCCACTTCCGGTAGATAGTGGTGTCATTTAACATTAGCATTTACACGTTTTTTTCTCTGGAGAATCTAAGTACATTTTCTAATGTAAAAATGTGACAGACCAATATTATTATGAAGCAAACAAGATGGTAAATCAGCTCGAACAGATAGAACAAACCTTACCTTGAGAAAACAAAAGTTGTAGACTTCTTAAATTACCTCTGTTAACATGTAGTGTCTATGGAGTGACGTCACGCTATCACCACTAACGCGGAAAGGGGGCGTATTAAGGGGGCGGGGAAATTCTGTGAGATAGGCTTATCACGCCACTCTAACCATCCAAGTCCGGCACCTTAACACCTCTTTTTTCCTCACTGTCATGGGGCGGGGGGTGGCGGGGGGTGGACCGCGTTGCCTGTCCCTTGTACACATGCAGATCGGGCATTGAAATGCTAATTTGGGTGCTTGTTTTCACCTGCCAGTAGGTATGGGTATGCATGCATACAGTACTGTACTCTGCTTAGGCTACTTGTTCACAATGAAACCACCACCAGCAAGAACACCCAGGCTGGCAACAGCGATGCCAGCCTGCCGTTGAAACCTTCCGAGCGGGGGCGGGCCCCCATGACTTCAAAACACTCCTGACCACCTACAAAGCACTAAACAACCTGGCTCCCCCATACCTCTGTGACCTCCTCAAACGTCATGTCCCCCTCCCGCTCCCTCAGGTCTGGTGATGCAAACCTCCTCGACGTCCCCAAAACCAAACTCGTATACGTGGGGTGACAGAGCTTTTGCCTTTGCTGCCCCAACCCTGTGGAATGCCCTCCCTAAGGCACTCAGAGATGCCCCCACCCTCCAAACTTTCAAAACCGCCATCAAGACCCACCTCTTCAATATTGCCTTCCCTAGCTAACCCCTCTCACTGTCTTTCTTTTTAATGTTTTTTAGCTTTTAGTGTTTTTCCTTTTTCTAATACAGTTTTATGTTGTTGTTACCTCTGTAAAGCCCCCCCCCCCCCCCCCCCCCCCCCCCATGTAAAGCGTCTTTGGGTACTCAGAAAAGCGCTATATAAGTTTGAGATATTATTATTATTATTATGGCGATTATAAAAACATTTCGTCTCTGGATGTGGGTAACGATATGCACTCACCATGCTAATGAAGGCAGGGTTGTTGATCAAACTGGCCATATCAAATCCTAGTCCCGCTGCCACCATCTGTGGACAGAACATGAAATAAGATCACAGGAATCTATTCAGGGTAACAGAAATAAGAAATAAGATCACAGGAATCTATTCAGGGTAACAGAAATAAGAAATAAGATCACAGGAATCTATTCAGGGTAACAGAAATAAGAAATAAGATCACAGGAATCTATTCAGGGTAACAGAAATAAGAAATAAGATCACAGGAATCTATTCAGGGTAACAGAAATAAGAAATAAGATCACAGGAATCTATTCAGGGTAACAGAAATAAGAAATAAGATCACAGGAATCTATTCAGGGTAACAGAAATAAGAAATAAGATCACAGGAATCTATTCAGGGTAACAGAAATAAGAAATAAGATCACAGGAATCTATTCAGGGTAACAGAAATAAGAAATAAGATCACAGGAATCTATTCAGGGTAACAGAAATAAGAAATAAGATCACAGGAATCTATTCAGGGTAACAGAAATAAGAAATAAGATCACAGGAATCTATTCAGGGTAACAGAAATAAGAAATAAGATCACAGGAATCTATTCAGGGTAACAGAAATAAGAAATAAGATCACAGGAATCTATTCAGGGTAACAGAAATAAGAAATAAGATCACAGGAATCTATTCAGGGTAACAGAAATAAGAAATAAGATCACAGGAATCTATTCAGGGTAACAGAAATAAGAAATAAGATCACAGGAATCTATTCAGGGTAACAGAAATAAGAAATAAGATCACAGGAATCTATTCAGGGTAACAGAAATAAGAAATAAGATCACAGGAATCTATTCAGGGTAACAGAAATAAGAAATAAGATCACAGGAATCTATTCAGGGTAACAGAAATAAGAAATAAGATCACAGGAATCTATTCAGGGTAACAGAAATAAGAAATAAGATCACAGTAATCTATTCAGGGTAACAGAAATAAGAAATAAGATCACAGGAATCTATTCAGGGTAACAGAAATAAGAAATAAGATCACAGGAATCTATTCAGGGTAACAGAAATAAGAAATAAGATCACAGGAATCTATTCAGGGTAACAGAAATAAGAAATAAGATCACAGGAATCTATTCAGGGTAACAGAAATAAGAAATAAGATCACAGGAATCTATTCAGGGTAACAGAAATAAGAAATAAGATCACAGTAATCTATTCAGGGTAACAGAAATAAGAAATAAGATCACAGGAATCTATTCAGGGTAACAGAAATAAGAAATAAGATCACAGGAATCTATTCAGGGTAACAGAAATAAGAAATAAGATCACAGGAATCTATTCAGGGTAACAGAAATAAGAAATAAGATCACAGGAATCTATTCAGGGTAACAGAAATAAGAAATAAGATCACAGGAATCTATTCAGGGTAACAGAAATAAGAAATAAGATCACAGGAATCTATTCAGGGTAACAGAAATAAGAAATAAGATCACAGGAATCTATTCAGGGTAACAGAAATAAGAAATAAGATCACAGGAATCTATTCAGGGTAACAGAAATAAGAAATAAGATCACAGGAATCTATTCAGGGTAACAGAAATAAGAAATAAGATCACAGGAATCTATTCAGGGTAACAGAAATAAGAAATAAGATCACAGGAATCTATTCAGGGTAACAGATGATGACATTGTGCTTGAAATAAGATCACAACAATGGTGGCGGTGACTCGGGGGTAAGAGTGGCCGGATGGGAACCGCAAGGTTGCCGGTTCGATCCCTGTGGGCTCCCCCAGAGTTAGTGTCGAAGTGTCCTTGAGCAAGACTCTGAACCCCTAATAGGCCTATCTCACAGCCCGCTTTCCACGCCCACTTCCGGTAAATAGTGGTGTCATTTAACATGAGCATTTACACGTTTTTTTCTCTGGAGAATCTAAGTACATTTTCTAATGTAAAAATGTGACAGACCAATATTATTATGATGAAAACAAGATGGTAAATCAGCTCGAACAGATAGAACAAACCTTACCTTGAGAAAACAAAAGTTGTAGACTTCTTAAATTACCTCTGTTAACATGTAGCGTCTATGGAGTGACGTCACGCTATCACCACTAACGCGGAAAGGGGGCGTATTAAGGGGGCGGGGAAATTCTGTGAGATAGGCCTATTGCTCCTGATGTGCAGGTTGGTGCCTTGCATGGTTTCCTCTGTCATCGATGTGTGAATGTGTGTGTGAATGGGTGAATGTAATGCACAATCTATTTAAAGGTGTGTGAATGTGTGTGTGAATGGGTGAATGTAATGCACAATCTCTGTAAAGCGCCTTGGATAAAGGCGCTATATGAATGCACCATTTAACATTTTTAACACTCTATTAGTAGTAGTAGTAGTAGTAGTATTAGACAGTAGTAGTAGTAGTATTAGTAGTATTCTCACTGGACTAGTAGCTTCTCTGTGTTTCTGCTCTGCGATCTTCAGGTTGGATTTATAGGTGTCGTTCTCTGGGTCCAGAACCAAGGCCTTCTGGAAGTAGGAGATGGCTTCTGGGTACTTGTTCATGGCCGTCAGAGCCAGTCTGCAGAGAAGAAAGACAGACAGACAGACAGACAGACAGACAGACAGACAGACACATTTTAGTCTAGTTTTTATTTGTTTGATGAAATTGTGGCTATATTTAGTCTTGGTTTTAGTCACCATAGCTTAGTTTTCATTTAGTTTCCATTTAGTTTTCCTCAGTGGAAAAAGGTAGTCGACGGACATTTCTTCGTCATAGTTTTAGTCGACGACAACAACGTCCACTGCCCCGTACTCACCCCATCCTGCCATAGGCCTTGCTGTAGGACGGGCCGTACTCACCCCATCCTGCCATAGGCCTTGCTGTAGGACGGGTCGATGCCGTACTCACCCCATCCTGCCATAGGCCTTGCTGTAGGACGGGTCGATGTACTCACCCCATCCTGCCATAGGCCTTGCTGTAGGACGGGTCGATGCCGTACTCACCCCATCCTGCCATAGGCCTTGCTGTAGGACGGGTCGATGTACTCACCCCATCCTGCCATAGGCCTTGCTGTAGGACGGGTCGATGCCGTACTCACCCCATCCTGCCATAGGCCTTGCTGTAGGACGGGTCGATGCCGTACTCACCCCATCCTGCCATAGGCCTTGCTGTAGGACGGGTCGATGCCGTACTCACCCCATCCTGCCATAGGCCTTGCTGTAGGACGGGTCGATGCCGTACTCACCCCATCCTGCCATAGGCCTTGCTGTAGGACGGGTCGATGCCGTACTCACCCCATCCTGCCATAGGCCTTGCTGTAGGACGGGTCGATGCCGTACTCACCCCATCCTGCCATAGGCCTTGCTGTAGGACGGGTCGATGCCGTACTCACCCCATCCTGCCATAGGCCTTGCTGTAGGACGGGTCGATGCCGTACTCACCCCATCCTGCCATAGGCCTTGCTGTAGGACGGGTCGATGCCGTACTCACCCCATCCTGCCATAGGCCTTGCTGTAGGACGGGTCGATGCCGTACTCACCCCATCCTGCCATAGGCCTTGCTGTAGGACGGGTCGATGCCGTACTCACCCCATCCTGCCATAGGCCTTGCTGTAGGACGGGTCGATGCCGTACTCACCCCATCCTGCCATAGGCCTTGCTGTAGGACGGGTCGATGCCGTACTCACCCCATCCTGCCATAGGCCTTGCTGTAGGACGGGTCGATGCCGTACTCACCCCATCCTGCCATAGGCCTTGCTGTAGGACGGGTCGATGCCGTACTCACCCCATCCTGCCATAGGCCTTGCTGTAGGACGGGTCGATGCCGTACTCACCCCATCCTGCCATAGGCCTTGCTGTAGGACGGGTCGATGCCGTACTCACCCCATCCTGCCATAGGCCTTGCTGTAGGACGGGTCGATGCCGTACTCACCCCATCCTGCCATAGGCCTTGCTGTAGGACGGGTCGATGCCGTACTCACCCCATCCTGCCATAGGCCTTGCTGTAGGACGGGTCGATGCCGTACTCACCCCATCCTGCCATAGGCCTTGCTGTAGGACGGGTCGATGCCGTACTCACCCCATCCTGCCATAGGCCTTGCTGTAGGACGGGTCGATGCCGTACTCACCCCATCCTGCCATAGGCCTTGCTGTAGGACGGGTCGATGCCGTACTCACCCCATCCTGCCATAGGCCTTGCTGTAGGACGGGTCGATGCCGTACTCACCCCATCCTGCCATAGGCCTTGCTGTAGGACGGGTCGATCGTACTCACCCCATCCTGCCATAGGCCTTGCTGTAGGACGGGTCGATGCCGTACTCACCCCATCCTGCCATAGGCCTTGCTGTAGGACGGGTCGATGCCGTACTCACCCCATCCTGCCATAGGCCTTGCTGTAGGACGGGTCGATGCCGTACTCACCCCATCCTGCCATAGGCCTTGCTGTAGGACGGGTCGATGCCGTACTCACCCCATCCTGCCATAGGCCTTGCTGTAGGACGGGTCGATGCCGTACTCACCCCATCCTGCCATAGGCCTTGCTGTAGGACGGGTCGATGCCGTACTCACCCCATCCTGCCATAGGCCTTGCTGTAGGACGGGTCGATGCCGTACTCACCCCATCCTGCCATAGGCCTTGCTGTAGGACGGGTCGATGCCGTACTCACCCCATCCTGCCATAGGCCTTGCTGTAGGACGGGTCGATGCCGTACTCACCCCATCCTGCCATAGGCCTTGCTGTAGGACGGGTCGATGCCGTACTCACCCCATCCTGCCATAGGCCTTGCTGTAGGACGGGTCGATGCCGTACTCACCCCATCCTGCCATAGGCCTTGCTGTAGGACGGGTCGATGCCGTACTCACCCCATCCTGCCATAGGCCTTGCTGTAGGACGGGTCGATGCCGTACTCACCCCATCCTGCCATAGGCCTTGCTGTAGGACGGGTCGATGCCGTACTCACCCCATCCTGCCATAGGCCTTGCTGTAGGACGGGTCGATGCCGTACTCACCCCATCCTGCCATAGGCCTTGCTGTAGGACGGGTCGATGCCGTACTCACCCCATCCTGCCATAGGCCTTGCTGTAGGACGGGTCGATGCCGTACTCACCCCATCCTGCCATAGGCCTTGCTGTAGGACGGGTCGATGCCGTACTCACCCCATCCTGCCATAGGCCTTGCTGTAGGACGGGTCGATGCCGTACTCACCCCATCCTGCCATAGGCCTTGCTGTAGGACGGGTCGATGCCGTACTCACCCCATCCTGCCATAGGCCTTGCTGTAGGACGGGTCGATGCCGTACTCACCCCATCCTGCCATAGGCCTTGCTGTAGGACGGGTCGATGCCGTACTCACCCCATCCTGCCATAGGCCTTGCTGTAGGACGGGTCGATGCCGTACTCACCCCATCCTGCCATAGGCCTTGCTGTAGGACGGGTCGATGCCGTACTCACCCCATCCTGCCATAGGCCTTGCTGTAGGACGGGTCGATGCCGTACTCACCCCATCCTGCCATAGGCCTTGCTGTAGGACGGGTCGATGCCGTACTCACCCCATCCTGCCATAGGCCTTGCTGTAGGACGGGTCGATGCCGTACTCACCCCATCCTGCCATAGGCCTTGCTGTAGGACGGGTCGATGCCGTACTCACCCCATCCTGCCATAGGCCTTGCTGTAGGACGGGTCGATGCCGTACTCACCCCATCCTGCCATAGGCCTTGCTGTAGGACGGGTCGATGCCGTACTCACCCCATCCTGCCATAGGCCTTGCTGTAGGACGGGTCGATGCCGTACTCACCCCATCCTGCCATAGGCCTTGCTGTAGGACGGGTCGATCGTACTCACCCCATCCTGCCATAGGCCTTGCTGTATGACGGGTCGATGCCGTACTCACCCCATCCTGCCATAGGCCTTGCTGTAGGACGGGTCGATGCCGTACTCACCCCATCCTGCCATAGGCCTTGCTGTAGGACGGGTCGATGCCGTACTCACCCCATCCTGCCATAGGCCTTGCTGTAGGACGGGTCGATGCCGTACTCACCCCATCCTGCCATAGGCCTTGCTGTAGGACGGGTCGATGCCGTACTCACCCCATCCTGCCATAGGCCTTGCTGTAGGACGGGTCGATGCCGTACTCACCCCATCCTGCCATAGGCCTTGCTGTAGGACGGGTCGATGCCGTACTCACCCCATCCTGCCATAGGCCTTGCTGTAGGACGGGTCGATGCCGTACTCACCCCATCCTGCCATAGGCCTTGCTGTAGGACGGGTCGATGCCGTACTCACCCCATCCTGCCATAGGCCTTGCTGTAGGACGGGTCGATGCCGTACTCACCCCATCCTGCCATAGGCCTTGCTGTAGGACGGGTCGATGCCGTACTCACCCCATCCTGCCATAGGCCTTGCTGTAGGACGGGTCGATGCCGTACTCACCCCATCCTGCCATAGGCCTTGCTGTAGGACGGGTCGATGCCGTACTCACCCCATCCTGCCATAGGCCTTGCTGTAGGACGGGTCGATGCCGTACTCACCCCATCCTGCCATAGGCCTTGCTGTAGGACGGGTCGATGCCGTACTCACCCCATCCTGCCATAGGCCTTGCTGTAGGACGGGTCGATGCCGTACTCACCCCATCCTGCCATAGGCCTTGCTGTAGGACGGGTCGATGCCGTACTCACCCCATCCTGCCATAGGCCTTGCTGTAGGACGGGTCGATGCCGTACTCACCCCATCCTGCCATAGGCCTTGCTGTAGGACGGGTCGATGCCGTACTCACCCCATCCTGCCATAGGCCTTGCTGTAGGACGGGTCGATGCCGTACTCACCCCATCCTGCCATAGGCCTTGCTGTAGGACGGGTCGATGCCGTACTCACCCCATCCTGCCATAGGCCTTGCTGTAGGACGGGTCGATGCCGTACTCACCCCATCCTGCCATAGGCCTTGCTGTAGGACGGGTCGATGCCGTACTCACCCCATCCTGCCATAGGCCTTGCTGTAGGACGGGTCGATGCCGTACTCACCCCATCCTGCCATAGGCCTTGCTGTAGGACGGGTCGATGCCGTACTCACCCCATCCTGCCATAGGCCTTGCTGTAGGACGGGTCGATGCCGTACTCACCCCATCCTGCCATAGGCCTTGCTGTAGGACGGGTCGATGCCGTACTCACCCCATCCTGCCATAGGCCTTGCTGTAGGACGGGTCGATGCCGTACTCACCCCATCCTGCCATAGGCCTTGCTGTAGGACGGGTCGATGCCGTACTCACCCCATCCTGCCATAGGCCTTGCTGTAGGACGGGTCGATGCCGTACTCACCCCATCCTGCCATAGGCCTTGCTGTAGGACGGGTCGATGCCGTACTCACCCCATCCTGCCATAGGCCTTGCTGTAGGACGGGTCGATGCCGTACTCACCCCATCCTGCCATAGGCCTTGCTGTAGGACGGGTCGATGCCGTACTCACCCCATCCTGCCATAGGCCTTGCTGTAGGACGGGTCGATGCCGTACTCACCCCATCCTGCCATAGGCCTTGCTGTAGGACGGGTCGATGTACTCACCCCATCCTGCCATAGGCCTTGCTGTAGGACGGGTCGATGCCGTACTCACCCCATCCTGCCATAGGCCTTGCTGTAGGACGGGTCGATGCCGTACTCACCCCATCCTGCCATAGGCCTTGCTGTAGGACGGGTCGATGCCGTACTCACCCCATCCTGCCATAGGCCTTGCTGTAGGACGGGTCGATGCCGTACTCACCCCATCCTGCCATAGGCCTTGCTGTAGGACGGGTCGATGCCGTACTCACCCCATCCTGCCATAGGCCTTGCTGTAGGACGGGTCGATGCCGTACTCACCCCATCCTGCCATAGGCCTTGCTGTAGGACGGGTCGATGCCGTACTCACCCCATCCTGCCATAGGCCTTGCTGTAGGACGGGTCGATGCCGTACTCACCCCATCCTGCCATAGGCCTTGCTGTAGGACGGGTCGATGCCGTACTCACCCCATCCTGCCATAGGCCTTGCTGTAGGACGGGTCGATGCCGTACTCACCCCATCCTGCCATAGGCCTTGCTGTAGGACGGGTCGATGCCGTACTCACCCCATCCTGCCATAGGCCTTGCTGTAGGACGGGTCGATGCCGTACTCACCCCATCCTGCCATAGGCCTTGCTGTAGGACGGGTCGATGCCGATGGCTCTCTCACAGTCGCCCGTCGCTTCTGTGTAGTTGCCCAGTTTACTGTGTGCTGCAGCTCTGTTCATGTGGACGCACGCACACACACACACACACACACACACACACACACACACACACACACACACACACACACACACACACACACACACACAGAACATTAGTGAGCATACGGTCACATGAAGATAATTAATTGTCTTGTGGGTTTCAACTTTCAAACAGTGGCATCGATGGGCCGTTGTACAACACAACCGAAATGCACACTTTATGCTCATGAATTTAGCGAAAGTATTTTGTCCTGCGTTTACAATCCAAACTATTAGTAGTAGCGGTATAGGCGTCTGGGGAGCAGTTAGAGGGTCTGAGTGTCCTGCTCTGGGAATACAGCTGAAGCATGAAACACTAAAACCACTTTACATCACAGTGAAGGTACATTAAAGTACCTGTTACAACAGTAGACAGCGTTTCTTAACTGTTTCTCTGCTTTCTACTAGGAATGTCCCGATTCCAATCCGATCCCAATACCTAAATGTCTGTGTTAGCCGATACCGATACCGGTGTCGTGATCTCATGTTGTATTTATAGCTATCTAGCTATATATCTATGGCTATATCTCGCGTTATGAGATATGAAAACGGCGACCGTCAATTTACCTTTTAGCATTGCTCCGGTTGCTATGGAGAGCCTCCGTCCCCACCAGCTATGGGATTTTTAAATTGAGCCTCCATTATAACAGGATTTTCAAAGCGCTGTATCTCTAAAGCTTCAAGCGCTGTCCATGGGGAGCCGCCACGCATCCTGACGATCGTAAATCCTTTGTGAGTTTGTATCGCATAGCTAAGGGGTCTGAGCTTACGGCTAACGATGGCTGTGCTCACAACAACAGCCCCCACCCCACTGAACTACCCGGAAATGAAACGAGGAGCGTAGAGTGAGAGCGGATGCGTGGCACACGTTACGTGTGCTTATGCTGCCACCTAGTGGCAGTAATGAAGTTAAACAGTACCTGTTACAATAGTAGACATCGTTTCTTAGGTCCAGGTCCATGTAAACAGTACCTGTTACAATAGTAGACAGTGTTTCTTAGGTCCAGGTCCATGTAAACAGTACCTGTTACAATAGTAGACAGTGTTTCTTAGGTCCAGGTCCATGTAAACAGTACCTGTTACAATAGTAGACAGTGTTTCTTAGGTCCAGGACTATGTAAACAGTACCTGTTACAATAGTAGACATCGTTTCTTAGGTCCAGGTCCATGTAAACAGTACCTGTTACAATAGTAGACAGTGTTTCTTAGGTCCAGGTCCATGTAAACAGTACCTGTTACAATAGTAGACAGTGTTTCTTAGGTCCAGGTCCATGTAAACAGTACCTGTTACAATAGTAGACAGTGTTTCTTAGGTCCAGGACTATGTAAACAGTACCTGTTACAATAGTAGACAGCGTTTCTTAGGTCCAGGTCCATGTAAACAGTACCTGTTACAATAGTAGACAGTGTTTCTTAGGTCCAGGACTATGTAAACAGTACCTGTTACAATAGTAGACATCGTTTCTTAGGTCCAGGTCCATGTAAACAGTACCTGTTACAATAGTAGACAGTGTTTCTTAGGTCCAGGTCCATGTAAACAGTACCTGTTACAATAGTAGACAGTGTTTCTTAGGTCTAGGTCCATGTAAACAGTACCTGTTACAATAGTAGACAGTGTTTCTTAGGTCCAGGACTATGTAAACAGTACCTGTTACAATAGTAGACAGTGTTTCTTAGGTCCAGGTCCATGTAAACAGTACCTGTTACAATAGTAGACAGTGTTTCTTAGGTCCAGGACTATGTAAACAGTACCTGTTACAATAGTAGACAGTGTTTCTTAGGTCCAGGTCCATGTAAACAGTACCTGTTACAATAGTAGACAGTGTTTCTTAGGTCCAGGACTATGTAAACAGTACCTGTTACAATAGTAGACAGTGTTTCTTAGGTCCAGGTCCATGTAAACAGTACCTGTTACAATAGTAGACAGTGTTTCTTAGGTCTAGGTCCATGTAAACAGTACCTGTTACAGTAGTAGACAGTGTTTCTTAGGTCCAGGACTATGTAAACAGTACCTGTTACAATAGTAGACATCGTTTCTTAGGTCCAGGACTATGTAAACAGTACCTGTTACAGTAGTAGACAGCGTTTCTTAGGTCCAGGACTATGTAAACAGTACCTGTTACAGTAGTAGACAGCGTTTCTTAGGTCCAGGACTATGTAAACAGTACCTGTTACAGTAGTAGACATCGTTTCTTAGGTCCAGGACTATGTAAACAGTACCTGTTACAATAGTAGACATCGTTTCTTAGGTCCAGGACTATGTAAACAGTACCTGTTACAGTAGTAGACAGCGTTTCTTAGGTCCAGGACTATGTAAACAGTACCTGTTACAGTAGTAGACAGCGTTTCTTAGGTCCAGGACTATGTAAACAGTACCTGTTACAGTAGTAGACAGCGTTTCTTAGGTCCAGGACTATGTAAACAGTACCTGTTACAGTAGTAGACAGCGTTTCTTAGGTCCAGGACTATGTAAACAGTACCTGTTACAGTAGTAGACAGTGTTTCTTAGGTCCAGGACTATGTAAACAGTACCTGTTACAATAGTAGACAGTGTTTCTTAGGTCCAGGTCCATGTAAACAGTACCTGTTACAGTAGTAGACAGTGTTTCTTAGGTCCAGGACTATGTAAACAGTACCTGTTACAATAGTAGACATCGTTTCTTAGGTCCAGGACTATGTAAACAGTACCTGTTACAATAGTAGACAGTGTTTCTTAGGTCCAGGACAATGTAAACAGTACCTGTTACAATAGTAGACAGTGTTTCTTAGGTCCAGGACTATGTAAACAGTACCTGTTACAATAGTAGACAGTGTTTCTTAGGTCCAGGTCCATGTAAACAGTACCTGTTACAATAGTAGACATCGTTTCTTAGGTCCAGGACTATGTAAACAGTACCTGTTACAATAGTAGACAGTGTTTCTTAGGTCCAGGACTATGTAAACAGTACCTGTTACAATAGTAGACATCGTTTCTTAGGTCCAGGACTATGTAAACAGTACCTGTTACAATAGTAGACAGTGTTTCTTAGGTCCAGGACTATGTAAACAGTACCTGTTACAGTAGTAGACAGTGTTTCTTAGGTCCAGGACTATGTAAACAGTACCTGTTACAATAGTAGACAGTGTTTCTTAGGTCTAGGTCCATGTAAACAGTACCTGTTACAATAGTAGACATCGTTTCTTAGGTCCAGGACTATGTAAACAGTACCTGTTACAATAGTAGACAGTGTTTCTTAGGTCCAGGACTATGTAAACAGTACCTGTTACAGTAGTAGACAGTGTTTCTTAGGTCCAGGACTATGTAAACAGTACCTGTTACAATAGTAGACAGTGTTTCTTAGGTCTAGGTCCATGTAAACAGTACCTGTTACAGTAGTAGACAGCGTTTCTTAGGTCCAGGTCCATGTAAACAGTACCTGTTACAATAGTAGACAGTGTTTCTTAGGTCTAGGTCCATGTAAACAGTACCTGTTACAGTAGTAGACAGCGTTTCTTAGGTCCAGGTCCATGTAAACAGTACCTGTTACAATAGTAGACAGTGTTTCTTAGGTCCAGGTCCATGTAAACAGTACCTGTTACAATAGTAGACAGTGTTTCTTAGGTCCAGGTCCATGTAAACAGTACCTGTTACAATAGTAGACAGTGTTTCTTAGGTCCAGGTCCATGTAAACAGTACCTGTTACAATAGTAGACATCGTTTCTTAGGTCCAGGTCCATGTAAACAGTACCTGTTACAATAGTAGACAGTGTTTCTTAGGTCTAGGTCCATGTAAACAGTACCTGTTACAATAGTAGACAGCGTTTCTTAGGTCCAGGTCCATGTAAACAGTACCTGTTACAATAGTAGACAGTGTTTCTTAGGTCTAGGTCCATGTAAACAGTACCTGTTACAGTAGTAGACAGCGTTTCTTAGGTCCAGGTCCATGTAAACAGTACCTGTTACAATAGTAGACAGTGTTTCTTAGGTCCAGGTCCATGTAAACAGTACCTGTTACAATAGTAGACAGCGTTTCTTAGGTCCAGGTCCATGTAAACAGTACCTGTTACAATAGTAGACAGTGTTTCTTAGGTCCAGGTCCATGTAAACAGTACCTGTTACAATAGTAGACAGTGTTTCTTAGGTCCAGGTCCATGTAAACAGTACCTGTTACAATAGTAGACAGTGTTTCTTAGGTCCAGGTCCATGTAAACAGTACCTGTTACAATAGTAGACAGTGTTTCTTAGGTCCAGGTCCATGTAAACAGTACCTGTTACAATAGTAGACAGTGTTTCTTAGGTCCAGGTCCATGTAAACAGTACCTGTTACAATAGTAGACATCGTTTCTTAGGTCCAGGTCCATGTAAACAGTACCTGTTACAATAGTAGACAGCGTTTCTTAGGTCCAGGACTATGTAAACAGTACCTGTTACAATAGTAGACATCGTTTCTTAGGTCCAGGACTATGTAAACAGTACCTGTTACAATAGTAGACAGTGTTTCTTAGGTCTAGGTCCATGTAAACAGTACCTGTTACAATAGTAGACAGTGTTTCTTAGGTCTAGGTCCATGTAAACAGTACCTGTTACAATAGTAGACAGTGTTTCTTAGGTCCAGGTCCATGTAAACAGTACCTGTTACAGTAGTAGACAGTGTTTCTTAGGTCCAGGTCCATGTAAACAGTACCTGTTACAATAGTAGACAGTGTTTCTTAGGTCCAGGACTATGTAAACAGTACCTGTTACAGTAGTAGACAGTGTTTCTTAGGTCCAGGACTATGTAAACAGTACCTGTTACAATAGTAGACAGTGTTTCTTAGGTCCAGGACTATGTAAACAGTACCTGTTACAATAGTAGACAGTGTTTCTTAGGTCCAGGACTATGTAAACAGTACCTGTTACAGTAGTAGACAGCGTTTCTTAGGTACAGTACCTGTTACAGTAGTAGACAGCGTTTCTTAGGTACAGTACCTGTTACAATAGTAGACAGTGTTTCTTAGGTCCATGTCCATGTAAACAGTACCTGTTACAATAGTAGACAGTGTTTCTTAGGTCCAGGACTATGTAAACAGTACCTGTTACAATAGTAGACAGTGTTTCTTAGGTCCAGGACTATGTAAACAGTACCTGTTACAGTAGTAGACAGTGTTTCTTAGGTCCAGGTCCATGTAAACAGTACCTGTTACAATAGTAGACAGTGTTTCTTAGGTCCAGGACTATGTAAACAGTACCTGTTACAATAGTAGACAGCGTTTCTTAGGTCCAGGACTATGTAAACAGTACCTGTTACAGTAGTAGACAGTGTTTCTTAGGTCCAGGACTATGTAAACAGTACCTGTTACAATAGTAGACAGTGTTTCTTAGGTCCAGGACTATGTAAACAGTACCTGTTACAATAGTAGACAGTGTTTCTTAGGTCCAGGTCCATGTAAACAGTACCTGTTACAATAGTAGACAGCGTTTCTTAGGTACAGTACCTGTTACAATAGTAGACAGCGTTTCTTAGGTCCAGGACTATGTAAACAGTACCTGTTACAATAGTAGACAGTGTTTCTTAGGTCCAGGTCTATGCAAACAGTACCTGTTACAATAGTAGACAGTGTTTCTTAGGTCCAGGTCCATGTAAACAGTACCTGTTACAATAGTAGACAGTGTTTCTTAGGTCCAGGACTATGTAAACAGTACCTGTTACAGTAGTAGACAGTGTTTCTTAGGTCCAGGTCCATGTAAACAGTACCTGTTACAATAGTAGACAGTGTTTCTTAGGTCCAGGACTATGTAAACAGTACCTGTTACAATAGTAGACAGCGTTTCTTAGGTCCAGGACTATGTAAACAGTACCTGTTACAATAGTAGACAGCGTTTCTTAGGTCCAGGACTATGTAAACAGTACCTGTTACAATAGTAGACAGTGTTTCTTAGGTCCAGGTCCATGTAAACAGTACCTGTTACAATAGTAGACAGTGTTTCTTAGGTCCAGGTCCATGTAAACAGTACCTGTTACAATAGTAGACAGTGTTTCTTAGGTCCAGGTCTATGCAAACAGTACCTGTTACAATAGTAGACAGTGTTTCTTAGGTCCAGGACTATGTAAACAGTACCTGTTACAATAGTAGACAGTGTTTCTTAGGTCCAGGTCTATGCAAACAGTACCTGTTACAATAGTAGACAGTGTTTCTTAGGTCCAGGACTATGTAAACAGTACCTGTTACAATAGTAGACAGTGTTTCTTAGGTCCAGGTCCATGTAAACAGTACCTGTTACAATAGTAGACAGCGTTTCTTAGGTCCAGGTCCATGTAAACAGTACCTGTTACAGTAGTAGACAGTGTTTCTTAGGTCCAGGACTATGTAAACAGTACCTGTTACAATAGTAGACAGTGTTTCTTAGGTCCAGGTCCATGTAAACAGTACCTGTTACAGTAGTAGACAGTGTTTCTTAGGTCCAGGACTATGTAAACAGTACCTGTTACAATAGTAGACAGCGTTTCTTAGGTCCAGGACTATGTAAACAGTACCTGTTACAATAGTAGACAGCGTTTCTTAGGTCCAGGTCCATGTAAACAGTACCTGTTACAATAGTAGACATCGTTTCTTAGGTCCAGGTCCATGTAAACAGTACCTGTTACAATAGTAGACAGCGTTTCTTAGGTCCAGGACTATGTAAACAGTACCTGTTACAATAGTAGACAGTGTTTCTTAGGTCCAGGACTATGTAAACAGTACCTGTTACAATAGTAGACAGTGTTTCTTAGGTCCAGGACTATGTAAACAGTACCTGTTACAGTAGTAGACAGCGTTTCTTAGGTCCAGGACTATGTAAACAGTACCTGTTACAATAGTAGACAGTGTTTCTTAGGTCCAGGACTATGTAAACAGTACCTGTTACAATAGTAGACAGTGTTTCTTAGGTCCAGGACTATGTAAACAGTACCTGTTACAGTAGTAGACAGCGTTTCTTAGGTCCAGGACTATGTAAACAGTACCTGTTACAGTAGTAGACAGCGTTTCTTAGGTCCAGGACTATGTAAACAGTACCTGTTACAATAGTAGACAGTGTTTCTTAGGTCCAGGACTATGTAAACAGTACCTGTTACAATAGTAGACAGTGTTTCTTAGGTCCAGGACTATGTAAACAGTACCTGTTACAATAGTAGACAGTGTTTCTTAGGTCCAGGTCCATGTAAACAGTACCTGTTACAATAGTAGACAGCGTTTCTTAGGTCCAGGACTATGTAAACAGTACCTGTTACAATAGTAGACAGTGTTTCTTAGGTCCAGGTCCATGTAAACAGTACCTGTTACAATAGTAGACAGTGTTTCTTAGGTCCAGGACTATGTAAACAGTACCTGTTACAATAGTAGACAGCGTTTCTTAGGTACAGTACCTGTTACAATAGTAGACAGTGTTTCTTAGGTCTAGGTCCATGTAAACAGTACCTGTTACAATAGTAGACAGTGTTTCTTAGGTCCAGGACTATGTAAACAGTACCTGTTACAATAGTAGACAGCGTTTCTTAGGTCCAGGACTATGTAAACAGTAGCTGTTACAGTAGTAGACAGTGTTTCTTAGGTCCAGGTCCATGTAAACAGTACCTGTTACAATAGTAGACAGTGTTTCTTAGGTCCAGGACTATGTAAACAGTACCTGTTACAATAGTAGACAGCGTTTCTTAGGTCCAGGACTATGTAAACAGTAGCTGTTACAATAGTAGACAGTGTTTCTTAGGTCCAGGTCCATGTAAACAGTACCTGTTACAATAGTAGACAGTGTTTCTTAGGTCCAGGACTATGTAAACAGTACCTGTTACAATAGTAGACAGCGTTTCTTAGGTACAGTACCTGTTACAATAGTAGACAGCGTTTCTTAGGTACAGTACCTGTTACAGTAGTAGACAGCGTTTCTTAGGTCCAGGTCGATGGCTTTGGTGTAACAATCCACAGCACAGCTGTAGTTCTCCTCCTTCATGTGATTGTTTCCTGTTTTAAAACAACAAATCACAAACATGATGTCATTATAGAGCCTTTGGTGATACGGCCAGAGCCTTAGATATAGACAGAGTTACGCAAACTGATACGGCCAGAGCCTTAGATATAGACAGAGTTACGCAAACTGATACGGCCAGAGCCTTAGATATAGACAGAGTTACGCAAACTGATACGGCCAGAGCCTTAGATATATAGACAGAGTTACGCAAACTGATACGGCCAGAGCCTTAGATATAGACAGAGTTACGCAAACTGATACGGCCAGAGCCTTAGATATATAGACAGAGTTACGCAAACTGATACGGCCAGAGCCTTAGATATAGACAGAGTTACGCAAACTGATACGGCCAGAGCCTTAGATATAGACAGAGTTACGCAAACTGATACGGCCAGAGCCTTAGATATAGACAGAGTTACGCAAACTGATACGGCCAGAGCCTTAGATATAGACAGAGTTACGCAAACTGATACGGCCAGAGCCTTAGATATAGACAGAGTTATGCAAATTGCGTTCACTTCATGGGGCTTCAGTCCAATGGAGGCTCTCCTACATAGACTTCTATTGGCTTCAGTCCAATGGAGGCTCTCCTACATAGACTTCTATTGGCTTCAGTCCAATGGAGGCTCTCCTACATAGACTTCTATTGGCTTCAGTCCAATGGAGGCTCTCCTACATAGACTTCTATTGGCTTCAGTCCAATGGAGGCTCTCCTACATAGACTTCTATTGGCTTCAGTCCAATGGAGGCTCTCCTACATAGGCTTCTATTGGCTTCAGTCCAATGGAGGCTCTCCTACATAGACTTCTATTGGCTTCAGTCCAATGGAGGCTCTCCTACATAGACTTATATTGGCTTCAGTCCAATGGAGGCTCTCCTACATAGACTTCTATTGGCTTCAGTCCAATGGAGGCTCTCCTACATAGACTTCTATTGGCTTCAGTCCAATGGAGGCTCTCCTACATAGACTTCTATTGGCTTCAGTCCAATGGAGGCTCTCCTACATAGACTTCTATTGGCTTCAGTCCAATGGAGGCTCTCCTACATAGACTTCTATTGGCTTCAGTCCAATGGAGGCTCTCCTACATAGACTTCTATTGGCTTCAGTCCAATGGAGGCTCTCCTACATAGACTTCTATTGGCTTCAGTCCAATGGAGGCTCTCCTACATAGACTTCTATTGGCTTCAGTCCAATGGAGGCTCTCCTACATAGACTTCTATTGGCTTCAGTCCAATGGAGGATCTCCTACATAGACTTATATTGGCTTCAGTCCAATGGAGGCTCTCCTACATAGACTTCTACTGAGAATGGGGACAACCGACTGGGACAAGTCCTGTAACCGGAAGTAGGCAGAAATGCATTGGACTCAGGGCAACAGCCCAGCTTTAATGATCTTAAATCCCTTTATTTTAGATTTGTAGTAATAGTACAACATAAACATTACAGAGACTTTAGTTGTTACTGTACAATACTTGTCAAAACAGTACAAAACAGTTGTCATGTTGCACACATGCTTAAAATAGCTCTTGTTTGCGCCGCCCTCGTTGAAAACAATGTATTTCCAACTCCAGCTTGTCTCAGTTCAGGCTGCATGAACAGTGCTCGAGCGCTCGGTTTCATGGCTCTGGATATGGTCAGGGCTAAGACCAGACCACAGTGTTCACTCCTCATGGCTCTGGATACGGTCAGGGCTAAGACCAGACCACAGTGTTCACTCCTCATGGCTCTGGATACGGTCAGGGCTAAGACCAGACCACAGTGTTCACTCCTCATGGCTCTGGATACGGTCAGGGCTAAGACCAGACCACAGTGTTCACTCCTCATGGCTCTGGATACGGTCAGGGCTAAGACCAGACCACAGTGTTCACTCCTCATGGCTCTGGATACGGTCAGGGCTAAGACCAGACCACAGTGTTCACTCCTCATGGCTCTGGATACGGTCAGGGCTAAGACCAGACCACAGCGTTCACTCCTCATGGCTCTGGATACGGTCAGGGCTAAGACCAGACCACAGTGTTCACTCCTCATGGCTCTGGATACGGTCAGGGCTAAGACCAGACCACAGTGTTCACTCCTCATGGCTCTGGATACGGTCAGGGCTAAGACCAGACCACAGCGTTCACTCCTCATGGATCTGGATACGGTCAGGGCTAAGACCAGACCACAGTGTTCACTCCTCATGGCTCTGGATACGGTCAGGGCTAAGACCAGACCACAGTGTTCACTCCGTCGACTAAAACTACGTCGAAAACATGTCCGCCGGCTCGCCGGCTTCCTTTTTTCACAGACGAAGCTGTATGATGTATGATGACTAAGACTAATGACCAACAAACAAATACTGACAATTTTTCCTTTGTGACTCTTAATTAATCATACCTTCGTTCTTGAGTTGCTCTGCTCGTTCGATGTCTTCTGGCGACGGGGAGCTCTCTGGGATGGTTAGGATGTCATTCTGTAGAGTTTACATTAAATATACATTAAAGATGGTTAGGATGTCATTCTGTAGAGTTTACATTAAATATACATTAAAGATGGTTAGGATGTCATTCTGTGGAGTTACTTCTTACCTGTAATAGGTTGTTGTGGAATATCTCTGTGAGCGGCTGAGGCACGGCCAGATGACAGTCACTGGAACTGATCTTGAATGTCGTCTCCAAACATTGTATGGCAACTGTACATTTACACATGATAGATTAATATATAACTGTACATTTACACATGATAGATTAATATATAACTGTACATTTACACATGATAGATTAATATATAACTGTACATTTACACATGATAGATTAATATATAACTGTACATTTACACATGATAGATTAATATATAACTGTACATTTACACATGATAGATTAATATATAACTGTACATTTACAGATGATAGATTAATATATAACTGTACATTTACACATGATAGATTAATATATAACTGTACATTTACACATGATAGATTAATATATAACTGTACATTATATGTATCCGATACAATATGTAGCCGATCTACAAGCTCACAACACGTCGCAACGTGTTGTGAGCTTGTAGATCGGCTATTTTCGCCATAGTTTGGGTCCCACTGTGGGAGATATGTGACATTTCTTAATAGTTTGGGTCCCACTGTGGGAGATATGTGACATTTCTTAATAGTTTGGGTCCCACTGTGGGAGATATGTGACATTTCTTAATAGTTTGGGTCCCACTGTGGGAGATATGTGACATTTCTTCATAGTTTGGGTCCCACTGTGGGAGATATGTGACATTTCTTAATAGTTTGGGTCCCACTGTGGGAGATATGTGACATTTCTTCATAGTTTGGGTCCCACTGTGGGAGATATGTGACATTTCTTCATAGTTTGGGTCCCACTGTGGGAGATATGTGACATTTCTTCATAGTTTGGGTCCCACTGTGGGAGATATGTGACATTTCTTCATAGTTTGGGTCCCACTGTGGGAGATATGTGACATTTCTTCATAGTTTGGGTCCCACTGTGGGAGATATGTGACATTTCTTCATAGTTTGGGTCCCACTGTGGGAGATATGTGACATTTCTTCATAGTTTGGGTCCCACTGTGGGAGATATGTGACATTTCTTCATAGTTTGGGTCCCACTGTGGGAGATATGTGACATTTCTTCTTTTGGGTCTCAAGCTACATTTTGGTTTTAGTTTTTAGTCGTAGTCTCATGAATAGTTTTCATTTAGTCTTAGTCACATTTTAGTCACCTGGAATGTTTTAGTGTTAGTCTAGTTTTAGTCGACTAAATATCATAAGATTTTAGTCGACTAGATCGACAGTTGATTTAGTCGACTAAAATGTATTTTGGCGGGCCTCGATGCCGTCGTAATGACTGTTTTTTTCACTTGCTGAAAATAGCCGATCAGAAATGCTCGGCTATTTTCAGCATGCGACCTAGTGTAAAATGACTTATACTGGATCTCTCGTCCACTATAGTCCCTTCCTGACATTTTTAGTCTAGTTTTTATTTGTTGGCGAAATTGTCAATATATTTAGTCTTAGTTTTAGTCACCGTAGCTTAGTTTCCATTTAGTTTCATTCAGTGAAAAAAGGTAGTCGACGAACATTTGTCATCTTAGTTTTAGTCGACGAAATCAACAGTGGTTGGGAACCAGTGGGTGTGTTGAACGTACCTTCCAGGCTCTCCTGCTCGTCTGAGTTGAGCGCTCCGCAGTGCGCCTGGTCTCGCAGGAACTGTACCATGGAGAACGCCAAGCGCTTCTCCATCGCCATGGTTACCCTGCACTTGTAAACACCCACCACAAACCAAGATAATATGGTATATATGTTACTATGGTTACCCTGCACATGTAAACACCCACCACAAACCAAGACAATATGGTATACATGTTACTATGGTTACCCTGCACTTGTAAACACCCACCACAAACCAAGAGAATATGGTATATATGTTACTATGGTTACCCTGCACTTGTAAACACCCACCACAAACCAAGAGAATATGGTATATATGTTACTATGGTTACCCTGCACTTGTAAACACCCACCACAAACCAAGATAATATGGTATATATGTTACTATGGTTACCCTGCACTTGTAAACACCCACCACAAACCAAGATAATATGGTATATATGTTACTATGGTTAGCCTGCACTTGTAAACACCCACCACAAACCAAGACAATATGGTATATATGTTACTATGGTTACCCTGCACTTGTAAACACCCACCACAAACCAAGACAATATGGTATATATGTTACTATGGTTACCCTGCACATGTAAACACCCACCACAAACCAAGACAATATGGTATACATGTTACTATGGTTACCCTGCACATGTAAACACCCACCACAAACCAAGACAATATGGTATACATGTTACTATGGTTACCCTGCACATGTAAACACCCACCACAAACCAAGACAATATGGTATACATGTTACTATGGTTACCCTGCACATGTAAACACCCACCACAAACCAAGACAATATGGTATACAACTATATATGTTACTATTGTTACCCTGCACTTGTAAACACCCACCACAAACCAAGACAATATGGTATACAACTATATATGTTACTATTGTTACCCTGCACTTGTAAACACCCACCACAAACCAAGACAATATGGTATACAACTATATATGTTACTATGGTTACCCTGCACTTGTAAACACCCACCACAAACCAAGACAATATGGTATATATATAAAATGGTAAATGGTGCATTTATATAGCGCCTTTATCCAAGGCGCTTTACATAGATTGTGCATTACATTCACCCATTCACACACACATTCATACACCGATTGCAGCGGAAGCCATGCAAGGCACCAACCAGCACATCGGGAGCAATTTGGGGTTCAGTGTCTTGCCCAAGGACACTTGGGCATGTAGACAGGAGGAGGAGCCGGGATTCGAACCGCCGACCCATGGATCATTGGACGACCTGCTCTACCTCCTGAGCCACAGTCGCCCCCAATATGTTACCATGGTTACTCTGCACCACCACAACACCAAACCAAGACAATATGGTGTATATATATATTATATGCACTAGTGCTATACAATTCATCGGAAAAAAAGATCTATAGATTCAGACATTTGAGCACGGATGGTGCAGCACTAGTTGGTTGCCCAATTCATTCCAGTTACTCTTATGACGGGTCGATTTGGTTTCATTTCATGTTACACTCTGGGGCCAGCAGTGGCCTAAGGGTTAGAGGAGCGCCCTTGTTGCCGAAAGGTTGTCGGTTCTATTCCCCGGACGGGCAGGAAAAATATGGGTGGGGAAGTGATTGGTCATCACTCACCCAACACCGCTGAAGTGCCCTTGAGCAAGGCACTGAACCCCCAACTGCTCCCCCTGGAGCTGCTTAGTGGCCAACAGTATAAGACTGGTCAGCTCCCAGGTTTTTGTGTGTGTGTGTGTGTGTGTGTGTGTGTGTGTGTGTGTGTGTGTGTGTGTGTGTGTGTGTGTGTGTGTGTGTGTGTGTGTGTGTGTGTGTGTGTGTGTTTCTATGTGCAGGGCGTTGCTGAAAATGAGCACTTGTGCTCAGCTACTACCCTGGGTAAATAACGGATACAAAAAAAACCCTCAAGAGTTAAATTATTGTTAAACATCTGCATTAGGCTATCCTTAAAGTCTACACACAAATAATTCTTATTTTGATCAATGTTTCCCTGTTATCTTCCCTGTGGTACAAACATCAATACAGTATGGAATTGTGGACACAATCTTATCCAACTTCAACAAAATATTCTTTAGTTTTGGGTCTGAGAGGCTAAATGTCATCAAATGGTGGTCCGTGGCTCAAATGGGTCTGAGAGGCTAAATGTCATCAAACGGTGGTCCGTGGCTCAAATGGGTCTGAGAGGCTAAATGTCATCAAACGGTGGTCCGTGGCTCAAATGGGTCTGAGAGGCTAAATGTCATCAAACGGTGGTCCGTGGCTCAAATGGGTCTGAGAGGCTAAATGTCATCAAATGGTGGTCCGTGGCTCAAATGGGTCTGAGAGGCTAAATGTCATCAAATGGTGGTCCGTGGCTCAAATGGGTCTGAGAGGCTAAATGTCATCGAATGGTGGTCCGTGGCTCAAATGGGTCTGAGAGGCTAAATGTCATTAAATGGTGGTTCCGTGGCTCAAATGGGTCTGAGAGGCTAAATTACATCAAATGGTGGTTCCGTGGCTCAAATGGGTCTGAGAGGCTAAATGTCATCAGATGGTGGTCCGTGGCTCAAATGGGTCTGAGAGGCTAAATGTCATCAAATGGTGGTTCCGTGGCTCAAATGGGTCTGAGAGGCTAAATGTCATCAAATGGTGGTTCCGTGGCTCAAATGGGTCTGAGAGGCTAAATGTCATCAAATGGTGGTTCCGTGGCTCAAATGGGTCTGAGAGGCTAAATGTCATCAGATGGTGGTCCGTGGCTCAAATGGGTCTGAGAGGCTAAATGTCATCAAACGGTGGTCCGTGGCTCAAATGGGTCTGAGAGGCTAAATGTCATCAAATGGTGGTTCCGTGGCTCAAATGGGTCTGAGAGGCTAAATGTCATCAAATGGTGGTCCGTGGCTCAAATAGGTCTGAGAGGCTAAATGTCATCAAATGGTGGTCCGTGGCTCAAATGGGTCTGAGAGGCTAAATGTCATCAAATGGTGGTCCGTGGCTCAAATGGGTCTGAGAGGCTAAATGTCATCAAATGGTGGTTCCGTGGCTCAAATGGGTCTGAGAGGCTAAATGACATCAGATGGTGGTCCGTGGCTCAAATGGGTCTGAGAGGCTAAATTACATCAAATGGTGGTCCGTGGCTCAAATGGGTCTGAGAGGCTAAATGTCATCAAATGGTGGTTCCGTGGCTCAAATGGGTCTGAGAGGCTAGGGGAAGAATAAATTAGAACTGGAAACCCCCCCCCCCCCCCCCCCCCCCCCATCTCAAGGACCCATGGGGGTCCCCGGCATATTTCATCATAAAGCATGATTCCATATATACAAAACGAGTCCTTATGGAGTTGTTGACAAGCGTGCGCGCGCACACACACACACACACACACAATCACGCATGCACGCACGTGCACACACACGCACGCACGCGCACATGCACGAAACGCAGCATGCTGATGCATAATAAATACATAAAACTGTGATGTAATACCGTAATAAATAATAATAATAATAATATTATGGGATATACAGGATGCTGTCCACACTGTATACAGTAGCCATGTGTGTGCGTCACGGTGCGTGTGTGTGTGTGCGTGCGTGCGTGCGTGTGCATGATGCATCCCTATAGCTGCAACGAACCCACGTACACCATTTGTTGTTATGAGATCATAATAATCTCTTAAATGTGGATTCATAACTCATAAGCCTCTTATAAGGCTTTGATAAGCCTGATATAAATATAATAAGCTGTCTAAGCATCAACTAGAAGACCTCCCTACAGTAGAAGCTATACAGTAGCATCCAGTGTGGCGCTGTGTCTGTCTGTCATAATCAGAGCATGATGATGCCGTCATGGATGGAGACACAGCGGGCTGTACGGCACTACAGTACAGATACAGACATCATATCAGTGCTTCTATAAACATAATGACATGAATATAATGGATGGTGGATGGATGGATGGAAGCCCCCCCACCCCGCCCCCCCGACCCTATACAGCAACCTACCTGGTCTGTTTAGCAGCTCTCTCTCTCTCTCTCTCTCTCTCTCTCTCTCTCTCTCTCTCTCTCTCTCCTCCTGCGCGTCATCGGGAACACGTACTGACTGACTGACTGATGATGATCGGCCGTGCGCATGCGCATGCGCACGCCCCGAACGATACGGAAATAAAAGCAAAGCCAAAACAAGCCGGTGGTGTTTGTGTTTGGATTATGTTCAAAGTGCAACAAATGCCTGTCCCTTTAAATCTAGGGAGGGAGAGAGACACACACTCTCTACAGAGAGAGAGAGAGAGAGAGAGACACACACACTCTCTAGTCTACAGAGAGAGAGAGAGAGACACACACACACACACACACACACACACACACACACACACACACACACACTCTCTAGTCTACAGAGAGAGAGAGAGAGAGGGGCTTGGGTACAGTCTGACTGACTAGCGAGGGGTGGCAAGTGCACTCACTCACGGGACGCGAGGCTACATTGTATCGAGAGAGAGAGAGACCCATTTGTGGACAGACAGGTCAGAGACCCTGTGGGACAGACACACCGTTACATTGTATCGAGAGGGGACAGTTTTGAGGACACTTTCATTTGGAGACAGACAGGACGAGGTTTGGCTGGGGGACTTTTTGGGACATTGTAACATTGTATCCTGAAGAAGAGAAGAGACGGTACCGTTTGTGACTGTACAGTACAGTACAGTACAGTACAGTACAGTACAGTACAGTGGGGACTGCAGGGGGTACCGTTTCTGTGACAGTTAAGAGGGAGTGTAGCCTAGTGTTACAGTTACATTGTATCCAGGCAAATATAAGGACTACAGTTGTTTTTGGGGAGGGGGACTGACTGTGTGTGTGTGTGTATGTGTGTGTGTCAGGGACATTGTATCGAGAGGAGGAGGGAAACATATCCATCAAGACGAAGAGGATTATTAGTTTTTACTGTACGCATCATATACAGTACAGAACGAATCGCATGATTTTGATTTTGTGGCATGATGTTTCTACGGCTGAGAATGGTTACCGTCTGCAGAGCGCTTTGCAGGTGTGTACAGTGTGTGTGTGTGTGTGTGTGTGTGTGTGTGTGTGTGTGCTGCTATACATTTATGTTTAGTTATTAGGCTAAAATAACATATCTAGACTATTTTAATAACAATAATGATTTATTGCATTGATTTATTTTTTAATAATTTTTCACCCCTTTGTCAATTATCTAATGTGATCCTGGGCTCTACACACCCTCCGCCAACCTAGTCCCCATATATGGGGGACATGGGGAGAGCAACGGACTTGAACTCATGCTTCCTTCATGCCTGAGTGTCCAAGTCACTCCTTTACACCTGACAGGGGGGAGTTTCCCTGGTTGGACGTAGCGCGTGGAAGGAACGTGTTATTCCAACCAGTTCCTTTCCCCTCCATCAGGCGCCCCGGCTGGCCAGGGGGAGGCAGTATAGAGACCAGTTCCTTTCCCTTCCATCAGGCGCCCCGGCTGGCCAGGGGGAGGCAGTATAGAGACCAGTTCCTTTCCCCTCCATCAGGCGCCCCGGCTGGCCAGGGGGAGGCAGTTTAGAGACCAGGATTTATTGCATTGATTGATTGATAGAATACTTTATTTTGCAGTTTGCAGGGGGAAAAAAGTATACCGGTAGTTCAATACAAAGTCTGCTAAGTGCATTTAAACCCTAAGAAAGGACTACTAGTGTGGCTTGTTTCCATTGTGGTCCTTGTGTAGTGCAGTGCTTTCCAAACTTTTTCATGTCAAGGACCCCCAAATTGACACCGATGAGCCCCACGGACCCCCATTAGAAAAGACATGCATTGCCAGGGACCCCCCATAAGAGAAGAGTTTTACGGCTCTAGCAGTGATTCTCAACCCGGGGACCACCTAGGACCCCCTCAAGGACCACTGGTTGAAAACCAGATGGGCACAATTCTGAGGATACAGTGTGTAGTAGGCTATGAGGATACAGTGTGTAGTAGGCTATGAGGATACAGTGTGTAGTAGGCTATGATCTGAGGATACAGTGTGTAGTAGGCTATGATCTGAGGATACAGTGTGTAGTAGGCTATGATCTGAGGATACAGTGTGTAGTAGGCTATGATCTGAGGATACAGTGTGTAGTAGGCTATGATCTGAGGATACAGTGTGTAGTAGGCTATGATCTGAGGATACAGTGTGTAGTAGGCTATGATCTGAGGATACAGTGTGTAGTAGGCTATGATCTGAGGATACAGTGTGTAGTAGGCTATGATCTGAGGATACAGTGTGTAGTAGGCTATGATCTGAGGATACAGTGTGTAGTAGGCTATGATCTGAGGATACAGTGTGTAGTAGGCTATGATCTGAGGATACAGTGTGTAGTAGGCTATGATCTGAGGATACAGTGTGTAGTAGGCTATGATCTGAGGATACAGTGTGTAGTAGGCTATGATCTGAGGATACAGTGTGTAGTAGGCTATGATCTGAGGATACAGTGTGTAGTAGGCTATGATCTGAGGATACAGTGTGTAGTAGGCTATGATCGCATGTGGCTGCTTGATCTCGAGGGTGCCCAACCCAGTGGTTCTCAAAGTGTGGTCCGGGGCGGACCCCCAGGGGTCCTTGAGGGAGTTCCAGGGGGTCCCCAGCTAAATGATAGCTCGGAACCAAAATGGACCCTTATGGGTCTGTAACTGAGGGCTCTATTTTCGTCACAGCTAAACCCCTTATCCCTATAAAACTTCTTTGCCTTTTTCTTTTACTATTTCGCAAAACATTTTTGAATAGTTAAAATGTCCAGTCTACAAGCTCACAACGTGTCAATGTAGATTGGCTAGTTGAACTATTCAAAAATGTTTTTCAAAATAGTAAAAAAAAGGCAAAGAAGTTTAGGGATAAGGGGTTTAGCGGTGACGGAAATGGAGCCCTGAGAGTGTACACTCTCAGGGTTAAATTAACATAGATTTTACAATATCAATTGGGGGTCCCAGAGATCGAAATGCCATTAAATGGGGGTCTGTAGCTGTACCCTAATGCATGTCCTTGAAATTAAATGGGTTGAGAATCACTGCTAGAGCCGTAACATCTTCTCTTAAGGGGGGGTCCCTTGGATACCTTTTCAAATGGGGGTCCGTGGGGCTAATGGGTGTCAATTTGGGGGTCCTTGACATGACATAGTTTGGGAACCACTATGATCGCACGTGTCTTGATCTTGAGGGTGCTCGCCTAACCTTTTCATTCCAGCTTGCAGCACGGCACGTTTCTTTCCGCTTGTCATCAACATCTTTATTTATACTTGGGAGTACATAGTCGAGGGCTAGCCCTCGTTTTCAATGTGTAGCCGAGGTTACACATTTACTAATTGTTTTAGCTCATGCTCATTTGATTTAGCTATTTTGTCTCATCTGTTTAAGGAAATAGGTAGCTGATATATTGCACTTTTACCTTAGCGCTAGGTATACTCTTGGTTGCTTGTTTTTGCCGAAAATGCACTAAAGACTTCTGGTGATTAGTAGTTTTTGTTCCCTACCTATGTTGAATACACTTATTGTAAGTCGCTTTGGATAAAAGCGTCTGCTAAATGACTGTAATGTAATGTAATGTAATGTAATTTACAATACAAATACAAATACAGTCATTACATTTTAAAATCAGGGTAAATTACGAAGGAACTTTAAGCAGAGCAATCAAAACAAAAATAAGAAAAGAAAGAAACAACTTAAATGGAAACAGGAGCAATCACGGTTATAAATGTTGTGGAGCATTCCTTTGAACTGACCGAATGATGTCAGGGAGTTCAGTTTGAACCCTTTCGGGGCGGGAACCCCTTTTGGTGTTCAGCTATTGAAAAATAGCAGATCTACAAGCTCATAGCGCGGCACCGAGTGCCGCGCTACAAGCTTGTAGGTCTGCAATTTTTTAAACATCGTGAAAATGTGGCGCAAATCTTTGACTATATATTCTTTCACAGCTAACGTTTTTAATTCAAATCTTTGATTCATGGGGGGTCGCTGGAACAACATATTTTCAGATGGGGGTCTGCGGTCAATTACAGATATTTTTGGGGATCCTTGACATGAAAATGTTTGAGAACCACTGACATAGAAACAGTTTTTTTCAGAAAACTTTAGATTTAGAAGACATTTGTAGAATCGTCCTCAGGTCAAAATGGGTTAAGAAATCACTAGAGCGGGTCTGATCGTTCAGTTCTATCGTTCAGTTCTATCGTTCAGTTCCAGCAGGCAACTATTTTTCAATAGCTAATGTATAGCATAATGCTTAACCCATTTTGACCTGAGATCAGATTCTAAAAATGTCTTCTACATCCTGACAGTTTTCTGAAAAAGCTATGTTTCTATGTCAGTGGTTCTTCGATTTTTCAAAAATAGCAGACCTACAAGCTCGTAGCGCGCCACTCGGTGGCGCGCTATGAGCTTGTAGATCTGCTATTTTCCAATAGCTAAAGCATAACATAATGCTAACACCAAAAAGGGTTCCCGCCCAAAAGGGGTTCCCGTCCAAAATGTTAATTAATTGGGGGTCCTGTACAAAGTGGTAACGAGGCCTTCCAGCAGCAACTGGAACCCCCAGGTGTTTAAAGTATAAAGTGGTAACGAGGCCTTCCAGCAGCAACTGGAACCCCCAGGTGTTTAAAGTATAAAGTGGTAACGAGGCCTTCCAGCAGCAACTGGAACCCCCAGGTGTTTAAAGTATAAAGTGTCCATAACAAACATGGTGGTAAAAGTCCTGCGTCTTTTTAACATGTCGAAACAATGTAAAACACGTGGCGTGGTTCACGTTCCCCGCCAGCCTGACCTTCAGGAATGTATTGCTTCTTAGGGGGGGGGGGGTGATGTCAACATGCATGAGCCAGACACACACACACACACACACACACACACACACACACACACACACACACACACACACACACACACACAGCAGGTTCACAACCTAAACTAAACAGGCGTACAGCTAAATAGCCTAGAGCAGCGGACCTCAAACTTTTTTTTGGCCGTGCACACCCCCCGTGACCTCCTGACCTATAGCTGACCCCCCCCCCCCCCACACACACACACACACCAAACGCTCAGTCTCGTTGTATTTGTCCGAAAATGATACATTTTTAAATATTATGACTGGCAAATGTAATCCCAGAATGTCACTGCACAGAGCGACATGCATCTGCTGGATTATACTCTTGCAGCTGCTCTATACATCTCCTTACAACGGTGTTTTTCTCCTGATTTGGCTGTTTGTGTTAAATAACACCATAAAACCGCCGTCACCATTTTCATGTCACGCACCCCCTAGAGAGAGAGTTGGCGCACCACACGGGGTGTTGTTTTCATGTCACGCACCCCCTAGAGAGAGAGTTGGCGCACCACACGGGGTGTTGTTTTCATGTCACGCACCCCCTAGAGAGAGAGTTGGCGCACCACACGGGGTGTTGTTTTCATGTCACGCACCCCCTAGAGAGAGAGTTGGCGCACCACACGGGGTGTTGTTTTCATGTCACGCACCCCCTAGAGAGAGAGTTGGCGCACCACACGGGGTGTTGTTTTCATGTCACGCACCCCCTAGAGAGAGAGTTGGCGCACCACACGGGGTGTTGTTTTCATGTCACGCACCCCCTAGAGAGAGAGTTGGCGCACCACACGGGGTGTTGTTTTTGTCACGCACCCCCTAGAGAGAGAGTTGGCGCACCACACGGGGTGTTGTTTTTGTCACGCACCCCCTAGAGAGAGAGTTGGCGCACCACACGGGGTGTTGTTTTCATGTCACGCACCCCCTAGAGAGAGAGTTGGCGCACCACACGGGGTGTTGTTTTTGTCACGCACCCCCTAGAGAGAGAGTTGGCGCACCACACGGGGTGTTGTTTTTGTCACGCACCCCCTAGAGAGAGAGTTGGCGCACCACACGGGGTGTTGTTTTCATGTCACGCACCCCCTAGAGAGAGAGTTGGCGCACCACACGGGGTGTTGTTTTTGTCACGCACCCCCTAGAGAGAGAGTTGGCGCACCACACGGGGTGTTGTTTTTGTCACGCACCCCCTAGAGAGAGAGTTGGCGCACCACACGGGGTGTTGTTTTCATGTCACGCACCCCCTAGAGAGAGAGTTGGCACCACACGGGGTGTTGTTTTCATGTCACGCACCCCCTAGAGAGAGAGTTGGCACCACACGGGGTGTTGTTTTCATGTCACGCACCCCCTAGAGAGAGAGTTGGCGCACCACACGGGGTGTTGTTTTCATGTCACGCACCCCCTAGAGAGAGAGTTGGCGCACCACACGGGGTGTTGTTTTGGGCAGAACATTTAGATTTTAGTCTCTTCAATAGTTTTAATTTGGTTTCAGTCACATTTTAGTCACCCGGAATGTTTTGGTGTTAGTCTAGTTTTAGTCGACTAAATATCATAAGACTTTTGTCGACTAAATCTACAGTTGATTTAATCGACTAAAATGTATTTTGGTGGGCCTTGATGCTCACAACGCGTCGCACTGTGAGCTTGTAGATCGGCTATTTTCAGCAAATGTAAAATCAGTCATTTCGACGGCATCGAGGCGCATCTATTGCGCATTGCCAAGGGTTTATCGCGCGCAACCCTTATTTTGAAGAGCCAAATATCCGTAACCGGATGTTACAATGATAAAATGCTGTGTGTGGTGTCTTGACCGGTTGTTGTTCGGTCGGCTCTGCTGTCGGCCGTTGGAAAAACCTTGTTTTCACCAGAAAACGACATTCATTGTGCCGATTTGGAGATTACAGGCCAATGAAAGCAGCACATAGAGTGCAGGTGGATGCGCGCGCATCTTCAAAATGGCCGCCGCGGCCGCTGTCCCTCTTACACTGTGATGCTAACGAGAGGCAGCTAACGATACGATCGGATCAAAACATGGATTAAAGATTATAAACCCTGGGAAACGTAGCCTACGGGCCTGGATTAAAGATTATAAACCCTGGGAAACGTAGCCTACGGGCCTGGATTAAAGATTATAAACCCTGGGAAACGTAGCCTACGGGCCTGGATTAAAGATTATAAACCCTGGGAAACGTAGCCTACGGGCCTGGATTAAAGATTATAAACCCTGGGAAACGTAGCCTACGGGCCTGGATTAAAGATTATAAACCCTGGGAAACGTAGCCTACGGGCCTGGATTAAAGATTATAAACCCTGGGAAACGTAGCCTACGGGCCTGGATTAAAGATTATAAACCCTGGGAAACGTAGCCTACGGGCCTGGATTAAAGATTATAAACCCTGGGAAACGTAGCCTACGGGCCTGGATTAAAGATTATAAACCCTGGGAAACGTAGCCTACGGGCCTGGATTAAAGATTATAAACCCTGGGAAACGTAGCCTACGGGCCTGGATTAAAGATTATAAACCCTGGGAAACGTAGCCTACGGGCCTGGATTAAAGATTATAAACCCTGGGAAACGTAGCCTACGGGCCTGGATTAAAGATTATAAACCCTGGGAAACGTAGCCTACGGGCCTGGATTAAAGATTATAAACCCTGGGAAACGTAGCCTACGGGCCTGGATTAAAGATTATAAACCCTGGGAAACGTAGCCTACGGGCCTGGATTAAAGATTATAAACCCTGGGAAACGTAGCCTACGGGCCTGGATTAAAGATTATAAACCCTGGGAAACGTAGCCTACGGGCCTGGATTAAAGATTATAAACCCTGGGAAACGTAGCCTACGGGCCTGGATTAAAGATTATAAACCCTGGGAAACGTAGCCTACGGGCCTGGATTAAAGATTATAAACCCTGGGAAACGTAGCCTACGGGCCTGGATTAAAGATTATAAACCCTGGGAAACGTAGCCTACGGGCCTGGATTAAAGATTATAAACCCTGGGAAACGTAGCCTACGGGCCTGGATTAAAGATTATAAACCCTGGGAAACGTAGCCTACGGGCCTGGATTAAAGATTATAAACCCTGGGAAACGTAGCCTACGGGCCTGGATTAAAGATTATAAACCCTGGGAAACGTAGCCTACAGGCCTGGATTAAAGATTATAAACCCTGGGAAACGTAGCCTACGGGCCTGGATTAAAGATTATAAACCCTGGGAAACGTAGCCTACAGGTCTGGATTAAATAATATAAACCCTGGGAAACGTAGCCTACGGGCCTGGCGGGCTAGACGATTAATTTAATCCTACGGTTACTACGGTTCTGGCGAGCTGCGTGATAATAATAATCATACTATAATTAACTGAATGTGTGTCTGAATGTGTGTCAGAAACACCGCCGTAGCTCCTCACTGCCTGCACCAATCACTCCCCCTTTTCACACAGGCATTGACCATAACAATATGGAGGTCTTAACGAAGCCCTTTGTCCAATTTAACAAATTAGTGAATTAAAAATGCGAAAACGCACCCAGGGTGCAGTACCCCCCGCGAGTACTGCACCCAAGTATTTCACAACGGGTAAAGGCTAGTAATAATAATAATATCAATGTCTCCTGGCGTGACGTGGCTCCGTGCTCTTCTCTCTCTTGTTAAAGTGTGATTTACGCCACGGTCGTACGACTGGGTATAAATTAAACATTAAACTTCTGACACCAACGGGAGGTTTCTCCCTCGACCCCTTTGACCCCTTGACCTCTGCCTTTGAAGTGGCATGGTGACATTCCATTCCTCCCCTGGCCCTGTCTGTCTGTCTGTCTGTCTGTCTGTCTGTCTGTCTGTCTGTCTGTCTGTCTGTCTGTCTGTCTGTCTGTCTGTCTGTCACAACACACACACACACACACACACACACAAGCACACACACCCACACACACACACACACACACACTTAACCCTTGTGTGACCACACACTTGTCCAGTTGCGTAACCCTGATGTCTTTACACAAGTGGTCGTCAAATCCTTTTTTTAGCTCGGACTCCCAAAAGAGACATTTGACATCTCCCCGGGGCGGGGACCTACACTAGTCCTTGTAGATCTGCTATTTTCATTACGTGTTCACTATATACAATGTCTGACATTTATTTGATTAAAAAAATAAAATAAAGTCAAACATTTTATTTGATTTAATTAGTGTTAGGACAAAAAAAAACATATGCCAGTGACCCCGATAAAGGAGGATTTTTACGGCTCTAGCAGTGATTCCGAAACATATTAATTCAATGGACCCCCAGTTTCACACGCATTATGCTACGGACCCCCGATTTAATGGCATTTCTATCTCTGGTACCCCAATTTATATTGTAAAACCACTGTTAATTTAACTCTGAGAGTGTACAAATGGAACCAAATGGACCTGTTAGGGTCCATTTGGTTCCATTTGTACACTCTCAGCTTGTAGTTCTGCTATTTTTGAAAAATCGAAGAACGAAACATAGCTTTTTCAGAAAACTGTCAGGATGTACATTTTTAGAATCTGATCTCAGGTCAAAATGGGTTAAAGGCTGTCCTGTGTGTCTGTGTTTGGCATGTTGTTGGACTGGACCTGCATTGTTTGTGGCGATCCATCACCTCCTACTGCTGTCGTTGTTGTTGTTGTTGTTGTTGTTAGCCGGTGGAAAAGTACTCAAATGTTTTTACTTAAGTAAAAGTATCAATACTGCAGTGTAAATTAATTGCAGAAATTCAAAAGAACGTCACATAGAGTATAGCCTGGGAAGCATTCCTTTATTCCTTTTCAATATAGTATTTGAACTGAAAGAAACCTAATTGTTTCCTATCCTAACGTGTGTGTGTGTGTGTGTGTGTGTGTGTGTGTGTGTGTGTGTGTGTGTGTGTGTGTGTGTGTGTGTGTGTGTGTGTGTGTGTGTGTGTGTGTGTGTGCGCGTGCGCGTGCCTGCCTGCCTCCCTCCAGAGTGAGGATGACCCTGCAGAGTGAAGCGGTGGGTCCCGTACGGACCTGCAGCGTCTCGGCCCAGACCAGCAGGACCCCCCTCAGGTGGGACCTCACCCCGCTGGACATCAGGAGTAAGACGGACAGCCTGGTCAGGAGGATCAAGAAGCTCTACGACGACATCGGATCTCTGAACCTAGAAGAGGTCTCTGTTGAAAACACGCTGAGGGCGCTGGCCCTCGCCAAGATGGAGTATGGATGTAAGTATTATAGAAAACACGCTGAGGGCGCTGGCCCTCGCCAAGATGGAGTATGGATGTAAGTATTATAGAAAACACGCTGAGGGCGCTGGCCCTCGCCAAGATGGAGTATGGATGTAAGTATTATAGAAAACACGCTGAGGGCGCTGGCCCTCGCCAAGATGGAGTATGGATGTAAGTATTATAGAAAACACGCTGAGGGCGCTGGCCCTCGCCAAGATGGAGTATGGATGTAAGTATTATAGAAAACACGCTGAGGGCGCTGGCCCTCGCCAAGATGGAGTATGGATGTAAGTATTATAGAAAACACGCTGAGGGCGCTGGCCCTCGCCAAGATGGAGTATGGATGTAAGTATTATAGAAAACACGCTGAGGGCGCTGGCCCTCGCCAAGATGGAGTATGGATGTAAGTATTATAGAAAACACGCTGAGGGCGCTGGCCCTCGCCAAGATGGAGTATGGATGTAAGTATTATAGAAAACACGCTGAGGGCGCTGGCCCTCGCCAAGATGGAGTATGGATGTAAGTATTATAGAAAACACGCTGAGGGCGCTGGCCCTCGCCAAGATGGAGTATGGATGTGTTGATGATGGATGGATGAATGAATGAATGAATGAATCTTGACGGATTTACAAACGGGTTGGTTTATTACAAACGTTGTCAACGTGGCTATGATTCAGGACGCGTATCGGCTTAATTTTGTTTTTTATATGAACGTCGTATAAAAGCATATAAGTATGCGGACGTCTCTGACGTTTATAACAAACCAAACCGTTTGAAAATCGGTTGAACATTGAGCAAGTTATGGTTATTTAAAAAGTACATGCCCCATAGACACAATGTTATGCTGCACCGAGGTAAGATGGCCGCCACGTAGCAACGTCGCTCTCCAATTTACAATTTAGGCATTTAGCAGACGCTCTTAATCCAGAGCGACGCTCCATTGGCCAGAGTGTGAGCCAATTAGCTTTAATCCAGAGCGACGCTCCATTGGCCAGAGTGCGGGTGACTCTCCATTGGCCAGAGTGCGGGTGACTCTCCATTGGCCAGAGTGCGGGTGACTCTCCATTGGCCAGAGTGCGGGTGACTCTCCATTGGCCAGAGGGTGAGCCAATTAGCTTTCTTATATATATCTATGCAGTGGTGGAAAAAGTACTCAATTGTTTTACTTAAGTAGAAGTACCAATACAATTTAGAACTACTTCATTACAAGTCAAAGTACAGAATTGAAAATGTACTTAAAAGTACAAAGGTATTGGCATCAAAATGTACTTAAAGTACTAAAAGTAAAAGTATTCATATTGCAGAATGTCCCATTTCACAAAGTTCAAAATGTGTAGAAAATCTATTGAAAATAGCCGATCTACAAGCTCACAATGCGTCGCAATGCGACGCATTGTGAGCTTGAACTAAACTAAACTAATCGTGTGAGTCAGGCCTAACTATGATGCGCCCCCATGCAGCAGCGCGCCACGCGCTGGACTTCCCCCAGTATGTGAGTCAGGCCTAACTATGATGCGCCCCCATGCAGCAGCGCGCCACGCGCTGGACTTCCCCCAGTATGTGAGTCAGGCCTAACTATGATGCGCCCCCATGCAGCAGCGCGCCACGCGCTGGACTTCCCCCAGTATGTGAGTCAGGCCTAACTATGATGCGCCCCCATGCAGCAGCGCGCCACGCGCTGGACTTCCCCCAGTATGTGAGTCAGGCCTAACTATGATGTGCCCCCATGCAGCAGCGCGCCACGCGCTGGACTTCCCCCAGTATGTGAGTCAGGCCTAACTATGATGCGCCCCCATGCAGCAGCGCGCCACGCGCTGGACTTCCCCCAGTATGTGAGTCAGGCCTAACTATGATGCGCCCCCATGCAGCAGCGCGCCACGCGCTGGACTTCCCCCAGTACGTGTCTCCCTGTAAGGAGGTCCGCTCAGCGAGCACCGAGGCGGACAAGAGGCTGTCCGACTTGGACGTGGAGCTCAGCATGAGAGAGGACATCTTCACCAGAGTCATAGCGCTACAGGTAACGGCACACATTACATACTTAAGCAATATTACACGAGAGGCGGTGGTTTAACGTCATTAATGCACGCCGAATAACCCCTTTTGGTGTTTTGGTGTTATACTTTATTGAAAAATAGCAGATCTACAAGCTAGAGCCGCGCTACGAGCTCCTAGATCTGCTGTTTTTGAAAAACCGGGAAAATGTGGCACAAATCTTTGATTATATATTCTTTCAGAGCGAACGTTTTTAACTTGAATCTTTGTTTCTGGGGGCGGGGGGGGGGGGGGGTCCCTGGAACAACATATTTTCAAATCGGGCTCCGCGGCCAAATACAGATAATTCTGGGGGTCCTTGACATGAAAAAGGTTGAGCACCACTACTGACATAGAAATAGAAACATGGGGTTTTCTGAAAACTGTTAGGATTTAGAAGACATTTTGTAGAATCGTCCTCGGGTCTAAATGGGTTAAGTCTCTTAATTCCACACACTTCTCTACCTTCATTTAAACTCTGACCTCTGACCTCTGACTGGGGAAGTACGGTACGATACAGTACGGTTATTGTTCATGAGTCTAATGACCATTAAAATGTCCCCGACGTCAATTATATTTCAATAGAAGAAGAAGTGGAAAGAGGTGGTTTTATTCATGGGAAAATCTGAATTTCGTTGGACATATTTGTTTTTGACGTGGTGTTATAATTAAATGTAAGACTATTATATAATATATATATATATATATGGTAAATGGTAAATGGTGCATTTATATAGCGCCTTTATCCAAGGCGCTTTACATAGATTGTGCATTACATTCACCCATTCACACACACATTCATACACCAATTGCGGCGGAAGCCATGCAAGGTACCGACCAGCACATCGGGAGCAATTTGGGGTTCAGTGTCTTGCCCAAGGACACTTCGACATGTAGACAGGAGGAGCCGGGATTCGAACCGCCGACCCATGGATCATTGGACGACCTGCTCTACCTCCTGAGCCACAGTTGCCCCTGAACAGGCACACTGACTCCCAAGAAAACAAAAACGTGGCACTTATAGTTCATGTGAGAAAGGTCGCCGACCCCCGCTGTGTAGACTGCTATATAAAGCTGCCCCAGTGTGTGAACCACTGGTCGAGGCCAGGGGCGTGCAGAGAGTTAAGAGAGACAGGGGCGTGCAGAGAGTTAAGAGAGACAGGGGCGTGCAGAGAGTTAAGAGAGACAGGGGCGTGCAGAGAGTTAAGAGAGACAGGGGCGTGCAGAGAGTTAAGAGAGACAGGGGCGTGCAGAGAGTTAAGAGAGACAGGGGCGTGCAGAGAGTTAAGAGAGACAGGGGCGTGCAGAGAGTTAAGAGAGACAGGGGCGTGCAGAGAGTTAAGAGAGACAGGGGCGTGCAGAGAGTTAAGAGAGACAGGGGCGTGCAGAGAGTTAAGAGAGACAGGGGCGTGCAGAGAGTTAAGAGAGACAGGGGCCTGCAGAGAGTTAAGAGAGACAGGGGCGTGCAGAGAGTTAAGAGAGACAGGGGCCAGGGGCGTGCAGAGAGTTAAGAGAGACAGGGGCCAGGGGCGTGCAGAGAGTTAAGAGAGACAGGGGCCAGGGGCGTGCAGAGAGTTAAGAGAGACAGGTCGAGGCCAGGGGCGTGCAGAGAGTTAAGAGAGACAGGGGCCAGGGGCGTGCAGAGAGTTAAGAGAGACAGGTCGAGGCCAGGGGCGTGCAGAGAGTTAAGAGAGACAGGTCGAGGCCAGGGGCGTGCAGAGAGTTAAGAGAGACAGGGGCCAGGGGCGTGCAGAGAGTTAAGAGAGACAGGTCGAGGCCAGGGGCGTGCAGAGAGTTAAGAGAGACAGGGGCCAGGGGCGTGCAGAGAGTTAAGAGAGACAGGGGCCAGGGGCGTGCAGAGAGTTAAGAGAGACAGGTCGAGGCCAGGGGCGTGCAGAGAGTTAAGAGAGACAGGTCGAGGCCAGGGGCGTGCAGAGAGTTAAGAGAGACAGGGGCCAGGGGCGTGCAGAGAGTTAAGAGAGACAGGGGCCAGGGGCGTGCAGAGAGTTAAGAGAGACAGGTCGAGGCCAGGGGCGTGCAGAGAGTTAAGAGAGACAGGGGCCAGGGGCGTGCAGAGAGTTAAGAGAGACAGGGGCCAGGGGCGTGCAGAGAGTTAAGAGAGACAGGGGCCAGGGGCGTGCAGAGAGTTAAGAGAGACAGGTCGAGGCCAGGGGCGTGCAGAGAGTTAAGAGAGACAGGGGCCAGGGGCGTGCAGAGAGTTAAGAGAGACAGGTCGAGGCCAGGGGCGTGCAGAGAGTTAAGAGAGACAGGGGCCAGGGGCGTGCAGAGAGTTAAGAGAGACAGGGGCCAGGGGCGTGCAGAGAGTTAAGAGAGACAGGTCGATGCCAGGGGCGTGCAGAGAGTTAAGAGAGACAGGTCGAGGCCAGGGGCGTGCAGAGAGTTAAGAGAGACAGGGGCCAGGGGCGTGCAGAGAGTTAAGAGAGACAGGGGCCAGGGGCGTGCAGAGAGTTAAGAGAGACAGGTCGAGGCCAGGGGCGTGCAGAGAGTTAAGAGAGACAGGGGCCAGGGGCGTGCAGAGAGTTAAGAGAGACAGGGGCCAGGGGCGTGCAGAGAGTTAAGAGAGACAGGGGCCAGGGGCGTGCAGAGAGTTAAGAGAGACAGGGGCCAGGGGCGTGCAGAGAGTTAAGAGAGACAGGGGCCTGGGGCGTGCAGAGAGTTAAGAGAGACAGGGGCCAGGGGCGTGCAGAGAGTTAAGAGAGACAGGGGCCAGGGGCGTGCAGAGAGTTAAGAGAGACAGGGGCCAGGGGCGTGCAGAGAGTTAAGAGAGACAGGGGCCAGGGGCGTGCAGAGAGTTAAGAGAGACAGGGGCGTGCAGAGAGTTAAGAGAGACAGGGGCCAGGGGCGTGCAGAGAGTTAAGAGAGACAGGGGCGTGCAGAGAGTTAAGAGAGACAGGGGCCAGGGGCGTGCAGAGAGTTAAGAGAGACAGGGGCCAGGGGCGTGCAGAGAGTTAAGAGAGACAGGGGCCAGGGGCGTGCAGAGAGTTAAGAGAGACAGGGGCCAGGGGCGTGCAGAGAGTTAAGAGAGACAGGGGCCTGCAGAGAGTTAAGAGAGACAGGGGCCAGGGGCGTGCAGAGAGTTAAGAGAGACAGGGGCCTGCAGAGAGTTAAGAGAGACAGGGGCGTGCAGAGAGTTAAGAGAGACAGGGGCCAGGGGCGTGCAGAGAGTTAAGAGAGACAGGGGCGTGCAGAGAGTTAAGAGAGACAGGGGCCAGGGGCGTGCAGAGAGTTAAGAGAGACAGGGGCCAGGGGCGTGCAGAGAGTTAAGAGAGACAGGGGCCAGGGGCGTGCAGAGAGTTAAGAGAGACAGGGGCCAGGGGCGTGCAGAGAGTTAAGAGAGACAGGGGCCAGGGGCGTGCAGAGAGTTAAGAGAGACAGGGGCCAGGGGCGTGCAGAGAGTTAAGAGAGACAGGGGCCAGGGGCGTGCAGAGAGTTAAGAGAGACAGGGGCCTGCAGAGAGTTAAGAGAGACAGGGGCCAGGGGCGTGCAGAGAGTTAAGAGAGACAGGGGCCAGGGGCGTGCAGAGAGTTAAGAGAGACAGGGGCCAGGGGCGTGCAGAGAGTTAAGAGAGACAGGTCGAGGCCAGGGGCGTGCAGAGAGTTAAGAGAGACAGGGGCCAGGGGCG
>NC_136797.1:3072958-3097958 GCF_951216825.1 Electrona antarctica | reverse complement strand
ACACCTACCTGGTGTTTTCTGAACATGAATTAGGTGAGTTTAACATTGAGTTTAACATGAATTAGGTGAGTTTAATTTGAATTAGGTGAGTTTAACATGAATTAGGTGAGTTTAACTTGAAGTCACGGGGGCAACAGCTCCACCAGAGTGTTCCAGACGTCCTCCTGGGGGATCCAGAGACGTTCCAAGGCCAGTGAGTCGATGTGTTTCCTCCAACTGGTCCTTGGTCTGCCCCGGAGTCTGACGTGCCTCGAGGACCTCCCTAGGGAGACTCCCGAGAGGCATCCTAACCAGATGCCTCGAGGACCTCCCTAGGGAGACGCCCGAGAGGCATCCTAACCAGATGCCTCGAGGACCTCCGTAGGGAGACGCCCGAGAGGCATCCTAACCAGATGCCTCGAGGACCTCCCTAGGGAGACGCCCGAGAGGCATCCTAACCAGATGCCTCGAGGACCTCCCTAGGGAGACGCCCGAGAGGCATCCTAACCAGATGCCTGAACCACCTAAGCTGGCTCCTTTCCAGGCGAAGAAGCAGCGACTCTACTCCGAGTCTCCCTCACGTGACTGAACTTCTCACCCTATCTCTATAAGGGAGATATTTGCGACATTATTCTTTCCGAATAAGGCTTACAGGTCTTTAAATAAATACTTTTTGAAACGTCTATGGGAAAAACATGATTTTGATTACCATATTATTACAATACAAAGCATAGATCAGCTATCTGTTTGTTCCTCTCCACGCAGGCGGTCTGGCAGACAGCTATCTGAACGGCCTGGAGAAGACCGAGGATGGTTGTTACAAGGTCACGCTGGAGTATCCTCACTACTACCCTCTGATGAAGAGGTGCCACGTCCCCGACACCAGGAGGAGGATGGAGAAGGCTTTCCACAGCCGCTGTCTAAAGGTACGTACCACGTCCTCCCCGACACCAGGAGGAGGATGGAGAAGGCTGTCTGCAGGTACGTACCACGTCCCCCCTGACACCAGGAGGAGGATGGAGAAGGCTTTCCACAGCCGCTGTCTGCAGGTACGTACCACGTCCTCCCCGACACCAGGAGGAGGATGGAGAAGGCTTTCCACAGCCGCTGTCTGCAGGTATGTACCACGTCCTCCCCGACACCAGGAGGAGGATGGAGAAGGCTTTCCACAGCCGCTGTCTGCAGGTACGTACCACGTCCTCCCCGACACCAGGAGGAGGATGGAGAAGGCTGTCTGCAGGTACGTACCACGTCCTCCCCGACACCAGGAGGAGGATGGAGAAGGCTGTCTGCAGGTACGTACCACGTCCCCCCTGACACCAGGAGGAGGATGGAGAAGGCTGTCTGCAGGTACGTACCACGTCCCCCCTGACACCAGGAGGAGGATGGAGAAGGCTGTCTGCAGGTACGTACCACGTCCTCCCCGACACCAGGAGGAGGATGGAGAAGGCTGTCTACAGGTACGTACCACGTCCCCCCTGACACCAGGAGGAGGATGGAGAAGGCTGTCTACAGGTACGTACCACGTCCCCCCTGACACCAGGAGGAGGATGGAGAAGGCTGTCTACAGGTACGTACCACGTCCCCCCTGACACTAGGAGGAGGATGGAGAAGGCTGTCTACAGGTACAATTTACAATTTACAATTTAGGCATTTAGCAGACGCTCTTAATCCAGAGCGACTTACATTAAGCAAGAACAAAAAGCATGGGAATACATCACATATGTAAAAATGCATTTATCGCGAAACATGCGTAAGCTAAGAACGTGACTAGAACATATCTATATAATGACACTATACATATAAACTATAACTAGAACATATCTATATAATGACACTATACATATAAACTATACATATATGCTATACTATGCTGTACATATATACTATGAAGTGCTATGACTACATACAATGCACTTATTGTGCTGTCTACATGACATGCTATAAGTCTGTTTCAAATGCTATATAAGTCTAAGAAGTGCTGTCTAAGGGGGGTAGGGTAAGTGCTATGGGCCATGATGGAGTCTGAAAAGGTGGGTTTACAGGTACGTACCACGTCCCCCCTGACACCAGGAGGAGGATGGAGAAGGCTGTCTACAGGTACGTACCACGTCCCCCCTGACACCAGGAGGAGGATGGAGAAGGCTGTCTACAGGTACGTACCACGTCCCCCCTGACACCAGGAGGAGGATGGAGAAGGCTGTCTACAGGTACGTACCACGTCCCCCCTGACACCAGGAGGAGGATGGAGAAGGCTGTCTGCAGGTACGTACCACGTCCCCCCTGACACCAGGAGGAGGATGGAGAAGGCTGTCTGCAGGTACGTACCACGTCCCCCCTGACACCAGGAGGAGGATGAAGAAGGCTGTCTACAGGTACGTACCACGTCCCCTCTGACACCAGGAGGAGGATGGAGAAGGCTTTCCACAGCCGCTGTCTACAGGTACAAATAATATCATTCCAACAGATGTGGTTGAACGTGATTTCTGTGGCCATAAATATATATATATATATATATATATATATATATATATATATAGCGAAAGATCATGGATTTATTGCAACACGGTGATAATTGTTGAAGTCAATGTGGAAGGTTTCAGCACATTCGCGAAATGCAGATTTGTTATTTTTGCCATTTCATTTTTTCTCAATTAAATGAAACTTCAAAAATGTGTGCAAATAAACAAACAAAAACAAGAAAAGTGCACAACACTGATAGTTGATAACTGATATTATACCACAGGTCGTTTCGAGGAAGCAATCTGATTGGTTGAAACAGCCTTCTAGCCGTGGGTTAAACCAGCACCATTCACCACCTAATCAAAACAAAGAATTCAGCTGCTCTGTTCTCCCAGAGCGCTAGCAAACTCGGTGGCTAGGCTAGCTAGTTTCTTGGGACATTTGTGGTCGTAGTGACTACATCTGTCATTAAAAAAATATATTCTTTCAGCGATTTTCTTAGTTTTAAGGGTAACTGTTGTATAATTGCAATATTACACTCGAGGGTGTGGGTTAACGTGATTATTGCCACTTCAGTGATGCTTGCGGAACTCGACTTCGTCTCGTTCCTCACCGCATCCCTGTCGTGGCAATAATCACGTTAACCCACACCCTCTCGTGTAATATTGCTTAAGTCACTTAAGTTGAATATGTAATTCCGTTTTATTGGCCACCATATGATGTAGGATGGGGGTCCCTAGAACAGCCCAGAGGTTATAACATCTAGTTGTGTTTCATTCAGGTGAACACAGAGATCCTAGAGCAGCTCCTCCAGCTCACAGGGTCTAACATCTAGTTGTGTTTCATTCAGGTGAACACAGAGATCCTAGAGCAGCTCCTCCAACTCACAGGTTCTAACATCTAGTTGTGTTTCATTCAGGTGAACACAGAGATCCTAGAGCAGCTCCTCCAACTCACAGGTTCTAACATCTAGTTGTGTTTCATTCAGGTGAACACAGAGATCCTAGAGCAGCTCCTCCAGCTCACAGGTTCTAACATCTAGTTGTGTTTCATTCAGGTGAACACAGTCATCCTAGAGCAGCTCACAGGTTCTAACATCTAGTTGTGTTTCATTCAGGTGAACACAGTCATCCTAGAGCAGCTCACATGTTCTAACATCTAGTTGTGTTTCATTCAGGTGAACACAGAGATCCTAGAGCAGCTCCTCCAACTCACAGGTTCTAACATCTAGTTGTGTTTCATTCAGGTGAACACAGTCATCCTAGAGCAGCTCACAGGTTCTAACATCTAGTTGTGTTTCATTCAGGTGAACACAGTCATCCTAGAGCAGCTCACAGGTTCTAACATCTAGTTGTGTTTCATTCAGGTGAACACAGAGATCCTAGAGCAGCTCCTCCAACTCACAGGTTCTAACATCTAGTTGTGTTTCATTCAGGTGAACACAGTCATCCTAGAGCAGCTCACAGGTTCTAACATCTAGTTGTGTTTCATTCAGGTGAACACAGAGATCCTAGAGCAGCTCACAGGTTCTAACATCTAGTTGTGTTTCATTCAGGTGAACACAGAGATCCTAGAGCAGCTCCTCCAGCTCAGGGCGAGGCTCTCCAGCCTCCTGGGTTTCAGCAGCCATGCCAACTATGTGCTTCAGATGAACATGGCCAAGAATGACACCAACGTCAGGGACTTTCTAGGTAGGTAATGTCATCCACTCCTCCACACTCCAATCACACACACACATGCACGCACGCACGGACACACACACGCGCACGCACACACACACACACACAACACATACATCGAGCGTTTCTATGTTGCTGGCATGAAGTAAGTATTTATTCATACTTCCATGAGAATTTGTCCAGCTTTTGGTCCGTGTAACCCAATTTTGTCCTAACACTACATTAACAGATTCACCGCCATTGGCTGAGATCTACGTCAATTAAAGCTCATTATTTAATAAAACCCTCAGTGCCATTGCCGTAGATCAATGGCAATTGTGCTTTTATAGCGATTTCGATCGATCAAGCCATAATGCTACTTACGTTAGCATCGGGTTGCTAGCTGTTGTCATAATACTGGATCGCAGATCTAAGATCGTCGGCACCATAATAATCCATTCTATCTGTTTCTTTCAATCGCCTGTATCACCTTGTCCCAGATGGCATTTTTGGTCAAAACAAGGTTTATTTGACGGCACAGAGCCGACGATGTGGAGCCCTCCAGTGCACTGGCTTAGATCTGTTTGGTAAAAATGTGGCTTTTCAAAATAAGAGCTCAACTGGGAAAAATGCTGGCGTGAATTATATCATAATTTGTCTGCTAGTGGTCTAAGTGTTAAGAGCGGACCTCACTTCACACGGGTGGGATTTTGTTTTTTAACAGACAGCTTCCACGAGAAGCTTCGGCCAATCGGAGAGAAAGAGAGGCGGTACATCCTGTCTCTGAAGAAGAGAGAGAGCCTGATGAGAGGACTGGCGTTTGACGGACAGATCAATGCCTGGGACCTCCCCTATTATATGAACCAGGTAGACTTGTAGATCTGATATTAGCCTGGGACCTCCCCTATTACATGAACCAGGTAGGACTTGTAGATCTGATATTAGACCTCCCCTATTATATGAACCAGGTAGACTTGTAGATCTGATATTAGACCTCCCCTATTATATGAACCAGGTAGACTTGTAGATCTGATATTAGACCTCCCCTATTATATGAACCAGGTAGACTTGTAGATCTGATATTAGACCTCCCCTATTATATGAACCAGGTAGACTTGTAGATCTGATATTAGATCTGATGTTAGCCTGGGACCTCCCCTATTATATGAACCAGGTAGGACTTGTAGATCTGATGTTAGCCTGGGACCTCCCCTATTATATGAACCAGGTTAGACTTGTATATCTGTGTTGTTTTTATCGACTAAAACTAAGATGAAAAATGTTCGTCGACTACCTTTTTCCACTGACGAAAACTAAATGGAAACTAAATGAAAACTAAGCTATGACGACTAAAACTGAGACTAAATATATTGACAATTTATTTCGTCAACAGATAAAAACTAGACTAAAATGTTAGGAAGGGACTAGTGGACAAGAGATCCAGTGTAAGTCATTTTACACTTGGTTGCATGCTGAAAATAGCAGATCTGCAAGTCGACGAACACTTTTCGTCTTTTTTTTGTCGACGAAATCAACACTGTCTCTCTCTCTCTCCCTCTCTCTCTCTCTCTCCCCTTCCCTCCCCCTCTCTCCCTATCTCTCTCTCTCTCTCTCTCTCTCTCTCTCCCCTTCCCTCCCCCTCTCTCCCTATCTCTCTCTCTCTCTCTCTCTCTCTCCCCTTCCCTCCCCCTCTCTCCCTCTCTCTCTCTCTCTCCCCTTCCCTCCCCCTCTCTCCCTATCTCTCTCTCCCCCTCCCTCCCCCTCTCTCCCTATCTCTCTCTCTCCCCCTCCCTCCCCCTCTCTCCCTATGTCTCTCTCTCTCTCCCCCTCTCTCCCCCTCCCTCCCCCTCTCTCCCTCTCCCCCTCTCTCTCTCCCCCTCTCTCTCTCTCTCTCTATGTCTCTCTCTCTCTCCCCCTCCCTCCACCTCTCTCCCTATGTCTCTCTCCCACCCAGGTGGAGCAGTGTAAGTTCTCCGTGGACAAGGACAAGCTGATCGAGTACTTCCCCCTGGACCTGGTGACCGAGGGTCTGCTGGACATCTACCAGAACCTCCTGGGCCTCACCTTCACCAGGGTCAAGCAGCCGGGGGCGTGGCACCCCGAGGTCAGCGCCTACCGCGTGGTGGACACGGCGTCCGGAGAGGAGATAGGACAGTTCTACCTGGACCTCCACCCCAGGTGAGGAGATAGGACCCCAGGTGAGGAGATAGGACATTTCTACCTGGACCTCCACCCCAGGTGAGGAGATAGGACCTCCACCCCAGGTGAGGAGATAGGACCTCCACCCCAGGTGAGGAGATAGGACCTCCACCCCAGGTGATGACCTCCACCCCAGGTGAGGAGATAGGACTCCACCCCAGGTGAGGACCTCCACCCCAGGTGAGGAGATAGGACCTCCACCCCAGGTGAGGAGATAGGACCTCCACCCCAGGTGATGACCTCCACCCCAGGTGAGGAGATAGGACCTCCACCCCAGGTGAGGAGATAGGACCTCCACCCCAGGTGAGGAGATAGGACCTCCACCCCAGGTGATGACCTCCACCCCAGGTGAGGAGATAGGACCTCCACCCCAGGTGAGGAGAGAGGACCTCCACCCCAGGTGAGGACCTCCACCCCGGGTGAGGAGATAGGACCTCCACCCCAGGTGAGGAGAGAGGACCTCCACCCCAGGTGAGGACCTCCACCCCAGGTGAGGAGATAGGACCTCCACCCCAGGTGAGGAGATAGGACCTCCACCCCAGGTGAGGAGATAGGACCTCCACCCCAGGTGAGGACCTCCACCCCAGGTGAGGAGATAGGACCTCCACCCCAGGTGAGGAGATAGGACCTCCACCCCAGGTGAGGACCTCCACCCCAGGTGAGGACCTCCACCCCAGGTGAGGAGATAGGACCTCCACCCCAGGTGAGGAGATAGGACCTCCACCCCAGGTGAGGAGATAGGACCTCCACCCCAGGTGAGGAGATAGGACCTCCACCCCAGGAGAGGAGATAGGACCTCCACCCCAGGTGAGGAGATAGGACCTCCACCCCAGGTGAGGAGATAGGACCTCCACCCCAGGTGAGGACCTCCACCCCATGTGAGGAGATAGGACCTCCACCCCAGGTGAGGACCTCCACCCCAGGTGAGGACCTCCACCCCAGGTGAGGAGATAGGACCTCCACCCCAGGAGAGGAGATAGGACCTCCACCCCAGGTGAGGAGAGATGACCTCCACCCCAGGTGAGGAGAGATGACCTCCACCCCAGGTGAGGAGATAGGACCTCCACCCCGGGTGAGGAGATAGGACCTCCACCCCGGGTGAGGAGATAGGACCTCCACCCCAGGTGAGGAGAGAGGACCTCCACCCCAGGTGAGGACCTCCACCCCAGGTGAGGAGATAGGACAGTTCTACCTGGACCTCCACCCCAGGTGAGGAGATAGGACCTCCACCCCAGGTGAGGAGAGAGGACCTCCACCCCAGGTGAGGAGGTAGGACCTCCACCCCAGGTGAGGACCTCCACCCCAGGTGAGGAGATAGGACTCCACCCCCAGGTGAGGACCTCCACCCCAGGTGAGGAGAGAGGACCTCCACCCCAGGTGAGGAGATAGGACCTCCACCCCAGGTGAGGAGATAGGACCTCCACCCCAGGTGAGGAGATAGGACCTCCACCCCAGGTGAGGACCTCCACCCCAGGTGAGGAGATAGGACCTCCACCCCAGGTGAGGACCTCCACCCCAGGTGAGGAGATAGGACCTCCACCCCAGGTGAGGAGAGAGGACCTCCACCCCAGGTGAGGAGATAGGACCTCCACCCCAGGTGAGGACCTCCACCCCAGGTGAGGAGATAGGACCTCCACCCCAGGTGAGGAGATAGGACCTCCACCCCAGGTGAGGAGATAGGACCTCCACCCCAGGTGAGGACCTCCACCCCAGGTGAGGAGATAGGACCTCCACCCCAGGTGAGGAGAGAGGACCTCCACCCCAGGTGAGGAGATAGGACCTCCACCCCAGGTGAGGACCTCCACCCCAGGTGAGGAGAGAGGACCTCCACCCCAGGTGAGGAGATAGGACCTCCACCCCAGGTGAGGAGATAGGACCTCCACCCCAGGTGAGGACCTCCACCCCAGGAGAGAGAGGAGATAGGGCAGTTCTGGCTGAAATCCCGTAAGAGGGCACTTTTGGACGAAAATGGCGACTGCGACGCGTTGAGAGCTTGTAGATCAGCTATTCTCGGGGCACAACCCAGCACTCTTTATCTAGTGGAGATGCGGTTTTGACGGTATGGATTTCTAAACAAATTTGTTCAACGCGAAATACTGTGTTCAAGTTCAGGAGACTTTGGAAAAATAGCTACGAGCTTGTAGGTCTGCTATTTATTTTTTCTCATTGTGAAAATGTGGCGCAAATCTTTGAATATATATTCTTTTCAGAGTGAACGTTTTTAACTCAAATCTTTGCTTCTGGGGGGGTCGCTGGAACTACATATTTTCAGATGGGGGTCGGCGGACAAATACAGATAATTCTGCTGGTCCTTGACATGAAAAAGGTTGAGCACCCACTGACATAGAAACTGTTAGGATTTAGAAGACTTTTTTTTAGAAGGCCTCGGTCCTACGTGGGTTAAAAGCACAAGGCCAGAATGAGAGGCCAGGCTGGGCCGTGGCCCTCGCGGCCTCTGGGACGTTCCTGCCCTTTGATCTAAATGTCATTCTTCACATTGTGGTCAGACAAAAACAAACCTATAAGTAACATAAACGTGAGAACGGGTGTGACCATGACGTCTGACGTGTGGCGTGTGCACGGTTACAACTAATAGAGCACCAAAGGCTGACGTCAATATTGCTAGAGGGCGCTATAAGTCCACGGGTTCATGTACTTTTTATTTGTATTGTAATCCCCATAGGAGGATCTTAGATCGCCTCATATAAGAACTGTGTTTGAAAAATAAACAAATCATCCAGGCCGTTTCACTCATATGGATATGAGTGAATCAACTGACTGAGAGAAAACGCTGAGGATTTAGAATATTTATTTAATTTTGAGGTCATGAGGTCATGAGGTCATGAGGTCATGCCTAAATGGGATAATTTTCTTTGTGGTTGTTTCTCCCTTTTTGCCGATGGCAAAAAGAATTGTAACCATTTCGTCTTTTTCTTTCTTTTCTTTTTCTTTCCTCCCAGAGAAGGGAAGTACGGCCACGCGGCGTGCTTCGGCCTGCAGCCGGGCTGCATGGGGGCTGATGGGAAACGTAGTCTCTCGGTGGCGGCCATGGTGGCCAACTTCACCAAGCCCAGTAAAGGATGGCCCTCCTTACTACAACACCACGAGGTGGAGACGTACTTCCACGAGTTCGGACACGTCATGCACGAGATCTGTTCCAAGGTCAGTAACGTCATGCACGAGATCTGTTCCAAGGTCAGTAACGTCATGCACGAGATCTGTTCCAAGGTCAGTAACGTCATGCACGAGATCTGTTCCAAGGTCAGTAACGTCATGCACGAGATCTGTTCCAAGGTCAGTAACGTCATGCACGAGATCTGTTCCAAGGTCAGTAACGTCATGCACGAGATCTGTTCCAAGGTCAGTAACGTAATGCACGAGATCTGTTCCAAGGTCAGTAACGTCATGCACGAGATCTGTTCCAAGGTCAGTAACGTCATGCACGAGATCTGTTCCAAGGTCAGTAGGTCATTAGTCTCGCGTAGCCAGACAACTATTCCACAATCTCTGAATGCTATATAGAGTCTGGAACTACAGCCCCATGAGCTGAGTAAGGAATGCTATATAGAGTCTGGAACTATAGCCCCCATGAGCTGAGTAAGGAATGCTATATAGAGTCTGGAACTATAGCCCCCATGAGCTGAGTAAGGAATGCTATATAGAGTCTGGAACTATAGCCCCCATGAGCTGAGTAAGGAATGCTATATAGAGTCTGGAACTATAGCCCCATGAGCTGAGTAAGGAATGCTATATAGAGTCTGGAACTATAGCCCCCATGAGCTGAGTAAGGAATGCTATATAGAGTCTGGAACTATAGCCCCATGAGCTGAGTAAGGAATGCTATATAGAGTCTGGAACTATAGCCCCATGAGCTGAGTAAGGAATGCTATATAGAGTCTGGAACTATAGCCCCATGAGCTGAGTAAGGAATGCTATATGGAACTATAGCCCCATGAGCTGAGTAAGGAATGCTATAGAGTCTGGAACTACAGCCCCATGAGCTGAGTAAGGAATGCTATATAGAGTCTGGAACTACAGCCCCATGAGCTGAGTAAGGAATGCTATATAGAGTCTGGAACTATAGCCCCATGAGCTATGAACTATAGCCCCATGAGCTGAGTAAGGAATGCTATAGAGTCTGGAACTACAGCCCCATGAGCTGAGTAAGGAATGCTATAGAGTCTGGAACTACAGCCCCATGAGCTGAGTAAGGAATGCTATAGAGTCTGGAACTACAGCCCCATGAGCTGAGTAAGGAATGCTATAGAGTCTGGAACTACAGCCCCATGAGCTGAGTAAGGAATGCTATATAGAGTCTGGAACTACAGCCCCCATGAGCTGAGTAAGGAATGCTATAGAGTCTGGAACTACAGCCCCCATGAGCTGAGTAAGGAATGCTATAGAGTCTGGAACTACAGCCCCCATGAGCTGAGTAAGGAATGCTATATAGAGTCTGGACCTTTAGCCCCCATGAGCTGAGTAACGGAAGCTGACATTTCCGTTCACGAAAATATATTTTAAAATATAATTTTTGTATTTTCTTTTCTGCTAAGCAACAAGCTATAAATATGCTTAGATGATTTTTATTGATATTAGAATACATTTGCGCGACTGTAAAGACGAAACGGAAGTGGCGAGGAGGCTCCACTTGCGCTTTATAATTTACTCATGACAGCTCTTCCGTTGCTCCAGACTGTATGATGGAAGCGTTTGGAAATCGCGAGAGTCAACAGTCTGGTAACGTGAGACTAGTACGTCATGATCTGTTCCAAGGTCAGTACCCAGGGTGCCGGAACCGGGCCGGCACCCTGGGTGCGTTCCTGTGGGTCTGGAACTTCCGGGGACCTCCCCCCGGGGACCCCCACACGGAGTTGCACCACTCGCATCACACGGGTGTGATTTTTAAAAGTCAGATAGATAACCCTTGTTTGAATACCGTTGAAACACATCGTATCAAATCAAACCTTCCGCTGTGTGTGTTTTACTTTTTCCAGGCGACCTTCTCCGAGTTCAGCGGGACGCAGGTGGAGACGGACTTCGTGGAGGTTCCGTCTCAGATGCTGGAGAACTGGGCGTGGGAGGCGGAGCCTCTGAGGAGGATGTCTGGTCACTACCGCGACGGCAGTGCTATCCCTGACCCGCTGCTGAGCCGGCTGATCGCCTCCCGGGTGGCCAACACTGGTACTACACTATTACTATTACTATTGTTTTGTATAGTTCCGTGGTTGTTTTCCAAACAAAGTCTGTTTCTCCAGCCTAACACTCCCTCCAAGGTAAAGTAGAAGTAGTAGTAATAAAGTAAGTAGTAAATAGTAAGTCCCCGTAGCGTGGTAATCCAGCTGAATCCACTCCAAAGGAAGAGGAAGAACAAAACCTCGGATCCTCGCGGGACGAAGAGATAAATAAATAAATAAAAGACGAACGATCTCACGGTCTCGAGCCGCTTCATATAATGAGCACAATCGTTCTGGTAGCTATAGCTTAAAGAGATGTTTTAGACTTAGAGAACAAACATGTCCAGGTTCCTCGTAGACTCCCTGTTTCCTTGTTTGTCTGTCTCTCTCCCAGCTCTACCTGACAGCCTACTTTATGGGCGTCAGTCCAACTCCAGACCCGTGTCTATCAAAATACATCAAATCATAAACATAGTCTTTAAAACCCCCCAAATAATAACAAAATCACAACGTAGACAGCACAGAATATAAGGACCTTACCCTTGACAGATGGCGTTAATTAGAAATATTAAATAATACAACATACACTTTTAAATGTTGATATTAAAAATAAATCATAGTATAACATGTGTGGCAGTTGCTACATAGACCCCCCCTCCAGCCAGCGGCATCTAGGGTTTGGTACATACATCGCATTTAATAAATTAATATTCACCACCAACACAGAATCCTGTTTATCAGGTGGGGTTTTCCATCCCAATCATGGTAAGTAAGTCTCTGTCCTAATTTTTGCTGGTCCTTACCGTCCTTCCCACTCAGGCGCTAGCATGGCAGAGAATGTTTTGTTGGCCTGGTGAGAGAGGACACGACCTGACCCGATTAGGTCACCCTGCGGAAAGTGGCCTACTTTCCTGCGGGCATTCTCTGGCCTAGCTTGTCTAGCCTGGTGCACCCCCACTCTCCCCCTGACCTCCTCCGCCCACTTCTGCTGTCTCTTCTTTACCGGGAGGTAAACGTTGGCAGGGTTTCTCCTTGGAACTGGACCCCTCTGGTCAAGGTGTTCTTTGCCGACATGTCACACAGGCCTTTGTATGACCCCACATGTCCTTCCGGACACTTGGCCACCAGGCCACCTCCATCACTCTCAAGAGGGTCTTCAGTCGCCCCCGATGACCACCGAAGGGTTTCTGGTGAAGGTACCGGAGGAACGCCGGCACCAGAGACTGAGGAACGACCACCTGCCATTTCCCTCCCTGGCCAGGTACTCCTCTGTGCAGTACCCCCTGGAACTCACAGAGGCGGATGCGGTCTGGTGAAGGTGTAGACTGACCACTGTCCTTCCTCAAGTCCCTCACACCCTGGTCTTTCCCTTGTGCCAGGGCCAGTTCTTCCAAGGAGGTTGGTAAATCAGAGTAGCTCTCTGCGGAGGCTACTCTCAGAATGTCGCTGATGATGGGCGCCGGATGAGCGTCTTGTGTAGTCCCGGCAGTCACCCTCCTGTGGTCCACACGGAGCCTATTGGTCCCGTCTGGGATGTGTACCAGTGCCACAGGGGGTGCTCCGGCTGACGACGACGACTCAGGAGCCTGGGCCTCGGTGTTGTTGGTCGAGCCACCTCTCACCTCGCCTGGAGTTGATGCGTGGAAGAGGAGAGCCGGAGAGGAGAGTGAATGTGCACCAGGCCGACTGCAGGGCACAAGTGGCATGGGGCTGACATCAGTGGACACGGCTGCGGGACTGGTTGTCAGGGGTGTGCTAGGGGATTGTAAGCTAGCTAGCTCTCTTTTCAACATGTCATCCCTCCGCAACATACAGTTCACAGTTTCCTTTTCCAGCTTTTGCATGTCTTCTCTCAGAATGGTTATAGCTGTATCAAAAGACTGCCTCAAGAGGACTTCCCTGTTCACTGCACTGTCCACGCCATGATCTAGTCGGTGTGTGAAAAGAATCAAATTTCACCTAACCTCGCCTCACCAGGCTTTCCTCCACCTCGGACATTTCACCCAACACTATAATACTCGATTCCCCCCTCCCCTCCTGTTTCTCCAGGAGGAGGATCTTGCGAGATGGGGGCTCTGTCTCTCGGAAAAAAACATGATGAACGGAACGCTGCCTAAACACATATGCACCGGATCGGCATTGCATAACGTCTGCAACACACATGGACAGATGCATGTTTCCTTCTTCATACTGTAGCGACCAAACGATCCCCGAGCCTACAATACTACGAACTAACAAACGACAGTATCGAGGGGCCGCCACGACAACAGACAGTGTTCCGTTGGTGGATCACGTATCGCCATGCAGAGCCGTCATAATCGGAGATCGCTCGGACGTGTGATTGTAACGCTTTTTTATTCATTATAATTGTAGTGATAAGACCGCAATGAACACGTCGGGGACGTAATCGACCCGGGTGTAATGTATAACGAACTTTTCCGCGTCCTAAACCGTGGTGTTGTGATCTGTGGAAGTCATGTTTTCCTTGTCGTCGACATCACAGCCGGGCTTAGCACCTCTCTGGACACTCCCGGTGAAGCTTTTTTTTTCTCCATCAACCCCAAGCTGCATGCCCAGGCATGTTCCCCTATACTAGCTTGAAAAACAAAATCAGCTGATGATGACAACCCGTCTCACCGTTATACTATAGTTCTGAACCGAACGGTGGAATGGGACTTTTTATAGCCGTACGGATCAAGACTTTTGCTGCCCAATGTGCCGATGATTTTTTATTATTACAGTAGAATTTTTTTCCTTATGAAAGCAGAGAGTCTTCTGTTTCATACGGTATATAGTATTTATATGTCGCTATAGGCCTTATTTTGTGAATATTGAGGAGTTCACGTCCATGTCTTCTCTGAAGTTATCTGGTGGGCACAAGCTGCATTCAATAACCAATTACTGTCTAACTGTAGATGGGATCAATGTGTACTGTTTTCCTCGTAAAAGTACACATTCAGGGCTTTCATTCGGTGTATAGGATGTATAGGATATTTATTGGGTTCAATTTTATATCTGCCTGTCAATGTCTCTGACTTTAAACCATCCATAACTCTGCTCGCTGTTCAAGATAACCACTTCCAGGCAAATGCAGGTGTTGCAAAAAGGTCAATATCTCCAGAATGGAACATGGTAAAATCAAAATGTATTTTTTCTTTTGATGTATGCGTGTGATTCTCGCTATAAGAGAACATTTTGCTGTGGGCCCCCGAACAAGGCCTTTGTGCAATGTTAAACGGTAGCAACATCAAAATAGGCCTGGGGAGATTCTGTTGCAATCAAAGTGCTAAGCTCGCAACACAGAGCCTCAAAATCTCCAATTTCATCATCATCATCATCATCATCATCATCATCATCATCATCATCATCATCATCATCATCATCATCATCATCATCATCATCATCATCATCATCATCATCATCATCATCATCATCATCATCATCATCATTATTTTCAACTGGTGCATTAACCTGTAGTTGCTTGTCCTCTACATGAAACTCATTCAACAAGGTTGACATCTCATCATGAATAGAAGAAATAAAATGAATAACACTGAATTCGACTGTATTCACTTTTCTTGTTGCCATACTGCAGGCCAAAATTACAAACCAAACCAAACAGAATCAATTTAAATCATCCCCGTGTTGGCCCACCATATGTAACGATCAGATATTACTATCACTGCTACCATTATTTAAATTACGGATTGTGAATGATCTCCTCTTAGGATACAATCTGATAAAGTGGAATGTAAAGAAATAGCCTACATAAGCAGCAGTAAACACAGTCAGAAGCAAAGCTCACGTTAACCTTTTATCTTATCAACGCAAGGAATCAACAGTACAGTTATACAGACAGGGTTGAATGAAGGAATGAATCGCAACGAGTGTCCGTGTCTCACGCACGCACGCACGCGCTCGCTTATTGTTTTGTATAGTTCCGTGGTTGTTTTCCAAACAAAGTCTGTTTCTCCAGCCTAACACTCCCTCCAAGGTAAAGTAGAAGTAGTAGTAATAAAGTAAGTAGTAAATAGTAAGTCCCCGTAGCGTGGTAATCCAGCTGAATCCACTCCAAAGGAAGAGGAAGAACAAAACCTCGGATCCTCGCGGGACGAAGAGATAAATAAATAAATAAAAGACGAACGATCTCACCAGTCAGAAGGACGTCTCGAGCCGCTTCATATAATGAGCACAATCGTTCTGGTAGCTATAGCTTAAAGAGATGTTTTAGACTTAGAGAACAAACATATCCAGGTCCCTCGTAGACTCCCTGTTTCCTTGTCTGTCTCTCTCCCAGGTCTACCTGACAGCCTACTTTATGGGCGTCAGTCCAACTCCAGACCCGTGTCCATCAAAATACATCAAATCATAAACATAGTCTTTAAAACCCCCCAAATAATAACAAAATCACAACGTAGACAGCACAGAATATATAGGTCCTTACCCTTGACAGATGGCGTTAATTAGAAATATTAAATAATACAACATACACTTTTAAATGTTGATATTAAAAATAAATCATAGTATAACATGTGTGGCAGTTGCTACAACCGCTCTAGTGAATGACCCTCCGGCTGTGCTGTTTGTCCTCAGGACTGATGAATCTGCGTCAGGTGGTCCTCAGCAAGGTGGACCAATCGCTGCACAGCTCGCCTCACACAGACACCGCCCAGGTGTTCGCCAAACACTGTCAGGAGATCCTGGGAATCCCTGCCACTCCAGGTGATTGACCCATTTTGGGCGGGAACCCCTTTTGGTGTTAGCATTATGTTATGCTTTAGCTATTGAAAAATAGCAGATCTACAAGCTCATAGCGTGCGAGCTTGTGTTTTAGGGACCAACATGCTGGCCAGTTTCAGCCACCTGGCGGGGGGGGGGGGGGGGGTATGACAGTGTATTGTATTGTGTTGTAGGGACCAACATGCTGGCCAGTTTCAGCCACCTGGCGGGGGGGTATGACAGTGTATTGTGTTGTGTTTTAGGGACCAACATGCTGGCCAGTTTCAGCCACCTGGCGGGGGGGGTATGACAGTGTATTGTGTTTTAGGGACCAACATGCTGGCCAGTTTCAGCCACCTGGCGGGGGGGTATGACAGTGTATTGTATTGTGTTTTAGGGACCAACATGCTGGCCAGTTTCAGCCACCTGGCGGGGGGGGGGGGGGTATGACAGTGTATTGTGTTTTAGGGACCAACATGCTGGCCAGTTTCAGCCACCTGGCGGGGGGGGGGGGGGGGGGGGGGGGGTATGACAGTGTATTGTATTGTGTTGTAGGGACCAAAATTGCTGGCCAGTTTCAGCCACCTGGCGGGGGGGGGGGGTATGACAGTGTATTGTATTGTGTTGTAGGGACCAACATGCTGGCCAGTTTCAGCCACCTGGCGGGGGGGGGGGGGGGGGGGGGGGGGGTATGACAGTGTATTGTATTGTGTTGTAGGGACCAACATGCTGGCCAGTTTCAGCCACCTGGTGGGGGGGGGGGGGTATGACAGTGTATTGTGTTGTGTTTTAGGGACCAACATGCTGGCCAGTTTCAGCCACCTGGCGGGGGGGGGGGGGGGGGGGGGGGTATGACAGTGTATTGTATTGTGTTTTAGGGACCAACATGCTGGCCAGTTTCAGCCACCTGGCGGGGGGGTATGACAGTGTATTGTGTTTTAGGGACCAACATGCTGGCCAGTTTCAGCCACCTGGCGGGGGGGTATGACAGTGTATTGTGTTTTAGGGACCAACATGCTGGCCAGTTTCAGCCACCTGGCGGGGGGGTATGACGGCCAGTACTACGGCTACCTGTGGAGCGAGGTCTACTCCATGGACATCTTCTTCAATCGCTTCAAGAAGCAAGGCATCATGAACCCTCTGGTGGGTTTTTATTATTTACACATTACCTTGATATATATATATATTTTACCACTTAAAGGTTCTTAAACCTTTTTCATATCAAGGTCCATTTGGCATTTGAGCCACGGACAAACCCATTTAGGCCTGAGTTAAAAACATTCACTTTGAAAGAATATATATTCAAAGATTTGCGCCACATTTTTACGATTTTTCAAAAATAGCAGACCTACAAGCTCGTAGCGCGCCACTCGGTGGCGCGCCTCGGTGGTTAAACTCCCTGTCGGTGAATTATCTCCCGATAATGACCACCTAGCCAGATATTATCCCGCTTATTACATGGCTAACTAACATAAATTAATACATTGACCCAAAACACAACAAAAAAAGTATTCCATAAGTTCGCGCTGGCTGCGTCTGCAGCTGCAGGACTGTCGGAAAACAAGGAAGTGAGTTGATCAAATAGAATCCATTTTCGTGTCCTGCTTCGTCTATTTCTCGCTCAAATGTTTTCAAAAACATTTTTAAGAGCAATGTTTAGCTGTAAATTACATTGTGTGTCACTAGTGTGTGTGTGTGTGTTTACATGGCTGTCATGTTGGAAACAGCAGTAAATCAAGCGGGGCGCAGCTGCGCAGCTGGTGCTCAGAGGGTTTGATTAGGCAGCGGTCATTATCGACACATAATTCACCACTGAATTAAGCGATTGACCAATCAGAATCAAGCATTCAACCAAGCCATGTAATAAGAGCTTGTAGATCTGCTATTTTTCAATAGTTAAATTATAACATAATGTTTAAAACACCAAAAAGGGGTTCCCGCCCAAAATGGGTTAATGAGATTTAGCCTCTGATTTGTTGTTAAGCGCTTTGTGACTTTGCTATTATTATCAAATAAATGAAATGTACGGGAAAAGTTTAATGTGCAACACAATCATAATAGTAGGTGTTCTTCATCTCTCTCTCTCTCAATCATAATAGTAGGTGTTCTTCATCTCTCTCTCTCAACTAAGGGGACCTTGTTCATAATAGTAGGGTGTTCTTCATCTCTCTCTCTCAACTAATCATAATAGTAGGTGTTCTTCATCTCTCTCTCTCTCAACTAATCATAATAGTAGGTGTTCTTCATCTCTCTCTCTCTCTCTCAACTAATCATAATAGTAGGGTGTTCTTCATCTCTCTCTCTCAACTAAGGGGACCTTGTTCTGCACAGAGTAATCATAATAGTAGGGGGTTCTTCATCTCTCTCTCTCAACTAAGGGGACCTTGTTCTGCACAGAGTAATCATAATAGTAGGTGTTCTTCATCTCTCTCTCTCAACTAAGGGGACCTTGTTCTGCACAGAGTAATCTAGCAAGAGAGTGGCGACACTGGCGTTGACTCTCATTGTAACAATGCAATGCGGAAGTGCTCATTCTATCTCAATGGGATAGTTCCAATGTTTGGAACTATAGCCCATAGCACCCCGCTTTGTCTCAATGGGATAGTTCCAATGTTTGGAACTATAGCCCATAGCACCCCGCTTTGTCTCAATGGGATAGTTCCAATATTTGGAACTATAGCCCATAGCACCCCGCTTTGTCTCAATGGGATAGTTCCAATGTTTGGACAATGTGTGCGTGCGTGCGTGCGTGCGTGCGTGCGTGCGTGCGTGCGCGCACGTGTGCGTGTGCGTGTGTGTGTGTATCCAGGTTGGAGCCGAGTACAGGAAGGTGATCCTGGAACCGGGCGGTTCCTCAGACGGGCTGGACATGGTCACCACCTTCCTGGGCCGCGCGCCGCGACAGGACGCCTTCTTCCAGTGCAAGGGACTGAGCGAAGGAGAGGACATGTCTCATTGACCCATTTTGACCTGAGATCAGATTCTAAAAATGTCTTCTACATCCTGACAGTTTTCTGAAAAAGCTATGTTTCTATGTCAGTGGTTCTTCGATTTTTCAAAAATAGCAGATCTACAAGCTCGTAGCGCGCCACCGAGTGGCGCGCTACGAGCTTGTAGATCTGCTATTTTTCAATAGCTAAAGCATAACATAATGCTAACACTGTGTGTGTGTGTGTGTGTGTGTGTGTGTGTGTGTGTGTGTGTGTGTGTGTGTGTGTGTGTGTGTGTGTGTGTGTGTGTGTGTGTGTGTGTGTGTGTGTGTGTGTGTGAGAATGTAATGCACGATGTAAAGCACTGTGGATAGAAGGGCTATATAAATGCACCATTTACCAGGTATTTTTTCAGCTCGAGTTTGAAAAATAAATATTTGGTTTTTGATTTTTTTTCCCGTGACCCAAACGTACATTATATGAATTTAGCACTTAAGCCCTATTGGATAATCCGAAAATAGCAGATCTACAATCTCAAAACGAGTTGAATCGCAGCAAGCGTGTGATCTATTTCTACTCATCTTTGGAATATATAGTTTGTCATTTTCAGGAACCTTTTTTTTTTATTTATTTTTTTCCCATACAAGTTCTGAAAATCATTTGAAAAGTAGAATTGTTTGAAAAAGTTTTGAAAAAAAAATATATATATTTGCATTTTGAAAATGTCTGGAAAGCTTTTCATGTTTTGGGTAATTTTGTATTTTTTAAGAAATAAAATTCATATTGCCGAGTGCCGACCCCTGAAATGCAGTTTACTAACATGCTTCTACATCTGTACCAGTGACTGACCAACACACACAGACCTGTTCATAACACTAACATGCTTCTACACCTGTAACAGTGACTGACCAACACACACAGACCTGTTCATAACACTAACATGCTTCTACATCTGTAACAGTGACTGACCAACACACACAGACCTGTTCATAACACTAACATGCTTCTACATCTGTAACAGTGACTGACCAACACACACAGACCTGTTCATAACACTAACATGCTTCTACATCTGTACCAGTGACTGACCAACACACACAGACCTGTTCATAACACTAACATGCTTCTACATCTGTAACAGTGACTGACCAACACACACAGACCTGTTCATCATTTAAATGTACAATATAACTATAAGTCACTTTATTAAATCAAAAGGTGTACATTCATTACATTACATTCTTTTCTTTTAAGTGTTAAATTGGCTTGCTTAAAGCGACATTTCAGTTTCGAACATGTTTGAGGTCATTTTATCGTCTACTCAGGCGTTGGTGAACACCCCCCAGACAGTTTTTATGTTGCTTTATTTCAGTATTTAGATATTATTTGATATAATATTCGTCCTTAATTGGTTCTGGTTAGAGGAGGAGGTCCGATCAATCGGCCACCGATCAGTGATCAGGAGTAAAAAGAAACCGTTTAACCCATTTTGACCTGAGATCAGATTCAAAAAATGTCGAGTACAGGAAGGTGATCCTGGAACCGGGCGGTTCCTCAGACGGGCTGGACATGGTCACCACCTTCCTGGGCCGCGCGCCGCGACAGGACGCCTTCTTCCAGTGCAAGGGACTGAGCGAAGGAGAGGACATGTCTCATTGACCCATTTTGACCTGAGATCAGATTCTAAAAATGTCTTCTACATCCTGACAGTTTTCTGAAAAAGCTATGTTTCTATGTCAGTCGTTCTTCGATTTTTCAAAAATGGCAGACCTACAAGCTCGTAGCGCGCCACTCGGTGGCGCGCTATGAGCTTGTAGATCTGCTATTTTTCAATAGCTAAAGCATAACATAATGCTAACACCAAAAGGGGTATGTGTAAGTGGCATAAATGTCAATCAGATATATAGTAAAATATCATTTTGCATCTTTGTGATAGGCCTAAACATTCTCCCCTTCCTCCACACACACACACAGGAACAATTTTGAGATAACAATTTTGGAAATATTAAAAATGTTCCCCTTAGATCAGTATTGTCCAATCATGAGAAAAACAATCCTGTTTAATTGGGGTTTTAATTTCCCAATACAGATGAAAATGCAGTAAATTCTACACCATTTGACTCCACTACAATGATATGAAAACTGTAGTATACTAGTTACTTTGTTGTAGAATTTGATTAGGCATATTATACATGTAGGCTACCACTCCAGCTATATACATTTCGACCATTTGAAAATAGCCGATCTACAAGCTTTGTATATACATTTTGAACTTGTGAAATGGGACATTCCGCACAAATTGAGTACTTTTACTTTTGGTACTTTAAGACAAGTAGGCCTACATTTTGATCCCAATACTTTTGTATACTTTTACTCAACAAAATGTTCAATTCGGAACTTTTACTTACAAGTAACAGCTTTAGTATTTCTACCGTTCCATTTATTGAGACTTATGTTAGACGCCTTAACAGACGACGTCACACTGATAAGAAACAGCATGCGCGGCATACTGGCAGCAGAAGAACAACACCTCTCATAAGATGCAATGGAAAAGTTCTAACTGCACTCACGTGCAAAAAATGCCCCATCAAACTTTCAGATGCTGTTTTTCTCCCAGTGCGGAGGAAGAATGATTAGGATTTGTATTGTAGCCTATTCTCTCACTCTTGAAATATATAATCCATTGGTTTCTGTTGTGTTTGAACAATAGTAGTAATTCAAAGCTGAAAAACCACACTCCAGTCGCTGTCATAACTTATAAGAACGGCACTCACTCACAACAGTCGCATCCGCGATGCGATGTGAGCTTGTATATCAGCTGTTCTCTGTGCGCAACACTGTTGTGCTTTGAAGTATAAATGTCTCCCAGGGCAGTGGTTCCCAAACTTTTCCATGTCAAGGACCCCCAAATTGACACTAAGACTAATTGTCCCGCGGACCCCCATTTGAATAGATATGCCAGGGACCCCCATAAGAGAACATTTTTACGACTCTAGCAGTGATTCTCAACCCGTTTAATTTCAAGGACCCCCAGTTTGACCTGCATTAGTCTACAGACCCCCATTTAATGGCATTTCTGGGATCTCTGGGACCCCCAATTTATATTGTAAAATCAATGTTATTTTAACTCTGAGAGTGTACAAATGGACCCGTTAGGTTCCATTTGTACACTCTCTGAGTTACAGACCCATAAGGGTCCATTTGGTTCCAAACTATTATTTAGCTGGGGACCCCCTGGAACTCCCTCAGGTACCCCTGGGGGTCCCCGGACCCCACTTTGGGGACCACTGTCCTAGGGTGCACCTCACTAGCCAACACACAAGAGGAGGTTGAATGAACTGAAACCAGCGCTCCCCAAAACAACAGGTTTGGAGATCTGTTGGGAATTGATTACATTAAACAGTCACCCGTGCGCCCAGTCCCAATGTTTGTAAACAAATAATTGGTCTACTCTAAAGTACCTTCTTTTTCCACCATGCGCCTGATGATAATAAAACAGGTTATCTGGCGCCACCTGCTGGCGGCGGTCGGAACCGAAAGCAACCTGCGCGCTGAACAACAGGGAGTTTCCATTGTTGTTCTGAGTGAGAGAGAGAGAGACAGAGAGAGAGACAGAGACAGAGAGAGAGACAGAGAGAGAGAGAGAGACGGAGAGAGAGAGAGAGAGAGAGAGGGAGAGGGAGAGAGAGAGAGAGAGAGAGAGAGAGAGAGAGAGAGAGAGCAGAGCCAGAGGGGGAGTGGACAAATAAAATGACACATGATCTACTGTTTATATTAGGAAAACGAGACGGTCCCAACACCCAGGAAGTCAGTCAGCGCACAGAACAGAACAGAACAGAACAGAACAGAACAGAACAGCTCTTGCATTGACAACAGGATCAGAGCAGAGATCAGATCATGGGTCAGAACCTCCAGGCGGCCGGCGACAGGTATTGCGCGTCTCCGGCGGTTGTTGAAGACTTCGCCGCGCGGTACTACAACCAGGCGTGGACCAACAGGTAGGTGGCTGAGCTCACTGACCACACTTCTTTTAGCTCCTAATGCCACCAAAATGTACGTGGAACGCCCTGCCAACAGTCATTAAGACATGTATGCGAATACCTTGACTCTTTCAAAACCGCTCTCAAAGGGCACCTACGGACGGCTGCGATTCGAAAGTGGCCCCTGTGAAATCTGAACCCCCACCACCCAACCCTTTTCCCCCTCACTGTATATGTTTCTTTTCCCTTTTTACGTCCTTTATGATGAATTCCTGTTCTGTTCTTTGACTATATAGAAGTGTCTATTTTGTACGTCTCTAAATGTTTTGATGAATTGAACAAGGTGGACCCTCTTGTAAACAAGTTTAATTACTGCTTAATGACAGCTTAATTGGGTCGTCCACTCACAGTTAACAGTCTTTGTATTGAGTTGTGCTTAAAATGTACTGTAATTCTGCAAACCGTTAATAAATATTTCAATCAATCAATGAACCCCGTTATTGCGTGGGACAGTATAGCTGTGCAAACGTATTGGGAGCGCCCCCTAGTGGTCTGTTTGCACATACTCAAATATTAGACACTTATGGTTGAAAACCAAAATAATTGATAAAAGAGATTTTACAATGGATTATGTTACTATTGGGTGTGCTAAATAACATACTACAATTTTAGGAGAAACTTTAGTCCACTAAATATCATAAGAGTTTAGTCGACTAAATCTACAGTTGATTTAAACTAAAATGTGTTTTGGCGGTGCCTTGATGCCGTCGTAATGACTGTTTTTCTCACTTGCTGAAAATAGCCGATCTACAAGCCCAGACGAGCTTGTAGATCGTCTATTTTCAGCATGCAACTAATTGTAAAATGACTTATAGTTGATCTCTTGTCCACTAGTCCCTACCCGACATTTTAGTCTAGTTTTTATTTGTTGACGAAATTGTCAGTATATTTAGTCTTAGTTTTAGTCATCGTAGCTTAGTTTTCATTTAGTTTCCATTTAGTTTTCGTCAGTGAAAAAAGGTAGTCGACAAGTTTTTAGTCGAAGAAATCAACACTGCAAGGACCATTGGTAGTCCCCTCCCCGGAGGACCCCTGAAATGTGAAACTCACTGCCCTGCTCTGTTAAAAACCAACAGGTCGCTGGTCCTGGAGAACCACTGACATGTGAAACTCACTCCCCTGGTTCTGTTAAACCAACAGGTCTCCGGTCCTGGAGAACCACTGACATGTGAAACTCACTGCCCTGGTTCTGTTAAACCAACAGGTCTCCGGTCCTGGAGAACCACTGACATGTGAAACTCACTGCCCTGGTTCTGTTAAACCAACAGGTCTCCGGTCCTGGAGAACCACTGACATGTGAATCTCACTGCCCTGGTTCTGTTAAACCAACAGGTCTCCGGTCCTGGAGAACCACTGACATGTGAATCTCACTGCCCTGGTTCTGTTAAACCAACAGGTCTCCGGTCCTGCCCGACGTCAGCGTCCACGCCTCCCTGCAGACGTACTCCGACGTGGACTCCGACGCCCGCCTCCAGCTCTACCTGGACCGCGTGACGGACAGCATGTACCGCCGGGGAGGGGGAGGCGGTGGTGCCGCCCTGCTGGACCCCAGCGGGGTGCCGGTGTTCGTCAAGGACGTGGGCGACAAGCTGGCTCCGTTCACCGCCATCCCCAACACGGTGGGCCTGGGGGCGCTCATCATCTCCATGATGTTGCAGGTCTGTGACCCAGTGTTGTTTTCCTCGACTAAAACTAAGACCACTACCTTTTTTCACTGACAAAGGCTAAATGGAAACTAAATTAAAACTATAAGCTACGATGACTAAGACTAAATATACTGACAATTTCGTCAACATATAAAAACTAGACTAAAATGTTAGGAAGGGACTAGTGGACAA
>NC_136797.1:3025458-3067958 GCF_951216825.1 Electrona antarctica | reverse complement strand
AGGAGCTCAGCAGAGAGCTCAGCGCACTCCAGGTTAGGCCAAGGAGACCGCCAAGGAGCTCAGCAGAGAGCTCAGCGCACTCCAGGTTAGGCCAAGGAGACCGCCAAGGAGCTCAGCAGAGAGCTCAGCGCACTCCAGGTTAGGCCAAGGAGACCGCCAAGGAGCTCAGCAGAGAGCTCAGCGCACTCCAGGTTAGGCCAAGGAGACCGCCAAGGAGCTCAGCCGAGAGCTCAGCGCACTCCAGGTTACAATAGTTACAATAGTTCATCATAGTTTAGTTTTTAGTTCGTTTTGACATTTTGTTTTCTAAATTCAGGTACTTTTAACCCATTCTGGGCGGGGAACCCCTTTTGGTGTTTTAAACATTATGTTATAATTTAGCTATTGAAAAATAGCAGATCTACAAGCTCATAGCGCGCCACCGAGTGGCGCGCTACGAGCATGTAGGTCTGCTATTTTTGAAAAATCGTGAAAATGTGCCTAAAATCTTATTTTTTGTATATTATTTCAGAGTTTCAGTTTTTTTACTCAAATCCTTGCTTCTGGGGGGTCCCCGACTCCCTGGAAAAACATATTTTCAGATGGGGGTCGGCCTTCTGGGGGGTCCCCGACTCCCTGGAACAACATATTTTCAGATGGGGGTCGGCCTTCTGGGGGGTCCCCGACTCCCTGGAACAACATATTTTCAGATGGGGGTCGACGGCCAAATACAGATTTTTTGGGGTGCATGACATGAAATATTGAGAACCACTGATTTAGAAACATGAGATTTAATTTTTTTTTTTATTTCGACGTCAGGCCTAAATGGGTAAATTTTAAATGCTAATCATTTATTAGTTTTAGTGTTAGTTTTCTTTTTTTTGAGTGGTGTAAACCACTCCTACAACTGGCTTTTGTGTGCAGAAAAAAATGAGCATGGTTGCTATGTTCAAAATAATTTCTGACGTAATTAAATCACACCCGGGTGAACTGGATGACCGTAGCAACCGTGGTCATTTTCTCTGCACAGAAAAAGCCAGTTGTGAAATCACATCCGGGTGTGATTTCATTACGTCAGATCAGAGCTGATCAGGCTACATAATACCTTACCTTATTTCATTACGTCAGACATTACGTCAGACCACAGCTGATCATGCTATATAAAACCTTACACCACTCAGTTCACACGGGTGTGATTTTTACACTCACGAGGTGCCAACAGCTGGCGTAAAACTGGTACAGCTCAATAAATAGCATTCAAAGATGTTCCTAGAAGCTTTGTCATTGGTCGTAAAAGAAACCTGGTCGAAATGACTAACCAATCAGGAAGTAGACAGGCAAATCGACCAATGAACGTTTGACTTTGCATTGTGATGAGATGGGGGTCCGTGACCCAATAGAGATATCATGGGTTTTTCAGAAAAATGTTAGGATTTAGAAGCCTTTTTTTATCGTTCTCTTTAACTAATACTAACCGTGTGCCTCCAGGACGCCATGATGGGTTTAACTAATACTAACCGTGTGCCTCCAGGACGCCATGATGGGTTTAACTAATACTAAGCGTGTGCCTCCAGGACGCCATGATGGGTTTAACTAATACTAAGCGTGTGCCTCCAGGATGCCATGATGCAGGTTTAACTAATACTAACCGTGTGCCTCCAGGATGCCATGATGCAGGTTTAACTAATACTAACGTGTGCCTCCAGGACGCCATGATGCAGGTTTAACTAATACTAACCGTGTGCCTCCAGGACGCCATGATGGGTTTAACTAATACTAACGTGTGCCTCCAGGACGCCATGATGGGTTTAACTAATACTAACCGTGTGCCTCCAGGACGCCATGATGGGTTTAACTAATACTAAGCGTGTGCCTCCAGGACGCCATGATGGGTTTAACTAATACTAAGCGTGTGCCTCCAGGACGCCATGATGGGTTTAACTAATACTAAGCGTGTGCCTCCAGGACGCCATGATGCAGGTTTAACTAATACTAACGTGTGCCTCCAGGACGCCATGATGGGTTTAACTAATACTAACCGTGTGCCTCCAGGACGCCATGATGGGTTTAACTAATACTAACCGTGTGCCTCCAGGACGCCATGATGCAGGTTTAACTAATACTAACCGTGTGCCTCCAGGACGCCATGATGCAGGTTTAACTAATACTAACCGTGTGCCTCCAGGACGCCATGATGGGTTTAACTAATACTAACGTGTGCCTCCAGGACGCCATGATGGGTTTAACTAATACTAACGTGTGCCTCCAGGACGCCATGATGGGTTTAACTAATACTAACCGTGTGCCTCCAGGACGCCATGATGGGTTTAACTAATACTAACCGTGTGCCTCCAGGATGCCATGATGCAGGTTTAACTAATACTAACCGTGTGCCTCCAGGACGCCATGATGCAGGTTTAACTAATACTAACCGTGTGCCTCCAGGACGCCATGATGCAGGTTTAACTAATACTAACCGTGTGCCTCCAGGACGCCATGATGCAGGTTTAACTAATACTAACCGTGTGCCTCCAGGACGCCATGATGCAGGTTTAACTAATACTAACCGTGTGCCTCCAGGACGCCATGATGCAGGTTTAACTAATACTAACGTGTGCCTCCAGGACGCCATGATGCAGGTTTAACTAATACTAACCGTGTGCCTCCAGGACGCCATGATGCAGGTTTAACTAATACTAACCGTGTGCCTCCAGGACGCCATGATGGGTTTAACTAATACTAACCGTGTGCCTCCAGGATGCCATGATGCAGGTTTAACTAATACTAACCGTGTGCCTCCAGGACGCCATGATGCAGGTTTAACTAATACTAACGTGTGCCTCCAGGACGCCATGATGCAGGTTTAACTAATACTAACCGTGTGCCTCCAGGATGCCATGATGCAGGTTTAAGTAATACTAACCGTGTGCCTCCAGGACGCCATGATGCAGGTTTAACTAATACTAACCGTGTGCCTCCAGGACGCCATGATGCAGGCCGGCCAGATGAGAACCCCCTACGTGAAGCAGTGGGTGAACGGAGCAGCCTTCCACGTGCTGCTCATGGCCCACATGGCCAACATGAACCACAGCGCGTGCGGCCCGTTCTGCGCCAAACAGAAGCGTGTGGCCAAAGCCCGGCTCCCCGACTGCGTCCGGGACTGCTCCGGACAGCGGCGGACCGACGCCCGCGGCGCCCTGGACTACTACGCGGGCGAACTGCCCGCCGTGCTGGAGCGCTACGAGGCCTACAAGGTCGACACCACCGAGTTCGCCGAGTGGGGCAACCCCGGCCCCGACTGGGAGAGCAAGAGGTGCTCGATAAAGGACCTGGAGACGGGCCAGCGGCTGGTCTGGAAGTGCAGCCACATCGGGTGCAAGGAGAACGCCGTCCGGTATCGCCGCGCGTACGTGGCCCGCGTGTTCGCCGGCCCGACCGCCGCGGAGCTGAGGACGTATTTCGCTAAGCTCGGGTCCAATCTGGACGGGCTCATGACGCAGCCGGGAGCGACGCTGATCCCTCCGAGTCGGCTCTACCAGGACCTGTCGAGGATGAACTATAAGACGGGATGGTTGAGGCAGCCTATCAGAGGTCCTACGACGACAACAACGACAACCACCACTCGAACCCCGAGCAAGGCCGTACCGTCTCGGGCGCCGACATTGCGGCCCGGTTTGTTTTGTCCTTTGGTTCTCCTTCTTCTCAGCTTGCAGGTCTGATCAGCAAAGAGACGCTGCAACTAGAAGTACTATTTATTTAACTAGACCTTTCCTGCAGACGGAGAACTGAGGAAAATGCATGTTCCTCCCGTGTCCCCTATACCAGTGGTTCCCAAAGTGGGGTCCGGGGACCCCCAGGGGTCCTTGAGGGAGTTCCAGGGGGTCCCCGCAGCTAAATGATAGTTTGGAACCAAATGGACCCTTATGGGTCTGTAACTCTGAGAGTGTACAAATGGAACCAAATGGACCCTTATGGGTCTGTAACTCTCAGAGTTAAATTAACATTGATTTTACAATATAAATTGGGGGTCCCAGAGATAGAAATGCCATTAAATGGGGGTCCACTAACGCATGTCAAACTGGTCTCTAAACTGCCTCCCCCTGGCCAGCCGGGGCGCCTGATGGAGGGGAAAGGAACTGGTCTCTAAACTGCCTCCCCCTGGCCAGCCGGGGTGGCTGATGGAGGGGAAAGGAACTGGTCTCTATACTGCCTCCCCCTGGCCAGCCGGGGTGGCTGATGGAGGGGAAAGGAACTGGTCTCTAAACTGAAAATGGGTTATAAAAATCGTGGGATAAAAAATTAAAAAAGAGAAAGAGAAATAAGGAAGTGAAATCTCAGCCACATGTACCAACATGGAACTGTGATGTCATCAGCATTCAGTCAGAACTGTGATGTCATCAGCATTCAGTCAGAACTGTGATGTCATCAACATTCAGTCAGAACTGTGATGTCATCAACATTCAGTCAGAAGTTCAGAACTGTGATGTCATCAACATTCAGTCAGAACTGTGATGTCATCAACATTCAGTCAGAACTGTGATGTCATCAACATTCAGTCAGAAGTTCAGAACTGTGATGTCATCAACATTCAGTCAGAAGTTCAGAACTGTGATGTCATCAACATTCAGTCAGAACTGTGATGTCATCAACATTCAGTCAGAAGTTCAGAACTGTGATGTCATCAACATTCAGTCAGAAGTTCAGAACTGTGATGTCATCAACATTCAGTCAGAAGTTCAGAACTGTGATGTCATCAACATTCAGTCAGAACTGTGATGTCATCAACATTCAGTCAGAAGTTCAGAACTGTGATGTCATCAACATTCAGTCAGAACTGTGATGTCATCAACATTCAGTCAGAAGTTCAGAACTGTGATGTCATCAACATTCAGTCAGAAGTTCAGAACTGTGATGTCATCAACATTCAGATGTCCATTTGGTTCCATTTGTATACACTCTCAGAGTTAAATTGACATAGATTTTTACAACATAAATTGGGAGTCCCAGAGATAGAAATGCCATTAAATTGGGTCTGTAGACTAACATGCATCACTGCTAGAGCCATAAAAATGAGCCTTCATCAGAGCATGAAGTCTCATCACCCAAACGCGTACCGTATAAGCGTTCCTTTTTTAAACGAGTATAAGCGTTCCTTTTTTAGTGTTCCTTTTTGCGGTTTGCCAATAAAGAAGTGGACATGGGAGTACTCTGTCCGCCATTTATTTATGTGGATATTTATTTGGATGTGCTACCTTTTTTTTTTTTTTAATTTCCTACTTTTTGATAAATATTAATATTTGTTTGTATTAAATGTTTAAAAACAATTTTTTTTTTTTTTTAAATACCTGATCTACAAACTCACAATGTGATGTGACACACTGAGCTTGTAGAGCTATTATATCTATTTATCATAGGATGCATTATACTAGGGATGTGTGGTTAATACCAAAAAAAAGATTGATGTGTGTCATCGGGCGCGTTCGGAAATGCGCCCTGAACGCACTGGTGTGCTCTCTTGTCGTTCGTTTATTCAGTGCTTAAAATGTTTTAGCATGTGTGCAACATGACAATTTTGTGACTGACTATTTTCAGCAAGTGTAAAAACAGTCATTACGACGGCATCAAGGCCCACCAAAACACATTCTAGTCGACTAAATCACCTGTACATTTAGTCGACAAAAACTAGACTAACACTAAAACATTCCGGGTGACTTAAAATGTGAGACTACGACTAAAACTAAGTGAAAACTATTCAAGAGACTACGACTAAAACTAAGTGAAAACTATTCAAGAGACTACGACTAAAACTAAGTGAAAACTATTCAAGAGACTACGACTAAAACTAAGTGAAAACTATTCAAGAGACTACGACTAAAACTAAGTGAAAACTATTCAAGAGACTACGACTAAAACTAAGTGAAAACTATTCAAGAGACTACGACTAAAACTAAGTGAAAACTATTCAAGAGACTACGACTAAAACTAAGTGAAAACTATTCAAGAGACTACGACTAAAACTAAGTGAAAACTATTCAAGAGACTACGACTAAAACTAAGTGAAAACTATTCAAGAGACTACGACTAAAACTAAGTGAAAACTATTCAAGAGACTACGACTAAAACTAAATGGAAACTATTCAAGAGACTATGACTAAAACTACATGAAAACTATTCAAGAGACTACGACTAAAACTAAATGGAAACTATTCAAGAGACTACGACTAAAACTAAATGGAAACTATTCAAGAGACTACGACTAAAACTAAATGGAAACTATTCAAGAGACTATGACTAAAACTAAATGGAAACTATTCAAGAGACTACGACTAAAACTAAATGGAAACTATTCAAGAGACTACGACTAAAACTAAATGGAAACTATTCAAGAGACTACGACTAAAACTAAATGGAAACTATTCAAGAGACTACGACTAAAACTAAATGGAAACTATTCAAGAGACTACGACTAAAACTAAATGGAAACTATTCAAGAGACTACGACTAAAACTAAATGGAAACTATTCAAGAGACTATGACTAAAACTAAATGGAAACTATTCAAGAGACTACGACTAAAACTAAGTGAAAACTATTCAAGAGACTACGACTAAAACTAAGTGAAAACTATTCAAGAGACTACGACTAAAACTAAGTGAAAACTATTCAAGAGACTACGACTAAAACTAAGTGAAAACTATTCAAGAGACTACGACTAAAACTAAGTGAAAACTATTCAAGAGACTACGACTAAAACTAAGTGAAAACTATTCAAGAGACTACGACTAAAACTAAGTGAAAACTATTCAAGAGACTACGACTAAAACTAAGTGGAAACTATTCAAGAGACTACGACTAAAACTAAGTGAAAACTATTCAAGAGACTACGACTAAAACTAAGTGAAAACTATTCAAGAGACTACGACTAAAACTAAGTGGAAACTATTCAAGAGACTACGACTAAAACTAAGTGAAAACTATTCAAGAGACTACGACTAAAACTAAGTGAAAACTATTCAAGAGACTACGACTAAAACTAAGTGAAAACTATTCAAGAGACTACGACTAAAACTAAGTGAAAACTATTCAAGAGACTACGACTAAAACTAAGTGAAAACTATTCAAGAGACTACGACTAAAACTAAGTGAAAACTATTCAAGAGACTACGACTAAAACTAAGTGGAAACTATTCAAGAGACTACGACTAAAACTAAGTGAAAACTATTCAAGAGACTACGACTAAAACTAAGTGGAAACTATTCAAGAGACTACGACTAAAACTAAGTGGAAACTATTCAAGAGACTACGACTAAAACTAAATGGAAACTATTCAAGAGACTACGACTAAAACTTGATTTGCTGCCAAAAACAACACCGTTTCAGACCACATATGAGTGATCAGCTAAATGTTTTACCTCCAGGAAAAGGTAAAACCCCATGAAGTGTTTGATTGATTGAAACCTTTATTTCAGGCGAATCCAATTGAGACCAGGGTCTCTTTTTCAATGGCGCCCTGTATACAGGGTTAGGGGTTAACCCCTAACCCTGTATACAAACAAGAACATTTACAGCAATGATTTTACATACATGACATGGACACACAGTACAACAAATATAATACACAAGCACATACACACAGAAACAAAACCTTGTAACCAAATATTACAAAAAGCAGGTGCATATGCCTTCCTCTAGTGTGAGGTCAGTTAAGAGTCTTTTAAAAGTAGTAAATTAAACAAGGACATTCAACTTCAATTTGTTTTGACAATATTATTCCATAAATGTGGAGCATACACCCTGAAGGCAGTATCTCCCAATGTAGTAGTAGTTTTAAATGTGGAGCATACACCCTGAAGGCAGTATCTCCCAATGTAGTAGTAGTTTACACCCTGAAGGCAGTATCTCCCAATGTAGTAGTAGTTTACACCCTGAAGGCAGTATCTCCCAATGTAGTAGTAGTTTAAATGTGGAGCATACACCCTGAAGGCAGTATCTCCCAATGTAGTAGTAGTTTAAATGTGGAGCATACACCCTGAAGGCAGTATCTCCCAATGTAGTAGTAGTTTAAATGTGGAGCATACACCCTGAAGGCAGTATCTCCCAATGTAGTAGTAGTTTAAATGTGGAGCATACACCCTGAAGGCAGTATCTCCCAATGTAGTAGTAGTTTACACCCTGAAGGCAGTATCTCCCAATGTAGTAGTAGTTTACACCCTGAAGGTAGTATCTCACAATGTAGTAGTAGTTTACACCCTGAAGGCAGTATCTCCCAATGTAGTAGTAGTTTACACCCTGAAGGCAGTATCTCCCAATGTAGTAGTAGTTTAAATGTGGAGCATACACCCTGAAGGCAGTATCTCCCAATGTAGTAGTAGTTTAAATGTGGAGCATACACCCTGAAGGCAGTATCTCCCAATGTAGTAGTAGTTTAAATGTGGAGCATACACCCTGAAGGCAGTATCTCCCAATGTAGTAGTAGTTTACACCCTGAAGGCAGTATCTCCCAATGTAGTAGTAGTTTAAATGTGGAGCATACACCCTGAAGGCAGTATCTCCCAATGTAGTAGTAGTTTAAATGTGGAGCATACACCCTGAAGGCAGTATCTCCCAATGTAGTAGTAGTTTAAATGTGGAGCATACACCCTGAAGGCAGTATCTCACAATGTAGTAGTAGTTTACACCCTGAAGGCAGTATCTCCCAATGTAGTAGTAGTTTACACCCTGAAGGCAGTATCTCCCAATGTAGTAGTAGTTTACACCCTGAAGGCAGTATCTCACAATGTAGTAGTAGTTTAAATGTGGAGCATACACCCTGAAGGCAGTATCTCCCAATGTAGTAGTAGTTTACACCCTGAAGGCAGTATCTCACAATGTAGTAGTAGTTTACACCCTGAAGGCAGTATCTCACAATGTAGTAGTAGTTTACACCCTGAAGGCAGTATCTCCCAATGTAGTAGTAGTTTACACCATGAAGGCAGTATCTCCCAATGTAGTAGTAGTTTACACCCTGAAGGCAGTATCTCCCAATGTAGTAGTAGTTTACACCCTGAAGGCAGTATCTCCCAATGTAGTAGTAGTTTACACCCTGAAGGCAGTATCTCCCAATGTAGTAGTAGTTTACACCCTGAAGGCAGTATCTCCCAATGTAGTAGTAGTTTACACCCTGAAGGTAGTATCTCACAATGTAGTAGTAGTTTACACCATGAAGGCAGTATCTCCCAATGTAGTAGTAGTTTACACCATGAAGGCAGTATCTCCCAATGTAGTAGTAGTTTACACCCTGAAGGTAGTATCTCCCAATGTAGTAGTAGTTTACACCCTGAAGGCAGTATCTCCCAATGTAGTAGTAGTTTACACCCTGAAGGCAGTATCTCCCAATGTAGTAGTAGTTTACACCCTGAAGGCAGTATCTCACAATGTAGTAGTAGTTTACACCATGAAGGCAGTATCTCCCAATGTAGTAGTAGTTTACACCCTGAAGGCAGTATCTCCCAATGTAGTAGTAGTTTACACCCTGAAGGCAGTATCTCCCAATGTAGTAGTAGTTTACACCCTGAAGGCAGTATCTCCCAATGTAGTAGTAGTTTACACCCTGAAGGCAGTATCTCCCAATGTAGTAGTAGTTTACACCATGAAGGCAGTATCTCCCAATGTAGTAGTAGTTTACACCATGAAGGCAGTATCTCCCAATGTAGTAGTAGTAGGTAAAACCCCATGAAGTGTTTGATTGATTGAAACCTTTATTTCAGGCGAATCCAATTGAGACCAGGGTCTCTTTTTCAATGGCGCCCTGTATACAGGGTTAGGGGTTAACCCCTAACCCTGTATACAAACAAGAACATTTACAGCAATGATTTTACATACATGACATGGACACACAGTACAACAAATATAATACACAAGCACATACACACAGAAACAAAACCTTGTAACCAAATATTACAAAAAGCAGGTGCATATGCCTTCCTCTAGTGTGAGGTCAGTTAAGAGTCTTTTAAAAGTAGTAAATTAAACAAGGACATTCAACTTCAATTTGTTTTGACAATATTATTCCATAAATGTGGAGCATACACCCTGAAGGCAGTATCTCCCAATGTAGTAGTAGTTTTAAATGTGGAGCATACACCCTGAAGGCAGTATCTCCCAATGTAGTAGTAGTTTACACCCTGAAGGCAGTATCTCCCAATGTAGTAGTAGTTTACACCCTGAAGGCAGTATCTCCCAATGTAGTAGTAGTTTACACCCTGAAGGCAGTATCTCCCAATGTAGTAGTAGTTTACACCCTGAAGGCAGTATCTCCCAATGTAGTAGTAGTTTACACCCTGAAGGTAGTATCTCACAATGTAGTAGTAGTTTACACCATGAAGGTAGTATCTCACAATGTAGTAGTAGTTTACACCCTGAAGGCAGTATCTCCCAATGTAGTAGTAGTTTACACCCTGAAGGCAGTATCTCCCAATGTAGTAGTAGTTTACACCCTGAAGGTAGTATCTCACAATGTAGTAGTAGTTTACACCATGAAGGTAGTATCTCCCAATGTAGTAGTAGTTTTACACCATGAAGGCAGTATCTCCCAATGTAGTAGTAGTTTACACCCTGAAGGCAGTATCTCACAATGTAGTAGTAGTTTACACCATGAAGGCAGTATCTCCCAATGTAGTAGTAGTTTACACCCTGAAGGCAGTATCTCCCAATGTAGTAGTAGTTTACACCCTGAAGGCAGTATCTCCCAATGTAGTAGTAGTTTACACCATGAAGGCAGTATCTCCCAATGTAGTAGTAGTTTACACCCTGAAGGCAGTATCTCCCAATGTAGTAGTAGTTTACACCCTGAAGGCAGTATCTCCCAATGTAGTAGTAGTTTACACCCTGAAGGCAGTATCTCCCAATGTAGTAGTAGTTTACACCCTGAAGGCAGTATCTCCCAATGTAGTAGTAGTTTACACCATGAAGGTAGTATCTCACAATGTAGTAGTAGTTTACACCATGAAGGCAGTATCTCCCAATGTAGTAGTAGTTTACACCCTGAAGGCAGTATCTCCCAATGTAGTAGTAGTTTACACCCTGAAGGCAGTATCTCCCAATGTAGTAGTAGTTTACACCCTGAAGGCAGTATCTCACAATGTAGTAGTAGTTTACACCCTGAAGGCAGTATCTCCCAATGTAGTGGTAGTTTACACCATGAAGGCAGTATCTCCCAATGTAGTAGTAGTTTACACCCTGAAGGCAGTATCTCCCAATGTAGTAGTAGTTTACACCCTGAAGGCAGTATCTCACAATGTAGTGGTAGTTTACACCATGAAGGCAGTATCTCCCAATGTAGTAGTAGTTTACACCCTGAAGGCAGTATCTCCCAATGTAGTAGTAGTTTACACCCTGAAGGCAGTATCTCCCAATGTAGTAGTAGTTTACACCCTGAAGGCAGTATCTCCCAATGTAGTAGTAGTTTACACCCTGAAGGCAGTATCTCCCAATGTAGTAGTAGTTTACACCCTGAAGGCAGTATCTCACAATGTAGTGGTAGTTTACACCATGAAGGCAGTATCTCCCAATGTAGTAGTAGTTTACACCCTGAAGGCAGTATCTCCCAATGTAGTAGTAGTTTACACCCTGAAGGCAGTATCTCACAATGTAGTAGTAGTTTACACCCTGAAGGCAGTATCTCCCAATGTAGTAGTAGTTTACACCCTGAAGGCAGTATCTCCCAATGTAGTAGTAGTTTTACACCCTGAAGGCAGTATCTCCCAATGTAGTAGTAGTTTTACACCCTGAAGGCAGTATCTCCCAATGTAGTAGTAGTTTACACCATGAAGGCAGTATCTCACAATGTAGTAGTAGTTTTACACCCTGAAGGCAGTATCTCCCAATGTAGTAGTAGTTTTACACCCTGAAGGCAGTATCTCCCAATGTAGTAGTAGTTTTACACCCTGAAGGCAGTATCTCCCAATGTAGTAGTAGTTTTACACCCTGAAGGCAGTATCTCCCAATGTAGTAGTAGTTTACACCCTGAAGGCAGTATCTCACAATGTAGTAGTAGTTTACACCATGAAGGCAGTATCTCCCAATTTAGTAGTAGTTTACACCCTGAAGGCAGTATCTCACAATGTAGTAGTAGTTTACACCCTGAAGGCAGTATCTCACAATGTAGTAGTAGTTTACACCATGAAGGCAGTATCTCCCAATGTAGTAGTAGTTTACACCATGAAGGCAGTATCTCCCAATGTAGTAGTAGTTTACACCCTGAAGGCAGTATCTCCCAATGTAGTAGTAGTTTACACCATGAAGGCAGTATCTCCCAATGTAGTAGTAGTTTACACCCTGAAGGCAGTATCTCCCAATGTAGTAGTAGTTTACACCATGAAGGCAGTATCTCCCAATGTAGTAGTAGTTTACACCATGAAGGCAGTATCTCCCAATGTAGTAGTAGTTTACACCCTGAAGGCAGTATCTCCCAATGTAGTAGTAGTTTACACCATGAAGGCAGTATCTCCCAATGTAGTAGTAGTTTTACACCCTGAAGGCAGTATCTCCCAATGTAGTAGTTGTTTACACCCTGAAGGCAGTATCTCCCAATGTAGTAGTAGTTTACACCATGAAGGCAGTATCTCACAATGTAGTAGTAGTTTACACCCTGAAGGCAGTATCTCCCAATGTAGTAGTAGTTTACACCATGAAGGTAGTATCTCACAATGTAGTAGTAGTTTACACCATGAAGGCAGTATCTCCCAATGTAGTAGTAGTTTACACCCTGAAGGCAGTATCTCCCAATGTAGTAGTAGTTTACACCATGAAGGTAGTATCTCACAATGTAGTAGTAGTTTACACCATGAAGGCAGTATCTCCCAATGTAGTAGTAGTTTACACCCTGAAGGCAGTATCTCCCAATGTAGTAGTAGTTTACACCCTGAAGGCAGTATCTCCCAATGTAGTAGTAGTTTACACCATGAAGGTAGTATCTCACAATGTAGTAGTAGTTTACACCATGAAGGCAGTATCTCCCAATGTAGTAGTAGTTTACACCCTGAAGGCAGTATCTCCCAATGTAGTAGTAGTTTACACCATGAAGGCAGTATCTCCCAATGTAGTAGTAGTTTACACCCTGAAGGCAGTATCTCCCAATGTAGTAGTAGTTTACACCCTGAAGGCAGTATCTCCCAATGTAGTAGTAGTTTTACACCCTGAAGGCAGTATCTCCCAATGTAGTAGTAGTTTACACCCTGAAGGCAGTATCTCACAATGTAGTAGTAGTTTACACCCTGAAGGCAGTATCTCCCAATGTAGTAGTAGTTTACACCCTGAAGGCAGTATCTCCCAATGTAGTAGTAGTTTTACACCCTGAAGGCAGTATCTCACAATGTAGTAGTAGTTTACACCCTGAAGGCAGTATCTCCCAATGTAGTAGTAGTTTACACCATGAAGGCAGTATCTCCCAATGTAGTAGTAGTTTACACCATGAAGGCAGTATCTCCCAATGTAGTAGTAGTTTACACCATGAAGGCAGTATCTCACAATGTAGTAGTAGTTTACACCCTGAAGGCAGTATCTCCCAATGTAGTAGTAGTTTACACCATGAAGGTAGTATCTCACAATGTAGTAGTAGTTTACACCATGAAGGCAGTATCTCCCAATGTAGTAGTAGTTTACACCCTGAAGGCAGTATCTCCCAATGTAGTAGTAGTTTACACCCTGAAGGCAGTATCTCCCAATGTAGTAGTAGTTTACACCCTGAAGGCAGTATCTCACAATGTAGTAGTAGTTTACACCATGAAGGCAGTATCTCACAATGTAGTAGTAGTTTACACCATGAAGGCAGTATCTCCCAATGTAGTAGTAGTTTACACCCTGAAGGCAGTATCTCACAATGTAGTAGTAGTTTACACCCTGAAGGCAGTATCTCACAATGTAGTAGTAGTTTACACCCTGAAGGCAGTATCTCACAATGTAGTAGTAGTTTACACCCTGAAGGCAGTATCTCCCAATGTAGTAGTAGTTTACACCCTGAAGGCAGTATCTCCCAATGTAGTAGTAGTTTTACACCCTGAAGGCAGTATCTCCCAATGTAGTAGTAGTTTACACCCTGAAGGCAGTATCTCCCAATGTAGTAGTAGTTTTACACCCTGAAGGCAGTATCTCCCAATGTAGTAGTAGTTTACACCCTGAAGGCAGTATCTCCCAATGTAGTAGTAGTTTACACCCTGAAGGCAGTATCTCCCAATGTAGTAGTAGTTTACACCCTGAAGGCAGTATCTCCCAATGTAGTAGTAGTTTTACACCCTGAAGGCAGTATCTCCCAATGTAGTAGTAGTTTACACCATGAAGGCAGTATCTCACAATGTAGTAGTAGTTTACACCATGAAGGCAGTATCTCCCAATGTAGTAGTAGTTTACACCCTGAAGGCAGTATCTCCCAATGTAGTAGTAGTTTACACCCTGAAGGCAGTATCTCCCAATGTAGTAGTAGTTTTACACCCTGAAGGCAGTATCTCCCAATGTAGTAGTAGTTTACACCCTGAAGGCAGTATCTCCCAATGTAGTAGTAGTTTACACCCTGAAGGCAGTATCTCCCAATGTAGTAGTAGTTTACACCCTGAAGGCAGTATCTCCCAATGTAGTAGTAGTTTACACCATGAAGGCAGTATCTCCCAATGTAGTAGTAGTTTACACCATGAAGGCAGTATCTCCCAATGTAGTAGTAGTTTTTGGTACCTTCAGTTTTGTAAGCTTTGGAACAAACAGGTTTGACAGGCTTGACATCAACAGCAGCAGTGGTTATATAGTTATATAGCGTGTGGAAATGTGCCAGATATTTTGACAGGTTTCCACTCGTTTACCATATTGTGCCAGGCTGACTGCATGCAGTGTGTTCCCTTGGGCCCTATTTTATATATTCACGAGGCGATTTATTTTTTATGTCACAATACAGTTGAGTACAATGTTATCGTCACATTATCAATTTATTCGCCTCACTCCTGGCCTGTATAAGGACTGTAATGGAACTTAATGGAACATATATACAGCTGAATATGACATTTTGCGGACAGACGGACGGACGGACGGACGGACGGACGGACGGAAGGAAGCCCCCTCTGCACTGTAGTTCACTCCTGCTCCTCTAGCTCCACCCCTAGCCCCGCCCCCTTTGCACTGTAGTTCACTCCCACTCCTAGACCAGGAAATATGTGTCTCGTTTCCCCAGGCTTTCATTTTTGAGCCAAATGAGAACGGAAATAAAAGTCTGTGTACCGAGGCTAGGAGTAACTAGTGACTGGTAGTGGTGGGAAAAGTACTCGCATGTCTTACCCATGTAGACCTACATTCGATTCTACAATTAAAAACCTATGTTTCTATGTCAGTGGTGCTCAAACTATTTCACGTCAAGAACCCCAAAAATGATATGTAATTGGCCGCCGACCCCCATTTGAAAATATGTAGTTCTAGGGACCCCCCCAGAGAAGCAAAGATTTGAGTAAAAACGTTTGCTATGAAAGAATATATATTCAAAGATTTTTAAAAAATTGCAGATCTACAAGCTTAAAAAAACAAAAGGGGTTCCCGTTCAGAATGGGTTAAGTACAAGTACCAATATCGCAATGTAGAAATATAGGCCTGCTCCGTTACAAGTGAAAGTCCGGTATTCAAAATGTATTTGTATCAAAAGATTGACTTAAAAGTACCAAAACTCATTATGCAGAATGTCCCATTTCACGAGTATTCAAATGCCTGTTTGTTGAGATGTTGAGATGCCTGAAGAAGGTCTTTGACTGAAACGTTGCCTATAACCCATTTTGACCTGAGATCAGATTCTAAAAATGTCTTCTACATCCTGACAGTTTTCTGAAAAAGCTATGTTTCTATGTCAGTCGTTCTTCGATTTTTCAAAAATAGCAGACCTACAAGATCATAGCGCGCCACTCGGTGGCGCGCTATGATCTTGTAGATCTGCTATTTTTCAATAGCTAAAGCATAAAATAATGCTAACACCAAAAGGTGTTAAAATGGGATAAATAAAGTTTGTATTGCAAGTGCAGACGGTGTGCGGGTCTTTGTGCACTTTGTGTGCATTCTTCTGAGTACATTCAAATAGTATTCTAATAAGTATTCAAATAAAATGTATAAAAGTCTATTGAAAATAGCAGATCTACAAGATGTGATGCGATTGTAGATTGGCTATTTTCAAATGGCTGAAATGTAGCCTATACAGGGCTGAAGTGGTTAATGTATGTTTTTGAGTGGTGCAAACCACTCCAACAACCAGCTTTGTCTGTATCTATGTTTGTGTCTATGTATGTGTGTACCTGTACGTGTGTGTACCTGTACGTGGGACCCAAAAAGATGAGCATGGTTACTATGGTCACTGACATTACGTCAGACCACAGCTGATCAGGCTATATAAGACCTTGCACCACTCAGTTCCCTAACCCTAACCCACGGGTGTGATTTTGTTTATTTATGTTACAACCCACACTAGGGGTCTCTAGGTTTAAAATGAAAAAGTGGAGAATAATCACAATCTACTAAAGTACAGTAACTAAAGTGATCAAATAATTGTAGTGGAGTAAAAAGTACAATATTTTCCTCTTGAGATGAACTGGAGTAAAACAAAATTCCTTCAGGTGACTGGGTTGCCGTAACACAGGACACAGGACTCAACAGGCAGTGACAAGCCATGGAGTCAGGAATGTTCTGGTTATCATCAGCACAACAGTGTCTGCCCTCAAATGACTGCAGCACAGCAGTAGTGTATGTACTGTATGTATGTTCACTGGCTGAACTGATGACATCATCGCAGTTACACTAATACTGACATATAGCTGAGATTTCAGTTCCTTATTTCTGTTTCTCAGTTCTCTGTCTGCTGGAAAGATCTATAGTCAAATGATTTGTGGTTTGTCAGAAAGATTATTACACATCAGAACTAAAAAGAAAAAAAACCCACACGGAGTTGCACCACCACTTCACAAAGGTGTGATTTTTATTTTTTACTTGAGAGCTACTTTCAAAATGACCAGCTCAGCAAGATCTACCACCGAACATATATTATACCATTGCTGAAAATAGTTTAAATATGTAATGTACCTGAGGGGGCTTTGGAATATAGCGGAGCTGTCGTTTACATATAAGACAAATGCACTTGGAATGAGAAATAGAGTGGGATAAATGGAATAAGTAGGGTTTTTTTGTATTTCATTTGTAATGCTACCAACGTTATTTTTTTTTCAACACTCTTGAAAACTAAATATTGCATTGTGGGTGTGATTGCATTGATGTCAATCAATCAAGTCACCTTAAATCAAGTGACAGATGCCAAATATAGTTTGGTTTTATATTTAAATTAAATATTCTTTAGGCACATGTCATGTGATCTACCTACACAGCCTTTGTGATCTACTATCACGATCTACCTTTTGGGTACCTTGGCTGGACTACACAGTGAAGAAGACCTTTTGGGTACCTTGTCCTGGACTACACAGTGAAGAAGACCTTTTGGGTACCTTGTCCTGGACTACACAGTGAAGAAGACCTTTTGGGTACCTTGTCCTGGACTACACAGTGAAGAAGACCTTTTGGGTACCTTGGCCTGGACTACACAGTGAAGAAGACCTTTTGGGTACCTTGTCCTGGACTACACAGTGAAGAAGACCTTTTGGGTACCTTGTCCTGGACTACACAGTGAAGAAGACCTTTTGGGCACCTTGGCCTGGACTACACAGTGAAGAAGAAATGATATAGGCCTATGTATTTTTAGGTCAGTGGTCCCCATCCCAACCCTACCCCTACATGTTCAGAGGAGATTGTTGTATCTCGCCACTAGATGGCGGAACAACACAGTAAATGCATCAAGGCTGGTAATGTTCAAATGTGAAATATTTGCGGGTGTAAAATAATGTACTACATTATCCTGTTGTAGGTCTTTATAAAAAGAGTGGGATTTTTATTGTTGTCTATAAGTATACGCCTATATACAGGTAAGGATTTAGTTTTATACACCATAAACAACAGTAATGTTTGCCTGTGGAGATACCGCAATTAAGGTCATTTCATAGCAATGTGAGTTATTAAACTGTTGTTGCTTAATTGGCATAACATGTGAGTATAGTAGTAAGCAGTGGTTCCCAAAGTGGGGTCCGGGGACCCCCATGGGTCCTTGAGGGAGTTCCAGGGGGTCCCCAGTTAAATGATAGTTAGGAACCAAACTCCGTAAAATCTGAATCCCCCCCCACCGCCCACCCCTTTTCCCCCTCACTGTATGTTTCTTTTCCCTTTTTACCTCCCTTATGATGGATTCCTGTTCTGTTCTTTGACTATATATAGAAGTGTCTATCTGTACGTCTCTAAATGTTTTGATGAATTGAACATGGTGGACCCTCTTGTAAACAGTGTAATGCTTTATGGTGTCTCCACTCACAGTTAACAGTCTTTGTATTGAGTTTGTGCTTGAAATGTACTGTAATTCTGCAAACTGTTAATAAATATTTCAATCAATCAATCAATCAATCAAACCAAATGGACCCTTATGGGTCTGTAACTCTACACTCTCAGAGTTAAAATAAGATTGATTTTACAGAATAAATTGGGGATCCCAGAGATAGAAATGCCATTAAATGGGGGTCCGTAGACTAATGCATGTCAAACTGGTGGTCCAACTGGTTGAGAATCACTGCTAGAGCCATACAAATCTTCTCTTATGGGGGGTCCCTACCGTCCCTGGCATATCTTTTCAAATGGGGGGGTCCGCGGGGCTAATTAGTGTCAATTTGGGGGGTCCTTGACATGGAACAGTTTGGCAACCATGTTGGCCCACTGAACTCCCCCTGGCACAACATAACAGATGAAGCAGATCTGCATGCAACAACATTATTTGAGAACCACTAGGCTACACTATTGCACTGTTTTAGTTTGAACTAAATATAGACTCCATCTGTAACATCATTTAAATCTATACTAGGCTATTTATAAAATACATGTGTGGGAAATAATATGTATGTAGCCTATAGTGGCAGCGGTGGCCGAACGGATTGCGGAGCGGTCTTGATACCGGAAGGTCGCCAGTTCGAATCAGCGGTCCGACACGTTCAAATTACCACCGCTGAAGTGCCCTTGAACAAGGCATTGAACCACTACGATGAAATGTTCTATGAGCAGGGCCTGGCTGGAAACAAGTTCTTGAGCTTAGCCCAGATACCCTGGGTAAATATAGTAATCATTTCATTTCATCATTTCATTTCAACCAATAGCATATACATTTTAAACAGAGGGCTATTCCACTTTGTATATAGTTTAGTTTGTACTGTAGCCTATACGTTATTTCGTCAAAGACAGTGAAAGCCATATGAAGCCACATCCGTCAGACCGTCACTCACTTTCAACACTCTGAATGTCACTTTCACCCCCCGAGGAGGAGCAGGAGGTCTGAATGTCACTTTCACCCCCGAGGAGGAGCAGGAGGTCTGAATGTCACTTTCACCCCCCGAGGAGGAGCAGGAGGTCTGAATGTCACTTTCACCCCCCGAGGAGGAGCAGGAGGTCTGAATGTCACTTTCACCCCCCGAGGAGGAGCAGGAGGTCTGAATGTCACTTTCACCCCCCGAGGAGGAGCAGGAGGTCAGAAATGGACCCCACAGTTAAAATAAATACAATTATGAAATAAACATTCGATTTTAATTATTAACCAATTCAGTCTATGTGGTTACATTATTTATATTTCTCAGTTTATAATACATAAATACCGAAGATTTCTGCAGTGTGTGTGTGTGTGTGTGTGTGTGTCAGTGTGCGCGCGCGTGCGTGTGCGTGTGTTTTACCCAGATGCAGCGGGCCGGCCCAGCTGAGGTATAGGCTTACACACAACACAGAACAGAACAGTGCGTGCGCGTGCGTGTGCCGGGGGTTTAAACCAAACAGCGTCAGATCGCTGCTCGGTTCGATCGTCCATTTATTGATCCTCCGAGTCTGACATGTAACCGATCGATGATGGTGATGACATTATGATGTCCGCGCGAGGAGGAGGATTCCAACGGCGGTTAATTAATCGTTTTTTTTTAACAATTAATCGTTAATTAATTGGAGCAGGGATCGATGCATGTTGCATTCTTCCCTTGTATTTCCCCGGCCAGTGCACTGTGCACACACAGCACTGACTGACTGACTGACATTTTGGATTCTCTATCGCTTTTTATGTTATTATAGCTTTCAATCCGGCGACAAAAAACAACGACACAGGATATATTTCAACATCTCCATCGGCGACATTACTAACGTGTTGTTTTTAACTAAGCAGAGTTTTTTTTTTTTTTTTTTTTAAAGGATTATAATTTTACCCCGGCCGGTTGTTTTTGGAGGAAAATAAGAACTTTGAACAATCTGCTCCTGTTCTGTGTTGTTGTGGACATTTTGGATTGGATTTACCTTCTATATTATATATTATTTATTCATATTTTCATCTGAGAAAAGAAAACGTTTTGGGGAATAAAACAAAATTTGCTTTTTATCGTTTTTTATTTCTCCTCGTCATTTTTAATGTGACATGATTTGGAGATTTTTTAAAAACATGACTCCGTGGGAACGATAAAGAACAACTTTTTTTTTTTTTTAAGGACGGGGAGTTACTTTAGTTTTTTTCTTCTTTTTTTTGTAGTAACCTGGTTCCTATTCCGGGTTTCACCGGTCCACATCCGGTCCAGAGCCCGCCCTCGCCCTTACCGTTTCCTGTTTCCGGGCGCGGCCTCGCGCCGTAGTTCACAAAACCCAACCAACCAACCAACGACGTTGCGCACACGTTTCCGTATCCGTTTCCAACCAGCTAGAGCCGCCGGGCCCCAGACCGGATGTGCAGCCCGCACGGCGAATAGTTCCAAAGTAAAAGAGTCTCTGAGTGAAGGAACTGCTGCTGCTGGAGAGGCTAAGCTAGCTGCTAAAGCTAACACACTATTCCTTGTTTTGTGTGTGTGTGGATTTAAACCTTTTAATGGATTAATTTTCTGAAAAGGAGGATATTAATTAATTTTTTTTGGGGGGTGGGGGGGATTGTGAACGTCAACAATAACAACAACCCCCGCCGGGAGGACGTGGTTATAGTTTATATCCTCATTTCTTTGACGCGTCCGTTTGGTAAGTGTTGTGTTTATTATTATGTTGTTGTTGCTTTAGCTTGTAATGCTAACGCTGCTGTGCTAGCTTCGATGCTAACATCGACGCCGTGTGTGTGTGGGTCGTGGGAGAAGATTCACTTTCAACACAACAGTTAACACACATCCCTTCATTTAATTCATTAGAACTGCGAGGTGGACGTGACGGAATGTTAACCAAATGGACCCTTTAGTTTGGAAGGAAAGGGGTCCATTTGGTTGTAACATTCTGTCACATCCACTCGCAGTGAAGTGAAGTCAAAATGTTTTAATTAGCTGCTGCAGGTCGGTCTCCAGAACACAGTGCTGGGTGTATATCTGTATATATTTTAATATCTTTAGGCCAGTGGTCCTCGAGGGGGGTTCCAGGGGGTCCCCCAGGTTGATACAATGATGGGGAGTTTATATGGTAACCAAATGGACCCTTATTACCATTAGAATCTTCTACCTCTTTCATTTGACACTCTCAAAAGAGTCCCATTATTGTTATAAACATCTGCATTGGCTTAATTTTCCAAGAAGTCTACACAATTAACTGAATAATTGTTATTTTTGCCTGTTGTCTCTCCTAATGGTACCAACATATCGACACAGCATGGAATTGTGGACAAAATCGTATCCATGCAGCGACAGCAAAATATTGAGGCTAAATAAATGTCATCAAATGGTGGTCCGTACGTGGCTCATCAAATGCCGAATAAAAGAATGGACCTTTTGATATGAAATCTGATCTATAGGCCTAAGAGTGTGTGTGTGTGTGTGTGTGTGTGTGTGTGTGTGTGTGTGTGTGTGTGTGTGTGGACGGACATGAAATGAAATGAAATGCCTGGGCTGTTTCAGTTACGTTGTCCTGTCTCTGTTTCATGTAATGTAGTTGAAGATCCTTGATTAATTCGGAATGCAATCCTAAACGGGGCAATACTGTGTACATGATTTATGAGGACATCCTGATCCTGGGCCTCGTATCTATCTATCCGTTTGGGCAGCCTAGTTTTCACAATTGTTTTTTCCATTGTGAGTGTTGTGTAACTAGCACACACACACACACACACACACACACACACACATACACACTGACACACATCTTTATTAGGGGTTTCAGTTAAATACAAGCAGCATTATGTCAAAATGCAATGCATGATCACAATTGTCTACGCACGTGCGTGCACACACACACACACACACACACCCTGGACCCTGTTGTAAACAAGTCTTGTTTTACTATCATGGTTTCGTCTACAAAGTAGCTGTTTTTGTATTGACCTCAGTGCTTTTGTTTTGAAATGTACCCCATTCTGCATACTGTGAAATACACACACACACACACACACACACACACACACACACACACACACAAAGAAGTGAATGGATGCATCTTTCTCTCTCTCACACACAGAAGGACGGACAGCGGATGTTCTCTGAGCTTAACTTTTCATTTTCTAATCAGATGACTGTGGCTATCATATAATCCCTCCATATAATCCTGTTAAGAATTTGGATAGAGGTGGGGATAATCCCAGGCTTAACCCCTTCTGGGCGGGAACCCCCTTTTTGGTGTTTTAAACATTATGTTATAATTTAGCTGTTGAAAAATAGCAGATCTACAAGCTCATAGCGCGGCACCGAGTGCCGCGCTATGAACTTGTAGGTCTGCTATTTTTTTTAAATCGTGAAAATGTGGTGCAAATCTTTGAATATATATTCTTTCAGAGCGAACGCTTTTAACTCAAATCTTTGCTTCTGGGAGGGGGGTCCCTGAAACAACATATTTTCAGATGGGGGTCAGTGGGCCAATTACATATCATTTTTGGGGTCCTTGACATGAAATATTGAGCACCACTGATGCAGAAACATAGGTATTTCAGAAAACTGTCAGAATTTAGAAGACATTCTTTTTTTTAATTTCGACGTCGGGCCTAAATGGCTTAATTTGGGGGTGGGAATTGGGTTTCGAAAGTTAGCCAGCTTGGTTTTTTTCCTTTCACATTTTGATGTGCTGTAATTTGAGTTTTTTTTCCTTCTCCCCCACTAAATAAATCCGGCATGAATTAAAAACAAAATGGAAATAGGCCACCAGACACGGAGACTAATTCGGCAGAAAAGAAGGCTTCCGTGCCTCTATATGTTAATATTATTTTGTTGTTGGACAATATCATTTATTTTCCTGGGATCCAAACTTAAATATATTATGAATTTATCACTTAACCCATTTAGGCCTGACGTAAATTTAAAAAAAATAAGTTTTCTGAAATACCTCATGTTTCTGTATCAGTGGTGCTCAATATTTCATGTCAAGGGCCATGTATTTGTATTATCTGTAATTGGCCGCCGACCCCCATCTGAAAATATGTTGTTCCAGGAACCCCCTCAGAAGCAAAGATTTGAGTTAAAAACGTTCGTATATATTCAAACATTTGGGCCACATTTTCACGATTTTTCAAAAATAGAAGACCTACAACCTCGTAGCGCGCCACTCGGTGGCGCGCTATGAGCTTGTAGATCTGCTATTTTTCAATAGCTAAAGTATAGCATAATGCTTAGTTAAAACACCAAAAGGGATTCCCGTCCAGAATGGGTTAAGCCCTGTTTCAAATATTCTTATTAGGCCTATTATGTATTCAATTTTTGTAACCATTTTGGAACAATGCATTGATTTTAAAAACAATTATGATATGATATAGTACTTTATTGTCAGTTCGCACTGAAATGTGTCTTGCGGCCTTGTATGCAAACACATATACACACATTTGACACAACACAAAAACAGAAATAAAAATACAGTTACATGCATAGAGACATAAAGGGCACAGAGCAATGTCCACAGCTCAGTCTAGTCCTGGGCACAGATCAATGTCCAAAGCTCAGTCTAGTCCTGGACACAGCAATGTCCACAGCTCAGTCTAGTCCTGGACACAGAGCAATGTCCACAGCTCAGTCTAGTCCTGGACACAGCAATGTCCACAGCTCAGTCTAGTCCTGGACACAGAGCAATGTCCACAGCTCAGTCTAGTCCTGGCCAAAGACCTCATTAAGCATGCAAATACATTTGTACTTACTTGAGTAGTATATATACTTTGTCCACCTATAAGTACAGCTTGTGTGTATAACCATGGGCCTGTGAAGCTAACATGGAGAGATGGATTTATTGACCGTTGACTTTAGAAGCGTCTTCAAGGTGAATTATTGCAGTCAACACAGCGGGCAGCCATCAAAACATTGACTTCACTCAGTGGTGCTGCTGCCACACTGTACTAGCAGCCATAGAGCTGGTGGTTCTCATCTCAAACATTGCTTCATGTCAAGAACCCCCAAAAATATATGTAATTGGCCGCCGACCCCCATCTGAAAATATGTTGTTCCAGGGACCTCTCACAGAAGCAAGGCTTTGAGTTCGCTCTGAAAGAATATATATTCCAAAGCTCGTAGCATGGCACTCGGTGCCGCGCTATGAGCTTGTAGATCTGCTACGAGCTCGATACAAGATTTGTTGTTAAATCTCGATCTACTGTGTACTCACAGCATGTCACATCTGATAATAGGGGTGGCTCAGGGGGTAGAGTGGCTGGATGGTAACCGCAAGGTTGCCAGTTCGATCCCTGTGGGCTCCCCCAGAGTTAGTGTCGAAGTGTCCTTGAGCAAGACACTGAACCCCTTATTGCTCCCGATGTGCAGGTTGGTGCCTTGCATGGTTTCCTCTGCCATCGGTGTGTGAATGTGTGTGAGAATGTGACGCACAATCTATGTAAAGCGCCTTGGATAAAGGCGCTATATAAATGCACCATTTACCATTTTTATAATCTGACCTCTGACAAATGGCAGATATAATACATTGTTAAGTGTATTTTGGTGCTTGGTGTATTTTGGTGCCCCCACCACCAGAAGAGTGCCAGGAGAAGAGCCTGTCTACAAAATGACCAAAGGACACGCATGGAATGCTGGGATTGTTTAAACACCTTTCCTAGCAGCTCATCCTTCAACTTAAACTCTGTATGCTGGCTGGGTGACATTACAGTAGCCTCTATACGTTACTCTGTATGCTGGCTGGGTGACATTACAGTAGCCTCTATACGTTACTCTGTATGCTGGCTGGGTGACATTACAGTAGCCTCTATACGTTACTCTGTATGCTGGCTGGGTGACATTACAGTAGCCTCTATACGTTACTCTGTATGCTGGCTGGGTGACATTACAGTAGCCTCTATACGTTACTCTGTATTCTGGCTGGGTGACATTACAGTAGCCTCTATACGTTACTTAAACTCTGTATGCTGGCTGGGTGACATTACAGTAGCCTCTATACGTTACTCTGTATGCTGGCTGGGTGACATTACAGTAGCCTCTATACGTTACTTAGACTCTGTATGCTGGCTGGGTGACATTACAGTAGCCTCTATACGTTACTCTGTATGCTGGCTGGGTTACATTACAGTAGCCTCTATACGTTACTTAGACTCTGTATGCTGGCTGGGTGACATTACAGTAGCCTCTATACGTTACTTAAACTCTGTATGCTGGCTGGGTGACATTACAGTAGCCTCTATACGTTACTTAAACTCTGTATGCTGGCTGGGTGACATTACAGTAGCCTCTATACGTTACTTAGACTCTGTATGCTGGCTGGGTGACATTACAGTAGCCTCTATACGTTACTCTGTATGCTGGCTGGGTGACATTACAGTAGCCTCTATACGTTACTCTGTATGCTGGCTGGGTGACATTACAGTAGCCTCTATACGTTACTCTGTATGCTGGCTGGGTGACATTACAGTAGCCTCTATACGTTACTAACTCTGTATGCTGGCTGGGTGACATTACAGTAGCCTCTATACGTTACTCTGTATTCTGGCTGGGTGACATTACAGTAGCCTCTATACGTTACTCTGTATGCTGGCTGGGTGACATTACAGTAGCCTCTATACGTTACTCTGTATGCTGGCTGGGTGACATTACAGTAGCCTCTATACGTTACTCTGTATGCTGGCTGGGTGACATTACAGTAGCCTCTATACGTTACTCTGTATTCTGGCTGGGTGACATTACAGTAGCCTCTATACGTTACTCTGTATGCTGGCTGGGTGACAATACAGTAGCCTCTATACGTTACTCTGTATGCTGGCTGGGTGACATTACAGTAGCCTCTATACGTTACTCTGTATGCTGGCTGGGTGACATTACAGTAGCCTCTATACGTTACTAACTCTGTATGCTGGCTGGGTGACATTACAGTAGCCTCTATACGTTACTCTGTATTCTGGCTGGGTGACATTACAGTAGCCTCTATATGTTACTCTGTATGCTGGCTGGGTGACATTACAGTAGCCTCTATTAGTGATCGACCGATAATCGGCCGTGGCCGATTATCGGCTTCGATATTCATGTTTTTCATTAATATCGGTATCGGTGCTAAAAACAAATAATCGAAAAAAAAAACGGCCGATTATTATATTTCTCATAAATGCGCAAACATGGTGAAACAACCACTTTCATTGAAAATCCGGTAGAGTACGGTTGTAAGGAGATGTATAGCTGCGTGTCTGACTCTCCCAGTGCTCCACTCCCAGTGGAGTAGTAGACACGGCTCCACTCTGCACTGACGTCTCCTCTCTCACTCACACACACACACACGGAGTCAGAGAGAGGGCCACTGCACTGACTGCAGGCAGGAGAAAGAAGGATTATAGGCTACTAACCTTGTAACCATAAAAAGCTTTGCTGTTTTCATCTTCAATTAACCAAAATAAAATCCACACGTGAGAGGGACAGAGAGCAGTGGTAGAACTACGTTAGCCAAGCTAGCTGCTGCCTGCTAACGCTGCAAACAACAGCTGTAACGCGTTGTCTATTGATTGCCTGTCGTGTGTGTGTGTGTGTGTGTGTGCCAGCCAACTGAAGCACAACTTTTTTTTTTCCCCATCCTGACCAGCCTAATATGATTATTGCATTTTGTCTATATGCAATAACTAACTGCAAGCCAATGAAGAATGAAACAATCAGTAGCATTGGCAGTCTTCATTTCTAATTCATATTCATTTAGTTGCCAATAATTTTACTGTTGGCCAGTGTTTTGAGACATATTGTCTTTTATTGCTATAAAATGAATGGTAAAAACAAATTCTACATGCATTAAAAAGTGGCCAGTGATCTTGAAAGTGGCAAATTTCAGTGGTGGAGTAAAAACAAGGTAACATGGCTTTGGAGAGTTTGGGCAGCAGATCTACAAGCTCTCAACATGTCATGATGCAATGTGCTGTGGGCTTGTAGATCACCAATTTTGATAAACTAGAACGGTGCCCATAGGGCCTCTACAGCCCATTGGGCACTGATCTACTTGGAACGATGCAAGTTGGAAATTAATGCCCCACCCAGATATCAGGTCTGTCTCCCTTTTATGCCCCTATATGGAGTTCTTTGCAAGGCATGCTCAAATAGGGAGTATATGCAGCCAGCTTGTGGAGTTCTGTCTTCTGTGTCAGGCATGCCCAAATATGGAGTGCTGTGAGGTCAGAACAGGCCAGCTCCATATGGACGCTGGGCATGGGCCTGGTCAAGAGCCCGGGCAGAGGCCTTTTTGGGGCGGTTCTGGACAATTACACACACACACACACAAACACTTGGTGCATTCATAGATAGATAGATAGATACAATTATATATATGCTGCTATAGTACATGTTTGCACTTGAATTTAAAAAAAAGCTGCATTTGATGGAGGGGGGGGAAGTGTTACTGAAACGATGTTGGTGCTTCTTTCACTTCCTTTTTTATAAGCGATACATATTCTCCAATGCATTTAAAGGAATTCTTGTGTTGGAATTTATGTTACTGTAAACACTTTTTTTTAACTTAAATTAATATCGGTTCATAATATCGGCTATCGGCTTTTTGATTGTCCACTAATCGGTGATCGGATATATCGGCCAAAAACCATATCGGTCGATCACTAGCCTCTATACGTTACTTAGACTCTGTATGCTGGCTGGGTGACATTACAGTAGCCTCTATACGTTACTCTGTATGCTGGCTGGGTTACATTACAGTAGCCTCTATACGTTACTTAGACTCTGTATGCTGGCTGGGTGACATTACAGTAGCCTCTATACGTTACTTAAACTCTGTATGCTGGCTGGGTGACATTACAGTAGCCTCTATACGTTACTTAAACTCTGTATGCTGGCTGGGTGACATTACAGTAGCCTCTATACGTTACTTAGACTCTGTATGCTGGCTGGGTGACATTACAGTAGCCTCTATACGTTACTCTGTATGCTGGCTGGGTGACATTACAGTAGCCTCTATACGTTACTAACTCTGTATGCTGGCTGGGTGACATTACAGTAGCCTCTATACGTTACTCTGTATTCTGGCTGGGTGACATTACAGTAGCCTCTATACGTTACTCTGTATGCTGGCTGGGTGACATTACAGTAGCCTCTATACGTTACTCTGTATGCTGGCTGGGTGACATTACAGTAGCCTCTATACGTTACTCTGTATGCTGGCTGGGTGACATTACAGTAGCCTCTATACGTTACTCTGTATTCTGGCTGGGTGACATTACAGTAGCCTCTATACGTTACTCTGTATGCTGGCTGGGTGACATTACAGTAGCCTCTATACGTTACTCTGTATGCTGGCTGGGTGACATTACAGTAGCCTCTATACGTTACTCTGTATGCTGGCTGGGTGACATTACAGTAGCCTCTATACGTTACTAACTCTGTATGCTGGCTGGGTGACATTACAGTAGCCTCTATACGTTACTCTGTATTCTGGCTGGGTGACATTACAGTAGCCTCTATATGTTACTCTGTATGCTGGCTGGGTGACATTACAGTAGCCTCTATACGTTACTTAGACTCTGTATGCTGGCTGGGTGACATTACAGTAGCCTCTATACGTTACTCTGTATGCTGGCTGGGTGACATTACAGTAGCCTCTATACGTTACTCTGTATTCTGGCTGGGTGACATTACAGTAGCCTCTATACGTTACTTAGACTCTGTATGCTGGCTGGGTGACATTACAGTAGCCTCTATACGTTACTCTGTATGCTGGCTGGGTGACATTACAGTAGCCTCTATACGTTACTCTGTATGCTGGCTGGGTGACATTACAGTAGCCTCTATACGTTACTCTGTATTCTGGCTGGGTGACATTACAGTAGCCTCTATACGTTACTCTGTATGCTGGCTGGGTGACATTACAGTAGCCTCTATACGTTACTTAGACTCTGTATGCTGGCTGGGTGACATTACAGTAGCCTCTATACGTTACTCTGTATGCTGGCTGGGTGACATTACAGTAGCCTCTATACGTTACTCTGTATGCTGGCTGGGTGACATTACAGTAGCCTCTATACGTTACTCTGTATGCTGGCTGGGTGACATTACAGTAGCCTCTATACGTTACTCTGTATGCTGGCTGGGTGACATTACAGTAGCCTCTATACGTTACTCTGTATGCTGGCTGGGTGACATTACAGTAGCCTCTATACGTTACTCTGTATGCTGGCTGGGTGACATTACAGTAGCCTCTATACGTTACTCTGTATGCTGGCTGGGTGACATTACAGTAGCCTCTATACGTTACTCTGTATGCTGTTTGGGTGACATTACAGTAGCCTCTATACGTTACTCTGTATGCTGGCTGGGTGACATTACAGTAGCCTCTATACGTTACTCTGTATGCTGGCTGGGTGACATTACAGTAGCCTCTATACGTTACTCTGTATTCTGGCTGGGTGACATTACAGTAGCCTCTATATGTTACTCTGTATGCTGGCTGGGTGACATTACAGTAGCCTCTATACGTTACTTAGACTCTGTATGCTGGCTGGGTGACATTACAGTAGCCTCTATACGTTACTCTGTATGCTGGCTGGGTGACATTACAGTAGCCTCTATACGTTACTAACTCTGTATGCTGGCTGGGTGACATTACAGTAGCCTCTATACGTTACTCTGTATTCTGGCTGGGTGACATTACAGTAGCCTCTATACGTTACTCTGTATGCTGGCTGGGTGACATTACAGTAGCCTCTATACGTTACTCTGTATGCTGGCTGGGTGACATTACAGTAGCCTCTATACGTTACTCTGTATGCTGGCTGGGTGACATTACAGTAGCCTCTATACGTTACTCTGTATTCTGGCTGGGTGACATTACAGTAGCCTCTATACGTTACTCTGTATGCTGGCTGGGTGACATTACAGTAGCCTCTATACGTTACTCTGTATGCTGGCTGGGTGACATTACAGTAGCCTCTATACGTTACTCTGTATGCTGGCTGGGTGACATTACAGTAGCCTCTATACGTTACTAACTCTGTATGCTGGCTGGGTGACATTACAGTAGCCTCTATACGTTACTCTGTATTCTGGCTGGGTGACATTACAGTAGCCTCTATATGTTACTCTGTATGCTGGCTGGGTGACATTACAGTAGCCTCTATACGTTACTTAGACTCTGTATGCTGGCTGGGTGACATTACAGTAGCCTCTATACGTTACTCTGTATGCTGGCTGGGTGACATTACAGTAGCCTCTATACGTTACTCTGTATTCTGGCTGGGTGACATTACAGTAGCCTCTATACGTTACTTAGACTCTGTATGCTGGCTGGGTGACATTACAGTAGCCTCTATACGTTACTCTGTATGCTGGCTGGGTGACATTACAGTAGCCTCTATACGTTACTCTGTATGCTGGCTGGGTGACATTACAGTAGCCTCTATACGTTACTCTGTATTCTGGCTGGGTGACATTACAGTAGCCTCTATACGTTACTCTGTATGCTGGCTGGGTGACATTACAGTAGCCTCTATACGTTACTTAGACTCTGTATGCTGGCTGGGTGACATTACAGTAGCCTCTATACGTTACTCTGTATGCTGGCTGGGTGACATTACAGTAGCCTCTATACGTTACTCTGTATGCTGGCTGGGTGACATTACAGTAGCCTCTATACGTTACTCTGTATGCTGGCTGGGTGACATTACAGTAGCCTCTATACGTTACTCTGTATGCTGGCTGGGTGACATTACAGTAGCCTCTATACGTTACTCTGTATGCTGGCTGGGTGACATTACAGTAGCCTCTATACGTTACTCTGTATGCTGGCTGGGTGACATTACAGTAGCCTCTATACGTTACTCTGTATGCTGGCTGGGTGACATTACAGTAGCCTCTATACGTTACTCTGTATGCTGGTTGGGTGACATTACAGTAGCCTCTATACGTTACTCTGTATGCTGGCTGGGTGACATTACAGTAGCCTCTATACGTTACTCTGTATGCTGGCTGGGTGACATTACAGTAGCCTCTATACGTTACTCTGTATTCTGGCTGGGTGACATTACAGTAGCCTCTATACGTTACTTAGACTCTGTATTCTGGCTGGGTGACATTACAGTAGCCTCTATACGTTACTCTGTATGCTGGCTGGGTGACATTACAGTAGCCTCTATACGTTACTCTGTATTCTGGCTGGGTGACATTACAGTAGCCTCTATACGTTACTTAGACTCTGTATTCTGGCTGGGTGACATTACAGTAGCCTCTATACGTTACTCTGTATGCTGGCTGGGTGACATTACAGTAGCCTCTATACGTTACTCTGTATGCTGGCTGGGTGACATTACAGTAGCCTCTATACGTTACTTAGACTCTGTATGCTGGCTGGGTGACATTACAGTAGCCTCTATACGTTACTCTGTATGCTGGCTGGGTGACATTACAGTAGCCTCTATACGTTACTCTGTATTCTGGCTGGGTGACATTACAGTAGCCTCTATACGTTACTTAGACTCTGTATGCTGGCTGGGTGACATTACAGTAGCCTCTATACGTTACTCTGTATGCTGGCTGGGTGACATTACAGTAGCCTCTATACGTTACTCTGTATGCTGGCTGGGTGACATTACAGTAGCCTCTATACGTTACTCTGTATTCTGGCTGGGTGACATTACAGTAGCCTCTATACGTTACTCTGTATGCTGGCTGGGTGACATTACAGTAGCCTCTATACGTTACTTAGACTCTGTATGCTGGCTGGGTGACATTACAGTAGCCTCTATACGTTACTCTGTATGCTGGCTGGGTGACATTACAGTAGCCTCTATACGTTACTCTGTATGCTGGCTGGGTGACATTACAGTAGCCTCTATACGTTACTCTGTATGCTGGCTGGGTGACATTACAGTAGCCTCTATACGTTACTCTGTATGCTGGCTGGGTGACATTACAGTAGCCTCTATACGTTACTCTGTATGCTGGCTGGGTGACATTACAGTAGCCTCTATACGTTACTCTGTATGCTGGCTGGGTGACATTACAGTAGCCTCTATACGTTACTCTGTATGCTGGCTGGGTGACATTACAGTAGCCTCTATACGTTACTCTGTATGCTGGTTGGGTGACATTACAGTAGCCTCTATACGTTACTCTGTATGCTGGCTGGGTGACATTACAGTAGCCTCTATACGTTACTCTGTATTCTGGCTGGGTGACATTACAGTAGCCTCTATACGTTACTTAGACTCTGTATTCTGGCTGGGTGACATTACAGTAGCCTCTATACGTTACTCTGTATGCTGGCTGGGTGACATTACAGTAGCCTCTATACGTTACTCTGTATGCTGGCTGGGTGACATTACAGTAGCCTCTATACGTTACTCTGTATTCTGGCTGGGTGACATTACAGTAGCCTCTATACGTTACTTAGACTCTGTATGCTGGCTGGGTGACATTACAGTAGCCTCTATACGTTACTAACTCTGTATGCTGGCTGGGTGACATTACAGTAGCCTCTATACGTTACTCTGTATTCTGGCTGGGTGACATTACAGTAGCCTCTATACGTTACTTAAACTCTGTATGCTGGCTGGTAGGGATGTTGAAAAAAGTTGAAAATCGACTCGATTGTCGACTCATGCCTTCCGCGACTCAAAAACGTATGAGTCGAAAAATCGTTTTTATTTTTTTTGTCTGTGTGACACTGCTGTGCTGCGCCTGTCAGTCAGCGCCGCTCCTCACGTGCATGCCCTGGCTGCTAGAGCCTGCGGCTAGACCCCATCGTCCAAGGGTGTGGGGTGAAGGGGGAGGGTATCTTAGCAACACTGAATGCTCTGTCCCATTGGTCGTGTGCTCGTATCATGAGCCAATGGCTGCAGCTCTGAGCCTCCCAGACCCCAGGTTCGCATTCTCATTGCTGTTCTGAGCTGTGAGCGCTCTTCTCTTCTTGTGATGAAAGCAGGACAGCGTTGTCAAATAAATCCCGCCGTCATTCATACTGTATTTATTCCCCGACCCGACATTAAAATACGGAACAACGTGCGTCCCGTATCAGTTCATTACGGGACTTGTGACAGGCTGCTGCATACAATTGAGAGTTGTGACTAGCTGATAGCATAGCAGCCGATAGCGCCGCTGCTCCTTCAGTGTCGTTGTTTACAAAATAAAGTTTATTTTTTATTATTGGGCTTTGATCATTGATGCAAATTCTAAACATATGGATGCAGCTGCAGACGTTGTTGCTTAAAGGAATGCATAGTTGCGTTCTCCTCAACTGCTGCGCAGCAACAACAAAAATAAAAAAATAAAAAATAATGGGAAAAAAAAAATAGGAAAAAGTCGATCGACTCGTCGATTTGCGGCCTCGATTTATCGATTTGCCAAATATGAGTCGTTTGACATCCCTACTGGCTGGGTGACATTACAGTAGCCTCTATACGTTACTAACTCTGTATGCTGGCTGGGTGACATTACAGTAGCCTCTATACGTTACTCTGTATGCTGGCTGGGTGACATTACAGTAGCCTCTATACGTTACTTAAACTCTGTATGCTGGCTGGGTGACATTACAGTAGCCTCTATACGTTACTCTGTATTCTGGCTGGGTGACATTACAGTAGCCTCTATACGTTACTTAAACTCTGTATGCTGGCTGGGTGACATTACAGTAGCCTCTATACGTTACTCTGTATGCTGGCTGGGTGACATTACAGTAGCCTCTATACGTTACTCTGTATGCTGGCTGGGTGACATTACAGTAGCCTCTATACGTTACTCTGTATGCTGGCTGGGTGACATTACAGTAGCCTCTATACGTTACTTAAACTCTGTATGCTGGCTGGGTGACATTACAGTAGCCTCTATACGTTACTCTGTATGCTGGCTGGGTGACATTACAGTAGCCTCTATACGTTACTCTGTATGCTGGCTGGGTGACATTACAGTAGCCTCTATACGTTACTTAAACTCTGTATGCTGGCTGGGTGACATTACAGTAGCCTCTATACGTTACTCTGTATGCTGGCTGGGTTACATTACAGTAGCCTCTATACGTTACTAACTCTGTATGCTGGCTGGGTGACATTACAGTAGCCTCTATACGTTACTTAGACTCTGTATGCTGGCTGGGTGACATTACAGTAGCCTCTATACGTTACTTAGACTCTGTATGCTGGCTGGGTGACATTACAGTAGCCTCTATACGTTACTAACTCTGTATGCTGGCTGGGTGACATTACAGTAGCCTCTATACGTTACTTAGACTCTCTATGCTGGCTGGGTTACATTACAGTAGCCTCTATACGTTACTCTGTATGCTGGCTGGGTGACATTACAGTAGCCTCTATACGTTACTTAAACTCTGTATGCTGGCTGGGTGACATTACAGTAGCCTCTATACGTTACTCTGTATGCTGGCTGGGTGACATTACAGTAGCCTCTATACGTTACTCTGTATGCTGGCTGGGTGACATTACAGTAGCCTCTATACGTTACTCTGTATGCTGGCTGGGTTACATTACAGTAGCCTCTATACGTTACTCTGTATGCTGGCTGGGTTACATTACAGTAGCCTCTATACGTTACTCTGTATGCTGGCTGGGTTACATTACAGTAGCCTCTATACGTTACTCTGTATGCTGGCTGGGTTACATTACAGTAGCCTCTATACGTTACTTAAACTCTGTATGCTGGCTGGGTGACATTACAGTAGCCTCTATACGTTACTCTGTATGCTGGCTGGGTGACATTACAGTAGCCTCTATACGTTACTCTGTATGCTGGCTGGGTGACATTACAGTAGCCTCTATACGTTACTCTGTATGCTGGCTGGGTGACATTACAGTAGCCTCTATACGTTACTAACTCTGTATGCTGGCTGGGTGACATTACAGTAGCCTCTATACGTTACTCTGTATGCTGGCTGGGTTACATTACAGTAGCCTCTATACGTTACTCTGTATGCTGGCTGGGTGACATTACAGTAGCCTCTATACGTTACTCTGTATTCTGGCTGGGTGACATTACAGTGGCCTCTATACGTTACTCTGTATGCTGGCTGGGTTACATTACAGTAGCCTCTATACGTTACTTAAACTCTGTATGCTGGCTGGGTGACATTACAGTAGCCTCTATACGTTACTCTGTATGCTGGCTGGGTGACATTACAGTAGCCTCTATATGTTACTCTGTATGCTGGCTGGGTGACATTACAGTAGCCTCTATACGTTACTCTGTATGCTGGCTGGGTGACATTACAGTAGCCTCTATACGTTACTCTGTATGCTGGCTGGGTTACATTACAGTAGCCTCTATACGTTACTCTGTATTCTGGCTGGGTGACATTACAGTAGCCTCTATACGTTACTCTGTATGCTGGCTGGGTGACATTACAGTAGCCTCTATACGTTACTCTGTATGCTGGCTGGGTGACATTACAGTAGCCTCTATACGTTACTCTGTATTCTGGCTGGGTGACATTACAGTAGCCTCTATACGTTACTCTGTATTCTGGCTGGGTGACATTACAGTAGCCTCTATACGTTACTCTGTATTCTGGCTGGGTGACATTACAGTAGCCTCTATACGTTACTCTGTATTCTGGCTGGGTGACATTACAGTAGCCTCTATACGTTACTCTGTATGCTGGCTGGGTGACATTACAGTAGCCTCTATACGTTACTTAGACTCTGTATGCTGGCTGGGTGACATTACAGTAGCCTCTATACGTTACTAACTCTGTATGCTGGCTGGGTGACATTACAGTAGCCTCTATACGTTACTAACTCTGTATGCTGGCTGGGTGACATTACAGTAGCCTCTATACGTTACTAACTCTGTATGCTGGCTGGGTGACATTACAGTAGCCTCTATACGTTACTTAGACTCTGTATGCTGGCTGGGTTACATTACAGTAGCCTCTATACGTTACTCTGTATGCTGGCTGGGTGACATTACAGTAGCCTCTATACGTTACTCTGTATGCTGGCTGGGTTACATTACAGTAGCCTCTATACGTTACTCTGTATGCTGGCTGGGTGACATTACAGTAGCCTCTATACGTTACTCTGTATTCTGGCTGGGTGACATTACAGTAGCCTCTATACGTTACTCTGTATGCTGGCTGGGTGACATTACAGTAGCCTCTATACGTTACTTAGACTCTGTATTCTGGCTGGGTGACATTACAGTAGCCTCTATACGTTACTTAGAATTGGCTATATTAAATTATGATAACCTCTGGGTGACATAACAGATTAATCGCCCAGGACGAAGTTCTTTGTCCTTTCTATTAGTAACGCCCAACGCTCAGGACGAAGTATTGTCCTAAAGACGAAGTTTATTGATACGAGAACAGATCACCTGGCTGTATAGCCCAGGCGCGCCTGCTGGGCTCTCCTCGGTGACGCGCAAGACTGAGACGTCATCAAAAAACTCCCTCCTCTGTTTAGCTGATGAAAACGAAAATCCTAAAACGTTCATAAATCGCGATCTAAATCATCCCGTCTTTTTCTGAAAAAAGATCCTGTGTTAGACGGCGCTCCGCGGTCCAGTCGCTAGTCTCGATAGATTTATTCTTGTCTCCCGTTGTTGTCGATCGATTCTAAAGTGCTGTGGCTATTGTTAGCTGCTACACAACATGAACTTCCGGCCGGTCCGTCCGGAAAAGGCGTCCGTGTTTATAAATCGACTGGGCGCATGAATGTAATGGATTAAATAGTTCCGGGCAATTAAATGTTAACCCATTTTGGGCGGGAACCCCTTTTGGTGTTTTAAGCATTACGTTATACTTTAGCTATTGAAAAATAGCAGATCTACAAGCTCATAGCGCGCCACCGAGTGGCGCGCTACGAGCTTGTAGGTCTGCTATTTTTGAAAAATCGTGAAAATGTGCCTCAAATTTGGAATATTATTTTTCAGAACGAACGTTTTTAATTCAAATTAATTTGCTTCTGGAGGGTCCCTGGAACAACATATTTTCAGATGGGGGGTCTCGGAGGCCAATTAGAGATCATTTTTGGGGTCCTTGACATGAAATATTGAGTGATATAGGCCTAGAATTTCAGAAAACTGTCAGGATTTAGAAGACACTTTTTTTCAGACCTAAATGGGTTAAAGTAGAAACTGAATTGTCTCTGTATTGACCCGTTCAGGAGTTTGGTGTTTTAAACTGAATTGTCTCTGTATTGACCCGTTCAGGAGTTTGGTGTTTTAAACTGAATTGTCTCTGTATTGACCCGTTCAGGAGTTTGGTGTTTTAAACTGAATTGTCTCTGTATTGACCCGTTCAGGAGTTTGGTGTTTTAAACTGAATTGTCTCTGTATTGACCCGTTCAGGAGTTTGGTGTTTTAAACTGAATTGTCTCTGTATTGACCCGTTCAGGAGTTTGGTGTTTTAAGCTGAATTGTCTCTGTATTGACCCGTTCAGGAGTTTGGTGTTTTAAGCATTATGTTACACTTTTAGCTATTTAAAAATAGCAGATCTACAAGCTCATAGCGCGGCACCGAGTGCCGTGCTACGAGCTTGTGGATCTGCTATTTTTTGAAAAATCGTGGAAATGTGCTGCACACCTTTTGAATATAGGCCTATTCTTTCAGAGCGAACATTTTCAACTCAAATCTTTGCTTCTGGGAGGAGGGGGTCCCTGGAACGACATATTTTCAGATGTGGGTCCGCAGCCAAATCGAGATAATTCTGGGGGTCCTTGACATGAAAAAAGTTGAGCACCACTGACATAGAAACAGGTTTTTCACAAAACTGTCAGGATTTAGAAGCAAGTTTTCGGCCTCAGGTCTAAATGGGTTAAATTATGTTGAACTCTGGGTGACATTACAGTATTACAGTATTACAGTATTACGGTACGTTAGAATTGGCTGTAATAAATGATGTATGACTGACTGACATTGTGTAGCATCAGAGTACATGTCTTGTCTTATTGACGGGCCTATCAGAGTACATGTCTTGTCTTATTGACAGGCCTATCAGAGTACATGTCTTGTCTTATTGACAGGCCTATCAGAGTACATGTCTTGTCTTATTGACGGGCCTATCAGAGTACATGTCTTGTCTTATTGACAGGCCTATCAGAGTACATGTCTTGTCTTATTGACAGGCCTATCAGAGTACATGTCTTGTCTTATTGACAGGCCTATCAGAGTACATGTCTTGTCTTATTGACAGGCCTATCAGAGTACATGTCTTGTCTTATTGACAGGCCTATCAGACGTCTTGTCTTATTGACAGGCCTATCAGACGTCTTGTCTTATTGACGGGCCTATCAGAGTACATGTCTTGTCTTATTGACGGGCCTATCAGAGTACATGTCTTGTCTTATTGACGGGCCTATCAGAGTACATGTCTTGTCTTATTGACGGGCCTATCAGAGTACATGTCTTGTCTTATTGACAGGCCTATCAGAGTACATGTCTTGTCTTATTGACAGGCCTATCAGAGTACATGTCTTGTCTTATTGACAGGCCTATCAGAGTACATGTCTTGTCTTATTGACAGGCCTATCAGAGTACATGTCTTATTGACAGGCCTATCAGAGTACATGTCTTGTCTTATTGACGGGCCTATCAGAGTACATGTCTTGTCTTATTGACGGGCCTATCAGAGTACATGTCTTGTCTTATTGACAGGCCTATCAGACGTCTTGTCTTATTGACAGGCCTATCAGACAGGGAATTTTACGTGTTTACATTTTGTTTGTTTTTGTTTGTTTTTTGGCAGCAAATTTCCATTTTAGTTTTAGTCATAGTCTCTTGAAACGTTTTCATTTAGTTTTAGTCACCTGGAATGTTTTAGTGTTTAGTCTAGTTTTAGTCGACTAAATATCATAAGATTTTTGTCGACTAAATCTACAGGTGATTTGGTCGACTAGAATGTGTTTTGGCGGGCCTTGATGCCGTCGTAATGACTGTGTTTACACTTGCTGAAAATAGCCGATCTACAAGCGCGACGCGTTGTGAGCTTGTAGATCAGCTATTTTCAGCATTCAAACCAAGTGTAAAATGACTGGATCTCTTGTCCACTAGTCCCTAGTCTCTAGTTTTTATTTGTTGACGAAATTGGGGGGGGGGGGGGGGTCCACAGCCCAAATACATGACATCATTGTGGGGGTCCTTGACATGAAAAGCTTTTGAGCACCACTGACAGACTAAAGCAAGGGCTCGCAACTCACTTCGCAACGCTCCAGGTTTTAGTTTTCACAATCACAGCAGGAGGACATAGTCTGTCCTCCTGGACATAGTCTGTCCTCCTGGACATAGTCTGTCCTCCTGGACATAGTCTGTCCTCCTGGACATAGTCTGTCCTCCTGCCTGCTGCGATTGTGAATAAAAACACCTGTTGCATTACAAAGTGAGTTGTGAGCCCTTGCTTTTGTTCATGATATCTGTTAGTTTAACAGTTTGGCTCAGCACCAGGATCGGAGGACGTGCGTTGTTTTATCTTATTCCACCACTGACATAGAAACGTAGGTTTTTCAGAAAACTGTCAGGATTTATTTTATTTATACGTTTATTTAACAGGGACAATACAAACAAACAATGTATCATGTTGTAAAAACATGAAACCGTTGCATTGGTTTGTAGCCAAGGCTAATTTGCAACCCCTGATTAGGCCTTTCTATACAGCTATACATCTACCTAAAACAATCTTTTACAACTACACATCTACCTAAAACAATCTTTTACATACACATACAAATGCAACATTTAGACAGTGATGTAAATAGGTTTTCAATGTAATGAGTCCCAGGATGCAGGGATGGTCTTTTAGAAATTAGTCCCAGTACTTCAACCACGTTAGGAGTCATATTTTGCCATTTTTACAAATTGCAGTATTTAACTCCCATTTCATTTTATATGGTTATATTCATGTAGAAAACAGAAGAAGAAATGATTATTATAACTAAAGCTAGCAAAATAAACTAGAATATAAAACAGTACAGTAGTACAGTAGTGCATCCCGTGGATGCAGAGGTCGTTGTTTTATTGCGTCCCTGAACTATAAACTGTGTTTTGGGATGCAAAATGCACCCTATTTTAATCTCTGTAGAGTTAAAGTTTCATTATTCTTTATTCTTTATTGGGATCCCCATTAGCTTCCGCTACTGCGGTCGCTAGTCTTCCTGGGGTCCACACAGAACATCACACATACACTGCTGCTTCCTGGGGTCCACACAGAACATCACACATACACTGCTGCTTCCTGGGGTCCACACAGAACATCACACATACACTGCTGCTTCCTGGGGTCCACACAGAACATCACACATACACTGCTGCTTCCTGGGGTCCACACAGAACATCACAACATACACTGCTGCTTCCTGGGGTCCACACAGAACATCACACATACACTGCTGCTCCCTGGGGTCCACACAGAACATCACAACATACACTGCTGCTCCCTGGGGTCCACACAGAACATCACACATACACTGCTGCGGTCGCTAGTCTTCCTGGGGTCCACACAGAACATCACACATACACTGCTGCTTCCTGGGGTCCACACAGAACATCACACATACACTGCTGTGGTCGCTAGTCTCCTGGGGTCCACACAGAACATCACACATACACTGCTGTGGTCGCTAGTCTTCCTGGGGTCCACACAGAACATCACACATACACTGCTGTGGTCGCTAGTCTTCCTGGGGTCCACACAGAACATCACACATACACTGCTGCGGTCGCTAGTCTTCCTGGGGTCCACACAGAACATCACACATACACTGCTGTGGTCGCTAGTCTTCCTGGGGTCCACACAGAACATCACAACATACACTGCTGCGGTCGCTAGTCTTCCTGGGGTCCACACAGAACATCACAACATACACTGCTGCGGTCGCTAGTCTTCCTGGGGTCCACACAGAACATCACACATACACTGCTGTGGTCGCTAGTCTTCCTGGGGTCCACACAGAACATCACACATACACTGCTGTGGTCGCTAGTCTTCCTGGGGTCCACACAGAACATCACACATACACTGCTGTGGTCGCTAGTCTTCCTGGGGTCCACACAGAACATCACACTGCTGCGGTCGCTAGTCTTCCTGGGGTCCACACAGAACATCACACATACACTGCTGCGGTCGCTAGTCTTCCTGGGGTCCACACAGAACATCACACTGCTGCGGTCGCTAGTCTTCCTGGGGTCCACACAGAACATCACACTGCTGCGGTCGCTAGTCTTCCTGGGGTCCACACAGAACATCACACATACACTGCTGCGGTCGCTAGTCTTCCTGGGGTCCACACAGAACATCACACATACACTGCTGCGGTCGCTAGTCTTCCTGGGGTCCACACAGAACATCACACATACACTGCTGCGGTCGCTAGTCTTCCTGGGGTCCACACAGAACATCATACATACACTGCTGCGGTCGCTAGTCTTCCTGGGGTCCACACAGAACATCACACATACACTGCTGCGGTCGCTAGTCTTCCTGGGGTCCACACAGAACATCACACATACACTGCTGCGGTCGCTAGTCTTCCTGGGGTCCACACAGAACATCACACATACACTGCTGCGGTCACTAGTCTTCCTGGGGTCCACACAGAACATCACACATACACTGCTGTGGTCGCTAGTCTTCCTGGGGTCCACACAGAACATCATACATACACTGCTGTGGTCGCTAGTCTTCCTGGGTCCACACAGAACATCACACATACACTGCTGCGGTCACTAGTCTTCCTGGGGTCCACACAGAACATCACACATACACTGCTGTGGTCGCTAGTCTTCCTGGGGTCCACACAGAACATCACACATACACTGCTGCGGTCGCTAGTCTTCCTGGGGTCCACACAGAACATCACACATACACTGCTGCGGTCGCTAGTCTTCCTGGGGTCCACACAGAACATCACACATACACTGCTGCGGTCGCTAGTCTTCCTGGGGTCCACACAGAACATCACACATACACTGCTGCGGTCGCTAGTCTTCCTGGGGTCCACACAGAACATCACACATACACTGCTGCGGTCGCTAGTCTTCCTGGGGTCCACACAGAACATCACACATACACTGCTGCGGTCGCTAGTCTTCCTGGGGTCCACACAGAACATCACACATACACTGCTGCGGTC
>NC_136797.1:3003954-3025258 GCF_951216825.1 Electrona antarctica | reverse complement strand
GGACTCGGTCCCAGACTACTCTATGCCCAATTGAAGTGGACTCGGACCCAGACTACTCTATGCCCAATTGAAGTGGACTAGGTCCCAGACTACTCTATGCCCAATTGAAGTGGACTAGGTCCCAGACTACTCTATGCCCAATTGAAGTGGACTAGGTCCCAGACTACTCTATGCCCAATTGAAGTGGACTAGGTCCCAGACTACTCTATGCCCAATTGAAGTGGACTAGGTCCCAGACTACTCTATGCCCAATTGAAGTGGACTAGGTCCCAGACTACTCTATGCCCAATTGAAGTGGACTAGGTCCCAGACTACTCTATGCCCAATTGAAGTGGACTAGGTCCCAGACTACTCTATGCCCAATTGAAGTGGACTAGGTCCCAGACTACTCTATGCCCAATTGAAGTGGACTAGGTCCCAGACTACTCTATGCCCAATTGAAGTGGACTAGGTCCCAGACTACTCTATGCCCAATTGAAGTGGACTAGGTCCCAGACTACTCTATGCCCAATTGAAGTGGACTAGGTCCCAGACTACTCTATGCCCAATTGAAGTGGACTAGGTCCCAGACTACTCTATGTCCAATTGAAGTGGACTCGGTCCCAGACTTTTTTTTTCTCCCTGGAAATAAAAACGTTGAAAACGGCTGCCGTGTTGACCTGTCCATCTCTGTCTCTCTCTCTCTCTCTCCCCAGGTGTACCACAGTGTTGACCTGTCCATCTCTGTCTCTCTCTCTCCCCAGGTGTACCACAGTGTTGACCTGTCCATCTGTCTCTCTCTCTCTCTCCCCAGGTGTACCACAGTGTTGACCTGTCCATCTCTGTCTCTCTCTCTCCCCAGGTGTACCACAGTGTTGACCTGTCCATCTCTGTCTCTCTCTCTCCCCAGGTGTACCACAGTGTTGACCTGTCCATCTCTGTCTCTCTCTCTCTCTCCCCAGGTGTACCACAGTGTTGACCTGTCCATCTCTGTCTCTCTCTCTCCCCAGGTGTACCACAGTGTTGACCTGTCCATCTCTGTCTCTCTCTCTCTCTCCCCAGGTGTACCACAGTGTTGACCTGTCCATCTCTGTCTCTCTCTCTCTCTCCCCAGGTGTACCACAGTGTTGACCTGTCCATCTCTGTCTCTCTCTCTCCTCAGGTGTACCACAGTGTTGACCTGTCCATCTCTGTCTCTCTCTCTCCTCAGGTGTACCACAGTGTTGACCTGTCCATCTCTGTCTCTCTCTCTCCCCAGGTGTACCACAGTGTTGACCTGTCCATCTCTGTCTCTCTCTCTCCCCAGGTGTACCACAGTGTTGACCTGTCCATCTCTGTCTCTCTCTCTCTCTCCCCAGGTGTACCACAGTGTTGACCTGTCCATCTCTGTCTCTCTCTCTCTCTCCCCAGGTGTACCACAGTGTTGACCTGTCCATCTCTGTCTCTCTCTCTCTCTCCCCAGGTGTACCACAGTGTTGACCTGTCCATCTCTGTCTCTCTCTCTCCCCAGGTGTACCACAGTGTTGACCTGTCCATCTCTGTCTCTCTCTCTCCCCAGGTGTACCACAGTGTTGACCTGTCCATCTCTGTCTCTCTCTCTCTCTCCCCAGGTGTACCACAGTGTTGACCTGTCCATCTCTGTCTCTCTCTCTCCCCAGGTGTACCACAGTGTTGACCTGTCCATCTCTGTCTCTCTCTCTCCCCAGGTGTACCACAGTGTTGACCTGTCCATCTCTGTCTCTCTCTCTCTCTCCCCAGGTGTACCACAGTGTTGACCTGTCCATCTCTGTCTCTCTCTCTCTCTCCCCAGGTGTACCACAGTGTTGACCTGTCCATCTCTGTCTCTCTCTCTCCCCAGGTGTACCACAGTGTTGACCTGTCCATCTCTGTCTCTCTCTCTCCCCAGGTGTACCACAGTGTTGACCTGTCCATCTCTGTCTCTCTCTCTCCCCAGGTGTACCACAGTGTTGACCTGTCCATCTCTGTCTCTCTCTCTCCTCAGGTGTACCACAGTGTTGACCTGTCCATCTCTGTCTCTCTCTCTCCCCCCCAGGTGTACCACAGTGTTGACCTGTCCATCTCTGTCTCTCTCTCTCCCCAGGTGTACCACAGTGTTGACCTGTCCATCTCCGTCTCTCTCTCTCCCCAGGTGTACCACAGTGTTGACCTGTCCATCTCCGTCTCTCTCTCTCCCCAGGTGTACCACAGTGTTGACCTGTCCATCTCTGTCTCTCTCTCTCCCCAGGTGTACCACAGTGTTGACCTGTCCATCTCTGTCTCTCTCTCTCCCCAGGTGTACCACAGTGTTGACCTGTCCATCTCTGTCTCTCTCTCTCCCCAGGTGTACCACAGTGTTGACCTGTCCATCTCTGTCTCTCTCTCTCCCCAGGTGTACCACAGTGTTGACCTGTCCATCTCTGTCTCTCTCTCTCTCTCCCCAGGTGTACCACAGTGTTGACCTGTCCATCTCTGTCTCTCTCTCTCCCCCCCCAGGTGTACCACAGTGTTGACCTGTCCATATCTGTCTCTCTCTCTCCCCCCGCAGGTGTACCACAGTGTTGACCTGTCCCTCTCCGTCTCTCCCCAGGTGTACCACAGCTCGTCGGCCTCGTCGTCTGACCTTCTGTCCAGCAGCTCCAGAGGTCCAGCGGTCAGCAGCGGCAGACCCCCGGGCCCGTCCAGCATGGCGCTGGGCCTGCCCCCTCCCCAGTACAACATCCAGTACACCAGCAGCGCGGCCGTGGCTAAAGACGGCCTGTGGGCCCACAGGTAGGCTGCAGGCAGAAAGCCCTTAAAGACGGCCTGTGGGCCCACAGGTAGACTGCAGGCAGAAAGCCCTTAAAGACGGCCTGTGGGCCCACAGGTAGGCTGCAGGCAGAAAGCCCTTAAAGACGGCCTGTGGGCCCACAGGTAGGCTGCAGGCAGAAAGCCCTTATTGGCCCATTCTGGGCGGGAAACCCCTTTTGGCGTTTCATTATCGTTATACTTTAGCTGTTGAAAAATAGCAGATCTACAAGCTCATAGCGCGGCACCGAGTGCCGCGCTATGAGCTTTTAGGTCTGCTATTTTTGAAAAATCGTGAAAATGTAGTGCAAATCTTTGAATATATATATATATCTTTCAAAGCGAACGTTTTTAACTCGTATCTTTTGTAGAATCGTTCCCTGGTCAAAATGGGTTTTAAAGGGATAGTTCAGATTCCACACAGTAAAAGTAAATGAATCCACAAAACTAACGTCATTAGTATTGTTGACCTATTTCTAATTAGTGCAACTTTCGTTCATTTTTTACCCCTCTATCACACGGAACTATGTTTTTTGTGTCCATATCACTACGCCCCAAAAAATAGTTCCATGTCATAGAGGGGTCAAAGTTGAACGAAAGTTGCGCTAATATTTTAGAAATAGGTCAACAATACAAATGACGTTAGTTTTGTTGATTAATTTCCCGGGACTCATTACATTGAAAACCTATTTACATCACTGGAAACAAAATGAAAATGCAGTGTTGTCGAGTGTCAGGCTAGTTGAAAAGGTACCAGGTCGTCTCGCCCCTTTTGAAAACCACCATGCCATATTTTCAAATGGAATCCACCTTCCCTTCTCTTTCCCCCAAACAGGGCGCCCGTCCCTCCAGAGCACCAAGGCTACCTCCCTCCTCCGCCTCAGCACTCGCTGGCCAACACAAACTACTCCAACCGGAACCAGGCAGCGCCCCCCTACCCCTCCTCCTCCTCCTCCTCCTCGTTGTCCTCCTCCCAGCAGAGAGGAGGAGGACCCCCGCTGGGGTCCGACATGTGGTCCAAGGACCCCCGACGGGGGAGCAGCACCCTGCAGAGACAGAGCAGCAGCTCCTCCACAGCCTCCATGGGGGGAGGAGAGCCCAGACGCCTGCAGCACATCCCCGATGGAGACTACATGACTTACAGGTAGAGCCAAGGCTCTTCATCTGGTTGGCGAAAGGGCCTTTCTGTGTGGAGTTTGCATGTTCTCCCCGTGTCCCCTAGGGTAGGTACCCTCACATGTTCTCCCCGTGTCCCCTAGGGTAGGTACCCTCACATGTTCTCCCCGTGTCCCCTAGGGTACGTACCCTCACATGTTCTCCCCGTGTCCCCTAGGGTAGGTACCCTCACATGTTCTCCCCGTGTCCCCTAGGGTAGGTACCCTCACATGTTCTCCCCGTGTCCCCTAGGGTAGGTACCCTCACATGTTCTCCCCGTGTCCCCTAGGGTAGGTACCCTCACATGTTCTCCCCGTGTTCCCTAGGGTAGGTACCCTCACATGTTCTCCCCGTGTCCCCTAGGGTAGGTACCCTCACATGTTCTCCCCGTGTCCCCTAGGGTAGGTACCCTCACATGTTCTCCCCGTGTCCCCTAGGGTAGGTACCCTCACATGTTCTCCCCGTGTCCCCTAGGGTAGGTACCCTCACGTGTTCTCCCCGTGTCCCCTAGGGTAGGTACCCTCACATGTTCTCCCCGTGTCCCCTAGGGTAGGTACCCTCACGTGTTCTCCCCGTGTCCCCTAGGGTAGGTACCCTCACATGTTCTCCCCGTGTCCCCTAGGGTAGGTACCCTCACATGTTCTCCCCGTGTCCCCTAGGGTAGGTACCCTCACATGTTCTCCCTGTTTCCCCTAGGGTAGGTACCCTCACATGTTCTCCCCGTGTCCCCTAGGGTAGGTACCCTCACATGTTCTCCCTGTGTCCCCTAGGGTAGGTACCCTCACATGTTCTCCCCGTGTCCCCTAGGGTAGGTACCCTCACATGTTCTCCCCGTGTCCCCTAGGGTAGGTACCCTCACATGTTCTCCCCGTGTCCCCTAGGGTAGGTACCCTCACATGTTCTCCCCGTGTCTCCTAGGGTAGGTACCCTCACATGTTCTCCCCGTGTCCCCTAGGGTAGGTACCCTCACATGTTCTCCCCGTGTCCCCTAGGGTAGGTACCCTCACATGTTCTCCCCGTGTCCCCTAGGGTAGGTACCCTCACATGTTCTCCCCGTGTCCCCTAGGGTAGGTACCCTCACATGTTCTCCCCGTGTCCCCTAGGGTAGGTACCCTCACATGTTCTCCCCGTGTCCCCTAGGGTAGGTACCCTCACATGTTCTCCCCGTGTCCCCTAGGGTAGGTACCCTCACATGTTCTCCCCGTGTCCCCTAGGGTAGGTACCCTCACATGTTCTCCCCATGTCCCCTAGTGTAGGTACCCTCACATGTTCTCCCCATGTCCCCTAGGGTAGGTACCCTCACATGTTCTCCCCATGTCCCCTAGGGTAGGTACCCTCACATGTTCTCCCCGTGTCCCCTAGGGTAGGTACCCTCACATGTTCTCCCCGTGTCCCCTAGGGTAGGTACCCTCACATGTTCTCCCCATGTCCCCTAGTGTAGGTACCCTCACATGTTCTCCCCATGTCCCCTAGGGTAGGTACCCTCACATGTTCTCCCCATGTCCCCTAGGGTAGGTACCCTCACATGTTCTCCCCGTGTCCCCTAGGGTAGGTACCCTCACAAAAAACATGCAGTAATCCTGGTCTCTAAACTGCCTCCCCCTGGCCAGCCGGGGCGCCTGATGGAGGGGAAAGGAACTGGTCGGAATAACGTCTTCCTTCCACGTGCTACGTCCAACCGGGGAAACTCCCCCAAAAGAAGCAGCTTGGACTCCTCATGCATAGAAGGAAGCATGAGGTCAATCCGGTGCCCCCCCCCCCACACAGGTTGACAGAGGAAGTGTAGCGCCCAGGATTACATCAGATAATTGACACTGGGTGAAAAAAATGGGTTGCAAAATCGTGGGATAAAATTATTTAAAAAAAATCTCGAGATTTAATTTGTACTTTCTTCCATGTGTGTATCCAGGGACATCCACACGCTGGGCCGGGGTCCGCTGGCCATGAGCCACGCCATGCAGAGACCCCTGTCGGCGCGCACCTACAGCATGGACGTGCCGGGGGTCTCGCGGCCCCACAGCGCCCGGCCGCCGCCCCTCCACCACGACCCCCACATGCTCCCCGAGAGGACCATGTCCGTCAGCGACTTCAACTACCAGCAGCACCAGCAGCACGGCAGCCCCGGGAAGAGGCCCGGCGCCCAGCGGGTGAAGTCGGAGCACTCCCTCCTGGACGGGGGAGGAGGCCTGGGGGGCATCGGCGGGGGGAGGGTCCCGATGGACTGGAGGGACCAGGTCATGAGGCACATCGAGGCCAAGAAGATAGAAAAGGTAAAGTGTGTGAGAGGTTTTAGAGTAGGACACATTTTTCCGTGACTCCAAAACATTCAACGGAAATGAGCCACGTTTTCAGCGGTTTCACCATAACAAGCTTTAACATGTCTTTGTTCTGAACTAAAGGTTGCATGTTGTGCTTCTGTTTTATTAACATGTGTAAACCAGTGTTGTTTTTGGCAGCAAATTTTGATTTTAGTTTTAGTCATAGTCTCTTGAATAGTTTTCACTTAGTTTTAGTCACCTGGAATGTTTTAGTGGCAGTCTAGTTTTAGTCGACTAAATATCATAAGATTTTAGTCGACTAAATCTACAGTTGATTTAGTCGAACAAAATGTATTTTGGCGTGCCTTGATGCCGTCGTAATGACAGGTTTTTTCACTTGCTGAAAATAGCCGATCTACAAGCTCACAACCTGTCGGAGCGCGACGCGTTGTGAGCTTGTAGATCGGCTATTTTCAGCATGCAACTAATTGTAAAATGACTTATACTGGATCTCTTGTCCACTAGTCCCTTCCTAACATTTTAGTCTAGTTTTTATTTGTTGACGACATTGTCAGTATTTTTAGTCTTAGTTGTAGTCATCATAGCTTAGTTTTCATTTAGTTTCCATGTAGTTTTCGTCAGTGGAAAAAGGTGGTCGATGAACATTTTTCGTCTTGCTTTTAGTCGACAAAAACAACACTGGTTTAAACATGTTATGCTCTTCTGTGTTAATAACATGTGTAAACATGTTATGCTCTCCTGTGTTATTAACATGTGTAAACATGTTATGCTCTCCTGTGTTATTAACATGTGTAAACATGTTATGCTCTCCTGTGTTATTAACATGTGTAAACATGTTATGCTCTCCTGTGTTATTAACATGTGTAAACATGTTATGCTCTTCTGTGTTATTAACATGTGTAAACATGTTATGCTCTCCTGTGTTATTAACATGTGTAAACATGTTATGCTCTCCTGTGTTATTAACATGTGTAAACATGTTATGCTCTCCTGTGTTATTAACATGTGTAAACATGTTATGCTCTCCTGTGTTATTAACATGTGTAAGCGGACCGCTGAAGACTACTAACTGTCTGATAACCGTATTCACTGCATGTGCCACATTCTACATTAACGGTTGTTATTACTATATATATATATATTATAGGGATGCACGACGCTGACATTTTGGCCGCTGTTTGATTAAAAATCTTTGTCTGCCACCTGGTGGCCGCAGAAGGTAGTTAAACCCTGCCAGGGCATATATATACCCTGTATTTGGGCATTTTTTCATTTCCGCACATTTCCCGGCTTGGAAGTCCGCCGTTGTAAAGATCGGCTAATGTTAGCATTAGCTCCACGCCGTTGACTATCATTGCGCACGTTCATGTTATTGGGCCCATGACACGTGAACGCTACTGTATGTTTGTACGTGAACGCGCGCAAATGGCGCAATGATAGTCAACGGCCAGCGCGTTCATGTTATTGGGGCAATCCATATTGCCAATAACCGATAAGATTGTGCATCCCTAATATTGTATAGTGGACTGCATGGCTGTCACTTACTGTGTGTGTGTGTGTGTGTGTGTGTGTGTGTTGGCTGTTCCTTACTGTGTGTGTGTGTGTGTGTGTGTGTGTGTGTGTGTGTGTGTGTGTGTGTGTGTGTGTGTGTGTGTGTGTTGGCTGTTCCTTACTGTGTGTGTGTGTGTGTGTGTGTGTGTGTGTGTGTGTGTGTTGGCTGTTCCTTACTGTGTGTGTGTGTGTGTGTTGGCTGTTCCTTCCTTGTGTGTCTTCTCCGTTCAGAATGCGATGTCTCGCTCGTATAATTCCACTTATGCTCCGCTGAGCTGTTCCCAGTACGGAGGCAGCTCTAGGGACATGCATGCCAGCCAAGGCTCTCTGCTCCTTAGTGCCCGAGACGGAGGTCTGTACGGAGGCCCGGGACTCCCAGTGAGTACTGTCACCTGTAGCTAGCTCCCTACCTACCTGTCACCTGTAGCTAGCTCCCTACCTACCTGTCACCTGTAGCTAGCTCCCTACCTACCTGTCACCTGTAGCTAGCTCCCTACCTACCTGTCACCTGTAGCTAGCTCCCTACCTACCTGTCACCTGTAGCTAGCTCCCTACCTACCTGTCACCTGTAGCTAGCTCCCTACCTACCTGTCACCTGTAGCTAGCTCCCTACCTACCTGTCACCTGTAGCTAGCTCCCTACCTACCTGTCACCTGTAGCTAGCTCCCTACCTACCTGTCACCTGTAGCTAGCTCCCTACCTACCTGTCACCTGTAGCTAGCTCCCTACCTACCTGTCACCTGTAGCTAGCTCCCTACCTACCTGTCACCTGTAGCTAGCTCCCTACCTGTCACCTGTAGCTAGCTCCCTACCTGTAGCCTGTAGCTAGCTCCCTACCTACCTGTCACCTGTAGCTAGCTCCCTACCTACCTGTCACCTGTAGCTAGCTCCCTACCTACCTGTCACCTGTAGCTAGCTCCCTACCTGTCACCTGTAGCTAGCTCCCTACCTGTCACCTGTAGCTAGCTCCCTACCTGTCACCTGTAGCTAGCTCCCTACCTGTAGCCTGTAGCTAGCTCCCTACCTACCTGTCACCTGTAGCTAGCTCCCTACCTACCTGTCACCTGTAGCTAGCTCCCTACCTCAGACATGCAAACATGTAGCTTTTCGGCGAAAATCGCCGTTTTTACTCCAAATAGGGCACCTGTGTGATTTATGCAAATCCGTTAAAAAAACGTTTGAGGGGGGTGGGGGGGTCATGTCGATCTCTGGGTCAGTGGAGCCTATGGGTGGAGCCCAGATAAATCTGTCTGGCGGACTCACCGCTGTCACTGCGCAGCACGGTAATTGTCAACAAGATGCAGCTGTGAAAGTTTGCGCGTGCATGCTGTTATGCACGTTATTTGCGCAGTGAGTGTAACGCTGCTCAGAATGGTGAAATCTTCCGCCAACAGCGTACCTTAGTGATCAGAATCAAGCACAGGCCTATCGTAGTAGACATTTCCAGCACGCGGAAACGCCCCCCTTTCAAAGTGTTATTTTTCTTCGGTGTCGTTTCGGACGGACGGGAGAGTAGCATATAAAAGAGTAAAGACAACAACAACACAGAACTCATCTTCAATCATGAAGCGTCTGTATCCTTCAGGAAATGATAAAAAGTTAAAGAAAAAGCGTAAGGATGAACTGCGGAAGGAGCAATCAGGTAAATAAACATGCCAACTTGCAGACTGACTTGCAGTGTCCTGTGCTGTGAATGTCGCGGTTTGTTGTTGTTGTGTTTACAGGCTGAGCCACGCTGGTGGCTAGGCTAGTACTGCTGCTGCTTGCTGCAGTTTGTAATCAATAATCATCTCTTTTATCATGACATGGTTGGGAGTGAGTGGTGACTCGCTGTAGTCTCACTCTGTGACTAGCTGTGCAGTCTGATTTGTGCTCTTATTAAACGCATCAAATTCGTAGTTTTGTTGTTGTTGCTCAGTATTGAAATATAAATAATTTAAATTGCAAAGGAATGATTAAGAATTTGAATAAGTGTGTGTGTGTGTGTGTGTGTGTGTGTGTGTGTGTGTGTGTGTGTGTGGGGGGGGGTGGGAGGGCCCGGGGGTGTGTGTGTGTGTGTGTGTGTGTATATATATATATATATATACACAATTGAGTTATATATAATTTTATTTTTTTTATCCTGGGGTCCACTGAGCAGAGGACCACTGGGGTCCACTGAGCAGAGGACCACTGCAGGGTCCACTGAGCAGAGGACCACTGCAGGGTCCACTGAGCAGAGGACCACTGCAGGGTCCACTGAGCAGAGGACCACTGGGGTCCACTGAGCAGAGGACCACTGGGGTCCACTGAGCAGAGGACCACTGCAGGGTCCACTGAGCAGAGGTCCACTGAGCAGAGGACCACTGGGGTCCACTGAGCAGAGGACCACTGCAGGGTCCACTGAGCAGAGGACCACTGGGGTCCACTGAGCAGAGGACCACAGGGGTCCACTGAGCAGAGGACCACTGGGGTCCACTGAGCAGAGGACCACAGGGGTCCACTGAGCAGAGGACCACTGGGGTCCACTGGGTCCAGCTGTTTATACCAGTCTCTCTGTCATACCATCCCTCCCCACTGGGGGTGCTGTTTATACCAGTCAGTCTGTCATACCATCCCTCCCCACTGGGGGCGCTGTTTATACCATCCCTCTACACTGGGGGTGCTGTTTATACCATCCCTCCCCACTGGGGACGCTGTTTATACCAGTCTCTCTGTCATAGCATCCCTCTCCACTGGGGGCACTGTTTATACCAGTCAGTCTGTCATACCATCCCTCCCCACTGGGGGCGCTGTTTATACCAGTCAGTCTGTCATACCATCCCTCCCCACTGGGGGTGCTGTTTATACCATCCCTCTACACTGGGGGTGCTGTTTATACCATCCTTCCCCACTGGGGACGCTGTTTATACCAGTCTCTCTGTCATAGCATCCCTCTCCACTGGGGGCACTGTTTATACCAGTTAGTCTGTCATACCATCCATCCCACTGGGGGCACTGTTTATACCAGTCTGTCATACCATCCCTCCCCACTGGGGGCGCTGTTTATACCAGTCTGTCATACCATCCCTCCCCACTGGGGGCGCTGTTTATACCAGTCTGTCATACCATCCCTCTACACTGGGGGCGCTGTTTATACCATCCCGCTACACTGGGGGTGCTGTTTATACCAGTCAGTCTGTCATACCATCCCTCCCCACTGGGGGTGCTGTTTATACCATCCCTCTACACTGGGGGTGCTGTTTATACCATCCCTCCCCAGTGGGGACGCTGTTTATACTACTCTCTCTGTCATACCATCCCTCCCCACTGGGGGCACTGGTTATACCAGTCTGTCATACCATCCCTCCCCACTGGGGGCGCTGTTTATACCAGTCTGTCATACCATCCCTCTACACTGGGGGCGCTGTTTATACCATCCCGCTACACTGGGGGTGCTGTTTATACCAGTCAGTCTGTCATACCATCCCTCCCCACTGGGGGTGCTGTTTATACCATCCCTCTACACTGGGGGTGCTGTTTATACCATCCCTCCCCACTGGGGACGCTGTTTATACTACTCTCTCTGTCATACCATCCCTCCCCACTGGGGGCACTGTTTATACCAGTCTGTCATACCATCCCTCCCCACTGGGGGCGCTGTTTATACCAATCTGTCATACCATCCCTCTACACCGGGGGCGCTGTTTATACCAGTCAGTCTGTCATACCATCCCTCCCCACTGGGGGCGCTGTTTATACCAGTCAGTCTGTCATACCATCCCTCCCCACTGGGGGCACTGTTTATACCAGTCAGTCTGTCATACCATCCCTCTACACTGGGCCCCCACATGTGGCCCCCACCTTCACCTAATGCGGCCCGCAGGTTAATATCAACTGGCGGCCTGAGGGTGGCCCCCACCTTCACCTAATGCGGCCCGCAGGTTAATATCAACTGGCGGCCTGGTGGGCCGAGACCTATGGTCGCGGCCCACTGGGAAAATGCCCGGTATGACCTGTGGCCAGTCCAGCCCTGTTTGGTACCCATAAAACCCTCAAAATCGCCCGCGACACAGCGCGTCCCCCGCATACTGTCACCTTTTCCAGCTTCGGTCTGTTTGCATGCCTGCTACCTACCTGTCACCTGTAGCTAGCTCCCTACCTACCTGTCACCTGTAGCTAGCTCCCTACCTACCTGTCACCTGTAGCTAGCTCCCTACCTACCTGTAGCTAGCTCCCTACCTGTAGCCTGTAGCTAGCTCCCTACCTACCTGTCACCTGTAGCTAGCTCCCTACCTACCTGTCACCTGTAGCTAGCTCCCTACCTACCTGTCACCTGTAGCTAGCTCCCTACCTACCTGTCACCTGTAGCTAGCTCCCTACCTGTCACCTGTAGCTAGCTCCCTACCTACCTGTCACCTGTAGCTAGCTCCCTACCTACCTGTCACCTGTAGCTAGCTCCCTACCTACCTGTAGCTAGCTCCCTACCTGTAGCCTGTAGCTAGCTCCCTACCTACCTGTCACCTGTAGCTAGCTCCCTACCTACCTGTCACCTGTAGCTAGCTCCCTACCTACCTGTCACCTGTAGCTAGCTCCCTACCTACCTGTCACCTGTAGCTAGCTCCCTACCTACCTGTCACCTGTAGCTAGCTCCCTACCTGTCACCTGTAGCTAGCTCCCTACCTGTAGCCTGTAGCTAGCTCCCTACCTACCTGTCACCTGTAGCTAGCTCCCTACCTACCTGTAGCTAGCTCCCTACCTGTAGCCTGTAGCTAGCTCCCTACCTACCTGTCACCTGTAGCTAGCTCCCTACCTACCTGTCACCTGTAGCTAGCTCCCTACCTGTCACCTGTAGCTAGCTCCCTACCTGTAGCCTGTAGCTAGCTCCCTACCTACCTGGCACCTGTAGCTAGCTCCCTACCTGTAGCCTGTAGCTAGCTCCCTACCTACCTGGCACCTGTAGCTAGCTCCCTACCTACCTGTCACCTGTAGCTAGCTCCCTACCTGTCACCTGTAGCTAGCTCCCTACCTGTCACCTGTAGCTAGCTCCCTACCTGTAGCCTGTAGCTAGCTCCCTACCTGTAGCCTGTAGCTAGCTCCCTACCTACCTGTCACCTGTAGCTAGCTCCCTACCTGTCACCTGTAGCTAGCTCCCTACCTGTAGCCTGTAGCTAGCTCCCTACCTGTAGCCTGTAGCTAGCTCCCTACCTACCTGTCACCTGTAGCTAGCTCCCTACCTACCTGTCACCTGTAGCTAGCTCCCTACCTGTCACCTGTAGCTAGCTCCCTACCTGTCACCTGTAGCTAGCTCCCTACCTGTAGCCTGTAGCTAGCTCCCTACCTGTCACCTGTAGCTAGCTCCCTACCTACCTGGCACCTGTAGCTAGCTCCCTACCTACCTGTCACCTGTAGCTAGCTCCCTACCTGTCACCTGTAGCTAGCTCCCTACCTGTCACCTGTAGCTAGCTCCCTACCTGTAGCCTGTAGCTAGCTCCCTACCTGTCACCTGTAGCTAGCTCCCTACCTGTAGCCTGTAGCTAGCTCCCTACCTGTAGCCTGTAGCTAGCTCCCTACCTGTAGCCTGTAGCTAGCTCCCTACCTGTAGCCTGTAGCTAGCTCCCTACCTAGTACCTACCTGTCACCTGTAGCTAGCTCCCTACCTGTAGCCTGTAGCTAGCTCCCTACCTGTAGCCTGTAGCTAGCTCCCTACCTGTAGCCTGTAGCTAGCTCCCTACCTACCTGTCACCTGTAGCTAGCTCCCTACCTACCTGTCACCTGTAGCTAGCTCCCTACCTGTAGCCTGTAGCTAGCTCCCTACCTGTAGCCTGTAGCTAGCTCCCTACCTACCTGTCACCTGTAGCTAGCTCCCTACCTACCTGTCACCTGTAGCTAGCTCCCTACCTGTAGCCTGTAGCTAGCTCCCTACCTACCTGTCACCTGTAGCTAGCTCCCTACCTGTAGCCTGTAGCTAGCTCCCTACCTGTAGCCTGTAGCTAGCTCCCTACCTGTAGCCTGTAGCTAGCTCCCTACCTGTAGCCTGTAGCTAGCTCCCTACCTGTAGCCTGTAGCTAGCTCCCTACCTGTAGCCTGTAGCTAGCTCCCTACCTGTAGCCTGTAGCTAGCTCCCTACCTGTAGCCTGTAGCTAGCTCCCTACCTGTAGCCTGTAGCTAGCTCCCTACCTGTAGCCTGTAGCTAGCTCCCTACCTGTAGCCTGTAGCTAGCTCCCTACCTAGCTCCCTACCTGTAGCCTGTAGCTAGCTCCCTACCTGTAGCCTGTAGCTAGCTCCCTACCTGTAGCCTGTAGCTAGCTCCCTACCTAGTACCTACCTGTCACCTGTAGCTGCCGTAGCTAGCTAACACTCCTCTCAAACCAGAGCATGTAGCCTAGCTTCTGCAACCCCTGATTTATGCTTGGTCTGCCCATCGAGCAGACATTTGGCCAAATGTAGCCGATCTACAAGCTTGTAGATTGCCAATGTTTGGTGCACAACACCAGCACAGTAACATCTCCCGTTCAATCTCCCTATTATCCAATCAAACTGCAGTGTGCTTTCATAGGTTGAGATTTGTTTACCTGTGATCGTGGCTCCTCCATATCATGTTGCTCATTTCGTTCATATCTTCATATCTCCTCCATATCATGTTGCTCATTTCGTTCATATCTTCACTGCTGCATTCGGTCAGAATGACTTCCCAAGCTTTCACGTTGCGTGCGGAGGTCAAACGGTCGTTGTGTGAAAGGTAAGTGGTAGGATGTCTAGTTGGAGGAGAAGGAACTCCGTAGATCTGTGGCTTCCAACGCCGGCTCCAAATGTACGTTCACCGGACTGTAACTCTGAGAGTGGACACATGGGACCAAATGGACCTCATCCATTGGTACGCTGGCAGAGTTAAATGGACCTCATCCATTGGTACGCTGGCAGAGTTAAATGGACCTCATCCATTGGTACGCTGGCAGAGTTAAATGGACCTCATCCATTGGTACGGCAGAGTTAAATGGACCTCATCCATTGGTACGCTGACAGAGTTAAATGGACCTCATCCATTGGTACGCTGACAGAGTTAAATGGACCTCATCCATTGGTACGCTGACAGAGTTAAATGGACCTCATCCATTGGTACGGCAGAGTTAAATGGACCTCATCCATTGGTACGGCAGAGTTAAATGGACCTCATCCATTGGTACGGCAGAGTTAAATGGACCTCATCCATTGGTACGGCAGAGTTAAATGGACCTCATCCATTGGTACGGCAGAGTTAAATGGACCTCATCCATTGGTACGCTGGCAGAGTTAAATGGACCTCATCCATTGGTACGCTGGCAGAGTTAAATGGACCTCATCCATTGGTACGCTGGCAGAGTTAAATGGACCTCATCCATTGGTACGGCAGAGTTAAATGGACCTCATCCATTGGTACGGCAGAGTTAAATGGACCTCATCCATTGGTACGGCAGAGTTAAATGGACCTCATCCATTGGTACGCTGGCAGAGTTAAATGGACCTCATCCATTGGTACGGCAGAGTTAAATGGACCTCATCCATTGGTACGCTGGCAGAGTTAAATGGACCTCATCCATTGGTACGCTGGCAGAGTTAAATGGACCTCATCCATTGGTACGCTGGCAGAGTTAAATGGACCTCATCCATTGGTACGCTGACAGAGTTAAATGGACCTCATCCATTGGTACGCTGACAGAGTTAAATGGACCTCATCCATTGGTAGCAGAGTTAAATGGACCTCATCCATTGGTAGCAGAGTTAAATGGACCTCATCCATTGGTACGCTGACAGAGTTAAATGGACCTCATCCATTGGTACGCTGACAGAGTTAAATGGACCTCATCCATTGGTAGCAGAGTTAAATGGACCTCATCCATTGGTAGCAGAGTTAAATGGACCTCATCCATTGGTACGCTGGCAGAGTTAAATGGACCTCATCCATTGGTACGCTGGCAGAGTTAAATGGACCTCATCCATTGGTAGCAGAGTTAAATGGACCTCATCCATTGGTAGCAGAGTTAAATGGACCTCATCCATTGGTAGCAGAGTTAAATGGACCTCATCCATTGGTACGCTGACAGAGTTAAATGGACCTCATCCATTGGTACGCTGACAGAGTTAAATGGACCTCATCCATTGGTACGCTGACAGAGTTAAATGGACCTCATCCATTGGTACGCTGACAGAGTTAAATGGACCTCATCCATTGGTACGCTGACAGAGTTAAATGGACCTCATCCATTGGTAGCAGAGTTAAATGGACCTCATCCATTGGTACGGCAGAGTTAAATGGACCTCATCCATTGGTAGCAGAGTTAAATGGACCTCATCCATTGGTACGCTGGCAGAGTTAAATGGACCTCATCCATTGGTACGCTGGCAGAGTTAAATAGACCTCATCCATTGGTACGGCAGAGTTAAATGGACCTCATCCATTGGTACGCTGGCAGAGTTAAATGGACCTCATCCATTGGTACGCTGGCAGAGTTAAATGGACCTCATCCATTGGTACGCTGGCAGAGTTAAATGGACCTCATCCATTGGTACGGCAGAGTTAAATGGACCTCATCCATTGGTACGGCAGAGTTAAATGGACCTCATCCATTGGTACGGCAGAGTTAAATGGACCTCATCCATTGGTACGGCAGAGTTAAATGGACCTCATCCATTGGTACGGCAGAGTTAAATGGACCTCATCCATTGGTACGCTGGCAGAGTTAAATGGACCTCATCCATTGGTACGGCAGAGTTAAATGGACCTCATCCATTGGTACGGCAGAGTTAAATGGACCTCATCCATTGGTACGCTGGCAGAGTTAAATGGACCTCATCCATTGGTACGCTGGCAGAGTTAAATGGACCTCATCCATTGGTACGCTGGCAGAGTTAAATGGACCTCATCCATTGGTACGGCAGAGTTAAATGGACCTCATCCATTGGTACGGCAGAGTTAAATGGACCTCATCCATTGGTACGGCAGAGTTAAATGGACCTCATCCATTGGTACGGCAGAGTTAAATGGACCTCATCCATTGGTACGCTGGCAGAGTTAAATGGACCTCATCCATTGGTACGCTGGCAGAGTTAAATGGACCTCATCCATTGGTACGCTGGCAGAGTTAAATGGACCTCATCCATTGGTACGCTGGCAGAGTTAAATGGACCTCATCCATTGGTAGCAGAGTTAAATGGACCTCATCCATTGGTAGCAGAGTTAAATGGACCTCATCCATTGGTACGCTGACAGAGTTAAATGGACCTCATCCATTGGTACGCTGACAGAGTTAAATGGACCTCATCCATTGGTACGCTGACAGAGTTAAATGGACCTCATCCATTGGTACGCTGACAGAGTTAAATGGACCTCATCCATTGGTACGCTGACAGAGTTAAATGGACCTCATCCATTGGTAGCAGAGTTAAATGGACCTCATCCATTGGTACGGCAGAGTTAAATGGACCTCATCCATTGGTAGCAGAGTTAAATGGACCTCATCCATTGGTACGCTGGCAGAGTTAAATGGACCTCATCCATTGGTACGCTGGCAGAGTTAAATGGACCTCATCCATTGGTACGCTGGCAGAGTTAAATAGACCTCATCCATTGGTACGCTGGCAGAGTTAAATGGACCTCATCCATTGGTACGCTGGCAGAGTTAAATGGACCTCATCCATTGGTACGCTGGCAGAGTTAAATGGACCTCATCCATTGGTACGGCAGAGTTAAATGGACCTCATCCATTGGTACGGCAGAGTTAAATGGACCTCATCCATTGGTACGGCAGAGTTAAATGGACCTCATCCATTGGTACGGCAGAGTTAAATGGACCTCATCCATTGGTACGGCAGAGTTAAATGGACCTCATCCATTGGTACGCTGGCAGAGTTAAATGGACCTCATCCATTGGTACGCTGGCAGAGTTAAATGGACCTCATCCATTGGTACGGCAGAGTTAAATGGACCTCATCCATTGGTACGGCAGAGTTAAATGGACCTCATCCATTGGTACGCTGGCAGAGTTAAATGGACCTCATCCATTGGTACGCTGGCAGAGTTAAATGGACCTCATCCATTGGTACGGCAGAGTTAAATGGACCTCATCCATTGGTACGGCAGAGTTAAATGGACCTCATCCATTGGTACGGCAGAGTTAAATGGACCTCATCCATTGGTACGGCAGAGTTAAATGGACCTCATCCATTGGTACGCTGGCAGAGTTAAATGGACCTCATCCATTGGTACGGCAGAGTTAAATGGACCTCATCCATTGGTACGCTGGCAGAGTTAAATGGACCTCATCCATTGGTACGGCAGAGTTAAATGGACCTCATCCATTGGTACGCTGGCAGAGTTAAATGGACCTCATCCATTGGTAGCAGAGTTAAATGGACCTCATCCATTGGTACGCTGACAGAGTTAAATGGACCTCATCCATTGGTACGCTGACAGAGTTAAATGGACCTCATCCATTGGTACGCTGGCAGAGTTAAATGGACCTCATCCATTGGTACGCTGGCAGAGTTAAATGGACCTCATCCATTGGTACGCTGGCAGAGTTAAATGGACCTCATCCATTGGTACGCTGACAGAGTTAAATGGACCTCATCCATTGGTACGCTGGCAGAGTTAAATGGACCTCATCCATTGGTACGCTGGCAGAGTTAAATGGACCTCATCCATTGGTACGCTGGCAGAGTTAAATGGACCTCATCCATTGGTAGCAGAGTTAAATGGACCTCATCCATTGGTACGGCAGAGTTAAATGGACCTCATCCATTGGTAGCAGAGTTAAATGGACCTCATCCATTGGTACGCTGGCAGAGTTAAATGGACCTCATCCATTGGTACGCTGGCAGAGTTAAATGGACCTCATCCATTGGTACGCTGGCAGAGTTAAATGGACCTCATCCATTGGTACGCTGGCAGAGTTAAATGGACCTCATCCATTGGTACGCTGGCAGAGTTAAATGGACCTCATCCATTGGTACGGCAGAGTTAAATGGACCTCATCCATTGGTACGCTGGCAGAGTTAAATGGACCTCATCCATTGGTACGCTGACAGAGTTAAATGGACCTCATCCATTGGTAGCAGAGTTAAATGGACCTCATCCATTGGTACGCTGGCAGAGTTAAATGGACCTCAACCATTGGTACGCTGGCAGAGTTAAATGGACCTCATCCATTGGTACGCTGACAGAGTTAAATGGACCTCATCCATTGGTACGCTGGCAGAGTTAAATGGACCTCATCCATTGGTAGCAGAGTTAAATGGACCTCATCCATTGGTACGGCAGAGTTAAATGGACCTCATCCATTGGTAGCAGAGTTAAATGGACCTCATCCATTGGTACGCTGGCAGAGTTAAATGGACCTCATCCATTGGTACGCTGGCAGAGTTAAATGGACCTCATCCATTGGTACGCTGGCAGAGTTAAATGGACCTCATCCATTGGTACGCTGGCAGAGTTAAATGGACCTCATCCATTGGTACGCTGGCAGAGTTAAATGGACCTCATCCATTGGTACGGCAGAGTTAAATGGACCTCATCCATTGGTACGCTGGCAGAGTTAAATGGACCTCATCCATTGGTACGCTGGCAGAGTTAAATGGACCTCATCCATTGGTACGCTGACAGAGTTAAATGGACCTCATCCATTGGTAGCAGAGTTAAATGGACCTCATCCATTGGTACGCTGGCAGAGTTAAATGGACCTCAACCATTGGTACGCTGGCAGAGTTAAATGGACCTCATCCATTGGTACGCTGACAGAGTTAAATGGACCTCATCCATTGGTACGCTGGCAGAGTTAAATGGACCTCATCCATTGGTAGCAGAGTTAAATGGACCTCATCCATTGGTACGCTGGCAGAGTTAAATGGACCTCAACCATTGGTACGCTGGCAGAGTTAAATGGACCTCAACCATTGGTACGCTGGCAGAGTTAAATGGACCTCATCCATTGGTAGCAGAGTTAAATGGACCTCATCCATTGGTACGCTGGCAGAGTTAAATGGACCTCATCCATTGGTACGCTGGCAGAGTTAAATGGACCTCATCCATTGGTAGCAGAGTTAAATGGACCTCATCCATTGGTACGCTGGCAGAGTTAAATGGACCTCATCCATTGGTACGCTGGCAGAGTTAAATGGACCTCATCCATTGGTACGCTGGCAGAGTTAAATGGACCTCATCCATTGGTACGGCAGAGTTAAATGGACCTCATCCATTGGTACGGCAGAGTTAAATGGACCTCATCCATTGGTACGCTGGCAGAGTTAAATGGACAACGAGGGATTTTAACAGTCTAGATTGGGGTCCAAAAGATATTCCATTTTGTACACTCCCAGAGAAACAGAACCATTCATTTGGACCCCTAGGTGGTCCCTGGACCCGACGTTGGGAAGCGGTGATGTAGATGAGCTTGTGAGAGACGTTAGAGGGTGCTGCTGGTGTTTCCACTTCTGCTTTCCGTGTTGTATTTTTTTGGTGGCCACCTTATCACCTAAAACTGGAGACATATATAAAAGATTTACAAACGGGTTGGTTTATTACAAACGTTGTCAACGTGGCTATGATTCCGTATGCGTATCCGCTTAATTTTGTTTTTTATATGAACGTCGTATAAAAGCATATATGTATGCGGACGTCTCTGACGTTTATAACAAACCAAACCGTTTGAAAATCGGTTGAAATTGAGCAAGTTATGGTTATTTTAAAAGTACATACCCCATAGACACAATGTTATGCTGCCCCGAGGTAAGATGGCCGCCACGTAGCAACGTCGCTCTCCATTGGCCAGAGCGCGGGTGAGCCATCTAGCTTTCTTATATATATATATATATATATGGCCTTTACCCCCAATCCAACCCTTGATGCTGAGAGCCAAGCAGGGAGACACTGGGTCTTTGGTAGGACACAGCTGGGGATCGAACCCCGACCTCACAATCTCAGGGCGGACACTGTAACCACACGGCCACTGAGATGGCATCCAGAGGGTTTACTGGGTGATAATGACTGTAACCACACGGCCACTGAGGTGGCATCCATAGGGTTTAGACTGGGTGATAATGACTGTAACCACACAGCCACTGAGATGGCATCCAGAGGGTTTACTGGGTGATAATGACTGTAACCACACGGCCACTGAGATGGCATCCAGAGGGTTTAGACGGTGATAATGACTGTAACCACACGGCCACTGAGATGGCATCCATAGGGTTTACTGGGTGATAATGACTGTAACCACATGGCCACTGAGATGGCATCCAGAGGGTTTACTGGGTGATAATGACTGTAACCACACGGCCACTGAGATGGCATCCAGAGGGTTTACTGGGTGATAATGACTGTAACCACACGGCCACTGAGATGGCATCCAGAGGGTTTACTGGGTGATAATGACTGTAACCACACGGCCACTGAGATGGCATCCAGAGGGTTTAGACTGGGTGATAATGACTGTAACCACACGGCCACTGAGGTGGCATCCAGAGGGTTTACTGGGTGATAATGACTGTAACCACACGGCCACTGAGATGGCATCCAGAGGGTTTAGACTGGGTGATAATGACTGTAACCACACGGCCACTGA